>NC_138979.1:71824239-72330018 GCF_964341445.2 Mesoplodon mirus
AGGAGGACTTATGCCAAGGAATACTTCCCAGAACTTCTGCTGCCAGTTGCCTTGTCCCCATGGTGAAATACAGCCATCCCCCGCCTCTCCAGGAAAGCCCTCCAAGACTAGCAGGTAGGTCTGGTTCAGTCTCCCCTCGGTCACTGCTCCTTCCCCTGGGTCCTGATGCACAACACTACTTTGCGTGTGCCTTCCAAGAATGGAGTCTCTGTTTCCCCCCATCCTGTCAAAGTCCTGCAATCAACCCCCACTAGGCTTCAAAATTTAATTCTCTAGGAATTCCTCCACCTGTTGCCAGACCCCAAGGTTGGGAAGCCTGACGTGGGGCTCAGAACCTTCACTCCAGTTGGTGGACTTCTGTGGTATAAGTGTTCAACAGTCTGTGAGTCACCACCCACCAGTTATGGAATTTGATTTTACTGTGATTGTGCCCCTCCTACCATCACACTGTGGCTTCTCCTTTATCTTTGGATGTGGGGTATCTCTTTTGGTGAGTTCCAGTGTCTTCCTGTCAATGATTGTCCAGCAGCTAGTTGTGATTCTGGTGTTCTCACAAGAGGGAGTGAGAGCACGTCCTTTTACTCTGCCATCTTGGTTCCTCCTGTGCAAAAGCTTTTAAGTTTCATTAGGTCCCATTTGTTTATTTTTGTTTTTATTTCCATTTCTCTAGGAGGTGGGTAAAAAAGGATCTTGCTGTGATTTATGTCATAGAGTGTTCTGCCTATGTTTTCCTCTAAGATTTGATAGTGTCTGGCCTTACATTTACGTCTTTAATCCATTTTGAGTTTATTTTTGTGTATGGTGTTAGGGGGTGTTCTAATTTCATTTTTTACATGTAGCTGTCCAGTTTTCTCAACACCACTTTTTAAAGAGGCTGTCTTTTCTCCATTATATATTCTTGCCTCCTTTATCAAAAATAAGGTGACCATATGTGCGTGGGTTTATCTCTGGGCTTTCTGTCCTGTTTCATTGATCTATATTTCTGTTTTTGTGCCAGTACCATACTGTCTTGATTACTGTAGCTTTGTAGTATAGTCTGAAGTCTGCAGCCTGATTCCTCCAGCCCCGTTTTTCTTTCTCAATATTGCTTTGGCTATTCGGGGTCTTTTGTGTTTCCATACACACTGTGACATTTATTGTTCTAGTTCTGTGATAAATGCCATTGGTAGTTTTATAGGGATTGCATTGAATCTGTAGATTGCTTTGGGATGTATAGTCATTTTCACAATGTTGATTCTTCCAATCCAAGAACATGGTATATCTCACCATCTGTTTGTATCATCTTTAATTTCTTTCATCAGTGTCTTATAATTTTCTGCACACGGATCTTTTGTCTCCTTAGGTAAGTTTATTCCTAGGTGTTTTATTCTTTTTGTTGCAATGGCAAATGGGAATGTTTCCTTAGCTATCTTTAGATTTTTCATCATTAGTGTATAGGAATGCATGAGATTTCTGTGCATTAATATTGTATCCTGTTACATTGCCAAATTCATTGATTAGTCCTAGTAGTTTTCTGATAGCATCCTTAGGATTCTCTATGTACAGTATCATGTCATCTGCAAATAGTGACAGCTTTACTTCTGCTCTTCCAGTTTGGATTCCTTTTATTTCTTTTTCTTCTCTGATTGCTGTGGCTAAAACTTACAAAACTATGTTGAATAATAGTGGTGAGAGTAGACAACCTTGTCTTGTTCCTGATCTTAGTGGAAACAGTTTCATTTTTTCACCATTGAGAATGATGTTGGCTGTGGGTTTGTCATATATGGTTTTTATTATGTTGAGGTTAGCTCTGTCTATGTCAACTTTCTGGAGGGTTTTTATCATAAATGGGTGTTGAATTTTGTCAAAAGCTTTTTCTGCATCTATTGAGATGATCATATGGTTTTTCTCCTTAAGTCTGTTAATATGATTTATCACATTGGTTTACTTGTGTATATTGAAGAATCTTTGCAGTCCTGTGATAAACCCCACTTGATGAAGGTGTATGATCCTTTTAATACACTGTTGAATTTTGTTTGCTAGAATTTTGTTGAGGATTTTTGCATTGCATCTATGTTCATCAGTGATATTGGCCTGTAGTTTTCTTTTTTTGTGACATCTTTGTCTGGTTTTGGTATCAGGGTGATGCTGGCCTCATAGAATGAGTTTGGGAGTGTTCCTCCCTCTGCTATATTTTGGAAGAGTTTGAGAGGATAGGTGTTCCTTCTTCTCTAAATGTTTGATAGAATTAGCCTGTGAAGCCATCTAGTTCTGGGTTTTTGTTTTTTGGAAGATTTTAAATCACAGTCTCAATTTCAGTGCTTGTGATTGGTCTGTTTATATTTTCTATTTCTTCCTGGTTCAGTCTCAGAAGGCTGTGCTTTTCTAAGAATTTGAACATTTCTTCCAGGTTGTCCATTTTATGGGCATATACTTGCTTGTAGTAATCTCTCATGATCCTTTGTATTTCTGCAGTATCAGTTGTTACTTCTCCTTTTTCATTTCTAATTCTATTGATTTGAATCTTTGTTTTCTTCTTGTTGAGTCAGGCTAATGTTTTATCAATTTTGTTTATCTTCTCAAAGAACCATCTTTTAGTTTTATTATCTTTGCTATTGTTTTCTTCACTTCTTTTCCATTTATTTCTGATCAGATATTTATGATTTCTTTCCTTCTGCTAACTTTGGTGTATTTTTGTTCTTCTTTCTCTAATTGTTTTAGGTGTAAGGTTAGGTTGTTTATTTGAGATGTTTCTTGTTTCTTGAGGTAGGATTGTATTGCTATAAACTTCCCTCTTAGAACTGCTTTTGCTGCATCCCATAAGATTTGTGTCGTCTTGTTTTCATTGTGACTTGTTTCTAGGTATTTTTTGATTTCCTCTTTGATTTCTTCTGTGATCTCTTGGTTATTTAGTAGTGTACTGTTTAGCCTCAATTTGTTTGTATTTTTTACAGGTTTTTTCCTGTAACTGATATCTATTCTCATAGTGTTCTGTCAGCAAAGATACTTGATACAATTTTAATATTCTTAAATTTACCAAGGCTTGATTTGTGACCCAAGATATGATCTATCCTGGAGAATGTTCCATGAGCACTTTAGAAAAATGTGTATTCTGTTGTTTTTGGATGGAAAGTCCTATAAATATCAATTAAGTCCATGTTGTTCAATGTGTCATTTAAAGCTTGTATGTTCTTATTTATTTTCATTTTGGATGATCTGTCCATTCATGAAGTTTGGGTGTTAAAGTCCCCTACTAGGATTGTGTTACTGTTTTTTTCCCCTTTTCTGGCAGTTGACATTTGCCTTATGTATTGTGGTGCTCCTATGTTGGGTGCATAAATATTTACAATCGTTATATCTTCTTCTTGAATTGATCCCTTGATCATTATCTAGTGTCCTTCTTTGTCTCTTGTAATGGTCTTTATTTTAATGTGTACTTTTTCTGATATGAGTGTTGCTACTCCAGCTTTCTTTTGATTTCCATTTGCATAGAATATCTTTTTCCATTGCCTCACTTTCAGTCTGTATGTGTCCCTAGGTCTGAAGTGAGTCTCTTGTAGACAGCATATATACAAGTCTTGTTTTTGTATCCATTCAGCCAGTCTGTGTCTTTTGGTTGGAGCATTTAATCCATTTACATTTAATGTAAATATCAATATGTATGTTCCTATTACCATTTTCTTAATTGTTTTGGGTTTGTTATTGTAGGTCTTTTCCTTCTCCTCTCTTTCCTGCCTAGAGAAGTTCCTTTAATATTTGTTTTAAAGATGGTTTGGTGGTGCTGAATTCTCCTAGCTTTTCTTGTCTGTAAAGCTTTTAATTTCTCCATCTAATCTGAAGAGATCCTTGTTGGTTAGAGTCATCTTGGTTGTAGGTTTTTCCCTTTCATCACTTTAAATATGTCCTGCCACTCCCTTCTGGCTTGCAGAGTTTCTGCTGAAGGGTCAGCTGTTAACCTTATGGGGATTCCCTGGTATGTCATTTGTTGTTTTTCCTCTGCTGCTTTTAATATTTTTTCTTTGTATTTAATTTTTGATAGCTTGATTAATATGTGTCTTGGCGTGTTTCTCTTAGGATTTATCTGGTATAGGACTCTCTGTGCTTCCTGGACTTGATTAATTATTTACTTTCCCATATTAGGGATGTTTTCAACTTTAATCGCTTCAAATATTTTCTGTCCCTTTCTTTTTCTCTTCTTCTTCTGGGATCCCTACAATTCGAGTGTTGGTGTGCTTAATGTTGTCCCAGAGGTCTCTAAGACTGCCCTCATTTCTTTTCATTCTTTTTGCTTTATTCTGCTCTGCAGTAGTTATTTCCACTCTTTTATCTTCTAGGTCACTTATCTATTCTTCTCCATCTGTTATTCTGCTCTTGATTCCTTCTAGAGAATTTTTCATTTCATTTATTGTGTTGTACATCATTGTTTGCTTGCTCTTTAGGTTTCCTAGGTCCTTGTTAAATTTTTATTTTATTTTCTCCATTGTCTTTCCAAGATTTTGGATCTTCTTTACTATCATTGCTCTGAATTCTTTTTCAGGTAGACTGCTTATTTCCTCTTTATTTATTTGGTCTGGTGGGTTTTTACCTTGCTCCTTCATCTGCTGTGTGTTTTTCTGTCTTCTCATTTTGCTTATCTTAGTGTGTTTGGGGTTTCCTTTTGCAGGCTGCAGGTTCGTAGTTCCCGTTGTTTTCAGTGTCTGTCCCCAGTGGCTAAGGTTGGTTCAGTGGGTTGTGTAGCCTTCCTGGTGGAGGGGACTCATGCCTGTTTTCTGAGGGATGAGGCTGGATCCTCTCTTTCCGGTGGGCAGGACTGTGCCTTGTGGTGTGTTTTTGGGCGTCTGTTATCTTATTATGATTTTAGGTAGCCTCTCTGCTAAAGGGTGGGCTTGTGTTCCTGTCTCACTAGTTTTTTTTTTTTTTTTTTTTTTTTTTTTTTTGCTGTACGCGGGCCTCTCACTGTTGTGGCCTCTCCCGTTGCGGAGCACAGGCTCCAGACGCACAGGCTTAGCGGCCATGGCTCACGGGCCCAGCCGCTCCGCGGCATATGGGATCCTCCCAGACCGGGGCACGAACCCGTATCCCCTGCATCGGCAGGCGGACTCTCAACCACTGCACCACCAGGGAGGCCCTGTCTCACTAGTTTTTTGGCATAAGGTGTCTAGCACTGTAGCTTGCTGGTCGTTGACTGGAGCTGGGTCTTAGTGTTGAGATGGAGGTCTCTGAGGGAGCTTTTGCTGTTTGATATTATATGGAGCTAGGAGGTCTCTGTAGGACCAATTTCCTGAACTCTGCTCTCACTGGCCTGCAATCCAGCTGGCGCACCAAGACCCTGTCAGCCACACGGCTCAGAAGAAATGGGAGAAAGAGAGAAAGAAAGAAAGAAAGGAAGAAAGGAAGAAAGAAAGTAAGAAAGAAAGAAAGAAAGAAAGAAAGAAAAAAGAAAGAAAGAAAGAAAAAGAAAGAAATAATAAAATAAAATTATTAAAATAAAATTTAAAAATTATTAAAAATTTAAAAATTAAAAAGTAATTTTTAAAAAAAAGAAAAAAGAAAGAAAGAAAGAAGAGAGCAACCAAACCAAAAAAGCAAATCCACCAATGATAACAAGGGCTAAAAACTATACTAAAAAAAAAAAAATGGACAGACAGAACCCGAGGACAAATGGTAAAATCAAAGCTATAGAGAAATTCACACAAAGAAGCATACACATACACACTCACAAAAAGAGAGACAAGAAAAAATAATATATATATATATATATGTACATAAAAGGAGGAAGAGAACAACCAAATCAATAAATAAGTCTACCAATGATAATAAACTCTAAATCCTAAACTAAGATAAACTTAAAACCAGAAGCAAATTAGATACAGAAAGCAAACCCCAAGTCTACAGTTGCTCCCAAAGTCCACCCCCTCAATTTTGGGATGTTTCATTGTCTATTCAGGTATTCCACAGATTCAGGGTACATCAAGTTGATTGTGGAGATATAATCCACTGCTCCTGAGGCTGCTGGGAGAAATTTCCCTTTCTCTTCTTTGTTCACACAGCTCCTGGGGTTCAGCTTTGGATTTGGCCCCGCCTTTGTGCATAGGTCACCTGAGGGCATCTGTTGTCTTCTCAGAAATTTCAGGGAGAAAGTAGCAGCTGATTAGGGAGTTCTGGCTCACTCAGGCCGCAGGCGGGGAGGGGTAAGGAATGTGGGGAGATCCTGCAGAGGCAGAGGCTGGCCTGATGTTGCAACAGCCTGAGGTGCACTGTGTGTTCTCCTGGGGAAGTTGTTCCTGGATCACAGGACCCTGGCAGTGGCGGGCTGCACAGAATCCCGGGAGGGGAGGTGTGGATAGTGACCTGTGTTTGCACACAGGCTTCTTGTTGTCTGCAGCAGCAGCCTTAGCATTTCATGACTGTCTCTGGTGTCCATGCTGATAACTGCAGCTCGTGCCCGTCTCTGGAGCTCGTTTATGCAGTGCCCTGAATCCCTCTCCTTGCGCACCCAGAAACAATGGTCTCTTGCCTATTAAGCAGTTCCAGACTTTTTCCTGGACTCCCTCCTGGCTAGCTGTGGCACACTAGTCCCCTTCAGGTTGTGTTCACGCAGCCAACCCTAGTTCTCTCCCTGGGATCTGACCTCTGAAGCTGGAGCCTTAGCTCCCAGACCCCACCCACCCTGGCGGGTGAGCAGACAAGTCTCTCAGGATGGTGAGACTGGTCAGCACCAATCCTCTGTGCGGCAATCTCTCCACTTTACCCTCTGCCCCCCTATTGCTGTGCTCTCCTCCGTGGCTCTGAAGCTTCCCCCCAACCCCCCCCCACCGACTGCACCAGTGAAGGGGTTCCTAGTGTGTGGAAACTTTTCCTCCTTCACAGCTCCCTCCCAGAGTTGCAGTTCTTGTCCCTATTCTTTTGTCTCTGTTTTCTTCTTTTTCCCTACCCAAGTATGTGGGGGTGTTTCTTGCCTTTTGGGAAGCCTGAGGTGTTCTGCCAGTGTTCAGTAGGTGTTCTGTAGGATTTGTTCCACATGTAGATGTATTTCTGATGTATTTTTGGGGAGGAAGTTGATCTCCACATCTTACTCCTCCGTCATCTTGAAGGTCTCCCCAATTTTGTTTAATTTTAATTTAAGTAGTCAGATGTGGCTAGTGGCTATCTTTTGTAGAGTGCACAGGTAGTGTGGTTTAACTTATGGCAATAAAATCTATGGTAATAGCTAAAGAATTGAATGTAATTACTAAAAACTCATCCTCTTGCTAACCGTACATATATTTGGGTTATTCTGTTATTTGTAACTGAAAAAGGAGTATAATAGAACTTGATAAATTTTGCCATTTGAGTCTACTGCTTTTCACATTGTGCTTATATTTGGATAAGTAAAGAAGCCCATACCTGCAAACTATATTTTAAGCTGATATAACTTCCAGTGGAGATATAATGACACTGTCTTTTCCATACATGAGGCTAATGAAACACTACTGTGTCTTTTACAGTTATTTAAGGAGATTTTCATTGCCAAAATAAAGAGAAGGAAAAGTTTTAGAAAATGTTGTGCCTTTGTGGTATTTCAAAAATAGAAACTTCAAGAGGAGGAAAAATTCAATCACAATTACTTCTGGCAACATAAAAGTTAGTGCTAGTCCCAAGATCTCTGAAAATATTTTATTCAATCAGTCTGTTGGTGCAAGTTGTATTTCCCTAGCAACAAAACAGCACATATGCTTTTCCTTCCAATGTAGTTAGGCACGTACTGAACAAAATTTATAGTATTTATATTGTTATTTATATTTATATTTTTCTGAAGAATGAAATAACAACTCACATTTACTGAGTACTTGCTAAGTGTCAGGCACACTTCTTGTAACTTACATGTATTAACTCCTTGTATCCTTGTAAGAACATTGTAATGTCGGTTACTATTATTATTCACATATTATAGTTGGATAAAGTGAGAGAGGAGTTAGGTGTTTCCCAACATTATAATACTAGTGAAGAAAGAGGGCTCTAGCTTTGTGACTCCATTCACACAAGTTAATCTATATATTTAGTCCCTACTAACTGATTATAGTTGTACTAAGTTGTGAGAATGTAAAACTGAAGAAAATATTTTCCCCATGCTCCTGTCTATTCAGAGAGACATACATAAACCAAAAGATAGAATGTGTTTAAGTGTTTGCAGTTACATCCCCATATGCATATGTTTTTTTTTCCCTTTTCAGCAATCTGTGTCCTTGCCTTATAGATCTGTCAATCAAGACTGTTGGCCAATAAGGTGGATACATGCTTGAAGAGAGCTACTCACATGTGGCCTGAAGTCGGTAGCATCAGCATCACCTGGGAACAGGCTAGAAAATACAAATTCCCAGGCCTCGCCCAGAGATTCTGATTCAGAACGTGCCATGGGGTTTGCCTTTTGGATTAGACTTCTTTACTTAGCAAAAGGCCTTTAAGACTCATCCATGTTCTTGAGTGAATCAGTAGTCCATTTTTGTTTATTGCTAAGCATTATTCCATTTTATGGACTCTCACAGTTTGTTTATCCATTATGGGGTGAAGGACATCTTGCCGGTTTAGAGTTTGGAGGTACTATGAAAAAAGCTGCCATAAACATTTTTATACAGGTTTTTGTATCAGCAAAGGCTTTCAATCACTTGAATAAACACCTAGGAATGGGAATGCTTGATTGTATGGTTAATTTTATAACAAGCTCTTTTTCAAAGTGGTGCTATCATTTTGTATCTCCATCAGTGAGGAATGAGATATCCTGGTGCCCTGTATCATTGCCAATATTTGGTATTGTCCTTTTTTGTTTGTTTTGTCATTCTAGTCAGTGTGTAGTGGTATCTAATTGTGGGCTTAATTTTCATTTCCCTAATGACAAATATTGTCAACTTTGTCAGATAAACATCTCTTCATATGCTTATTTGTGACCTTTATATTTTATTTGGTGAAGTGTTTGCTCAGATATTTTGTCCGATTTTCAAAATTGCATGCTTTATTTTCTTACAGTTGAGTTTTTAAGATTTCCTTGTATATTCTAGACACAAGTCCTTTATCATAAAAGTGACTTTTAAAATGTTTTTCTCCCAGTCCATGTCTTGTATTTTCATTTGTTTAACAATGTATTGCCCAGAGCTAATATTTTAATTTTGACAAAGTCCAATTTCTCAGCTTTTTCTTTTATAGGTCATGACTTTTTTTTATTGTATCAGGTTTTCTTCTATGGTTTCTTTTGGAAGTTTTGTAGTTTAAATTTTATATTTCGGTCTATGACCCATTTATATAAAGTGTGAGGTATGTGTCAGTTCATTTTTTTGCATGTGAATGTCCAATTGTTCTAGCACCATTTATTGACGATTGTCTTTTGTCCATTAAATTGCTTTAGCACCTTTGTCAAAAATTAGTTGGCTGAGAGAAGCTGCCTCTAGAAGCTAAAAAAATGCGAGAAAATGGATTCTCCCCTAGAGCTCCCAGAAAGGAATGCAGCTCTGCTGATACCTTGATTTTAGCCTAGTGATGCTCATTTTGGACTTCTGACCTCCAGAACTAATTTGAGATTTTTGGGACTTCCGGGTAAGATGGCGGAAGAGTAAGACACGGAGATCACCTTCCTCCCCACGGGTACACCAGAAATACAGCTACACGTGGAACAACTCCTACAGAACACCTACTGAATGCTGGCAGAAGACCCCAGGCCTCCCAAAAGGCAAGAAACTCCCCACATACCTGGGTAGGGCAAAGCGGAGAGATTCCTGCACAGAGGAGCGGTGCCGAGCGGCACTCACCAGCCCGAGAGGCTTGTCTGCTCGCCCGCCAGGGCGGGCGGCGCTGGAAGCTGAGGCTCGGGCTTCAGTCAGAGCGCAGGGAGAGGACTGGGGCTGGCGGCGAGAACTCAGCCTGAAGGGGGCTAATGTGCCACAGCTAGCCAGCAGGGAGTCCGGGAAAATTCTGGAGCTGCCGAAGAGGCAAGAGACTTTTTCTTCCCTCTTGGTTTCCTGGTGCGCGAGGAGAGGGGATTAAGACCGCTGCTTAAAGGGGCTCCACAGACGGGCGCGAGTCACGACTGAAAGCGCGGAGCCCAGTGATGGGCGTGGGACGCTGGGGCTGCTGCTGCCGCCGCCAAGAAGCCTGTGTGCGAGCACAGGTCACTGTCCACACCGCCCTTCCGGGAGCCTGTGCAGCCCGCCACTGCCGAGGTCCCGGGAACCAGGGGCGGCTTCCCTGGGAGAACGCACGGCACGCCTCGGGCTGGTGCAACGTCACACCGAACTCTGCCGCTGCAGGCTCGCCCCGCACTCCGTGCCCCTCCCTCCCGCCCAGCCTGAGTGAGCCAGAGTCCCCGAAGAGGCTGCTCCTTTAACCCTGTCCTGTCTGAGCGAAGAACAGACGCCCTCTGGCGACCTACACGCAGAGGCGGGGCCAAATCCAAAGCTGAGACCCAGGAGCTGTGAGAACAAAGAACAGAAAGGGAAACCTCTCCCAGCAGCCTCAGAAGCAGCGGATTAAAGCTCCACAATCAACTTGATGTACCCTGCATCTGTGGAATACATGAATAGACAACATATCATCCCAAATTGAGGAGCCAGGAGTCAGTGCTGTGCCTCTGAGGTGGGAGAGCCAACTTCAGGACACTGGTCCACAAGAGACCTCCCAGCTCCACATAATATCAAACGGCAAAAATCTTCCAGAGATCTCCATCTCAACACCAGCACCCAGCTTCACTCAACGACCAGCAACCTACAGTGCTGGACACCCTATGCCAAACAACTAGCAAGACAGGAACACAACGCCACCCATTAGCAGAGAGGTGGCCTAAAATCATAAAAAGTCCGCAGACACCCCAAAACACACCACCAGACGTGGACCTGCCCACCAGAAAGACAAGATCCAGCCTCACCCACCAGAACACAGGCAATAGTACCCTCCACCAGGAAGCCTACACAACCCACTAAACCAACCTTAGCCACTGGGGACAGACACCAAAAACAATGGGAACTACGAACCTGCAGCCTGCAAAAAGGAGACCCCAAACACAGTACCATAAGCAAAATGAGAAGACAGAAAAACACACAGCAGGAGAAGGAGCAAGATAAAAACCCACCAGACCTAACAAATGAAGAGGTAATAGGCAGTCTACCTGAAAAAGAATTCAGAATAATGATGGTAAAGATGATCCAAGATTCTATTTCCCAGATCCAAAATCTTGGAAATAGAATAGACAAAATGCAAGAAACAGTTAACAAGGACCTAGAAGAACTAAAGATGAATCAAGCATCGATTAAAAACACAATACATGAAATAAAAAATACTCTAGATGGGATCAATAGCAGAATAACTGAGGCAGAAGAACGGATAAGTGAGGTGGAAGATAAAATAGTGGAAATAACTGCTGCAGAGCAAAATAAAGAAAAAAGAATGAAAAGAACAGAGGACAGTCTCAGAGACCTCTGGGACAACATTAAACGCACCAACATTCGAATTATAGGGGTTCCAGAAGAAGAAGAGAAAAAGAAAGGGACTGAGAAAATATTTGAAGAGATTATAGTTGAAAACTTCCCTAATATGGGAAAGGAAATAGTTAATCAAGTCCAGGAGGCACAGAGAGTCCCATACAGAATAAATCCAAGGAGAAATACGCCAAGACACATATTAATCAAACTGTCAAAAATTAAACACAAAGAAATCATATTAAAAGCAGCAAGGCAAAAACAACAAATAACACACAAGGGAATCCCCATCAGGATAACAGCTGATCTCTCAGCAGAAACTCTACAAGCCAGAAGGGAGTGGCAGGACATAATTAAAGTGATGAAAGAGAGAAACCTGCAACCAAGATTACTCTACCCAGCAAGGATCTCATTCAGATTTGATGGAGAAATTAAAACGTTTACAGACAAGCAAAAGCTGAGAGAGTTCAGCACCACCAAACCAGCTTTACAACAAATGCTAAAGGAACTTCTCTAGGCAAGAAACACAACAGAAGGAACAGACCTACAATAACGAACCCAAAGCAATTAAGGAAATGGGAATAGGAACATACATATCAATAATTACCTTAAATGTAAATGGACTAAATGCTCCCACCAAAAGACACAGAGTGGCTGAATGGATACAAAAACAAGACCCATCTATATACTGTCTACAAGAGACCCACTTCAGACCTAGAGACACATACAGACTGAAAGTAAGGGGATGGAAAAAGATATTCCATGCAAATGGAAACCAAAAGAAAGCTGGAGTAGCAATTCTCATATCAGACAAAATAGACTTTGAAATAAAGACTATTAGAAGAGACAAAGAAGGACACTACATAATGATCAAGGGATCGATCCAAGAAGAAGATATAACAATTGTAAATATTTATGCACCCAACATAGGAGCACCTCAATACATAAGGCAAATACTAACAGCCATAAATGGGGAAATCGACAGTAACACACTCATAGTAGGGGACTATAACACCCCACTTTCACCAATGGACAGATCATCCAAAATGAAAATAAATAAGGAAACACAAGCTTTAAATGATACATTAAACAAGATGGACTTAATTGATATTTATAGGACATTCCATCCAAAAACAACAGAATACACATTTTTCTCAAGTGCTCATGGAACATTCTCCAGGATAGATCATATCTTGGGTCACAAATCAAGCCTTGGTAAATTTAAGAAAATTGAAATTGTATCAAGTATCTTTTCTGACCACAATGCTATGAGACTAGATATCAATTACAGGAAGAGAGCTGTAAAAAATACAAACACATGGAGGCTAAACAATACACTACTTAATAATGAAGTGATAACTGAAGAAATCAAAGAGGAAATTAAAAAATACCTAGAAACAAATGACAATGGAGACACGACGACCCAAAACCTATGGGATGCAGCAAAAGCAGTTCTAAGAGGGAAGTTTATAGCAATAAAATCCCACCTTAAGAAACAGGAATCATCTCGAATAAACAACCTAACCTTGCACCTAAAGCAATTAGAGAAAGAAGAATAAAAACATCCCAAAGTTAGCAGAAGGAAAGAAATCATAAAGATCAGATCAGAAATAAAAGAAAAAGAAATGAAAGAAACGATAGCAAAGATCAATAAAACTAAAAGCTGGTTCTTTGAGAAGATAAACAAAATTGATAAACCATTAGCCAGACTCATCAAGAAAAAAAGGGAGAAGACTCAAATCAATAGAATTAGAAATGAAAAAGGAGAAGTAACAACTGACACTGCAGAAATACAAAAGATCATGAGAGATTACTACAAGCAACTCTATGCCAATAAAATGGACAACCAAGAAGAAATGGACAAATTCTTAGAAATGCACAACCTGCCAAGACTGAATCATGAAGAAATAGAAAATATGAACAGACCAATCACAAGCACTGAAATTGAAACTGTGATAAAAAATCTTCCAACAAACAAAAGCCCAGGACCAGATGGCTTCACAGGTGAATTCTATCAAGCATTCAGAGAAGAGCTAACACCTATCCTTCTCAAACTCTTCCAAAATATAGCAGAGGGGGGAACACTCCCAAACTCATTCTACGAGACCACCATCACCTTGATACCAAAACCAGACAAGGATGTCACAAAGAAAGAAAACTACAGGCCAATATCACTGATGAACATAGATGCAAAAATCCTCAACAAAATACTAGCAAACAGAATCCAACAGCACATTAAAAGGATCATACACCATGATCAAGTGGGGTTTATTCCAGGAATGCAAGGATTCTTCAATATACGCAAATCAATCAACGTGATACACCATATTAACAAATTGAAGGAGAAAAACCATATGATCATCTCAATAGATGCAGAGAAAGCTTTCGACAAAATTCAACACCCATTTATGATAAAAACCCTGCAGAAAGTAGGCATAGAGGGATCTTTCCTCAACATAATAAAGGCCATATATGACAAACCCACAGCCAGCATCGTCTTCAATGGTGAAAAACTGAAACCATTTCCACTAAGATCAGGAACATGACAAGGTTGCCCACTCTCACCACTCTTATTCAACATAGTTTTGGAAGTTTTAGCCACAGCAATCAGAGAAGAAAAGGAAATAAAAGGAATCCAAATAGGAAAAGAAGAAGTAAAGCTGTCACTGTTTGCAGATGACATGATACTATACATAGAGAATCCTAAAGATGCTACCAGAAAACTACTAGAGCTAATCAATGAATTTGGTAAAGTTGCCAGATACAAAATTAATGCACAGAAATCTCTGGCATTCCTATATACTAATGATGAAAATCTGAAAGTGAAATCAAGGAAACACTCCCATTTACCATTGCAACAAAAAGAATAAAATATCTAGGAATAAACCTACCTACGGAGACAAAAGACCTGTATGCAGAAAATTATAAGACACTGATGAAAGAAATTAAAGATGATACAAATCGATGGAGAGATGTACCATGCTCTTGGATTGGAAGAATCAACATTGTGAAAATGACTCTACTACCCAAAGCAATCTACAGATTCAATGCAATCCCTATCAAACTACCACTGGCATTTTTCACAGAACTAGAACAAAAAATTTCACAATTTGTTTGGAAAAACAAAAGACCCCGAATAGCCAAAGCAATCTTGAGAACGAAAAACGGAGCTGGAGGAATCAGGCTCCCTGACTTCAGACTATACTACAAAGCTACAGTAATCAAGACAGTATGGTACTGGCACAAAAACAGAAAGATAGATCAATGGAACAGGATAGAAAGCTCAGAGATAAACCCACGGACATATGGTCACCTTATCTTTGATAAAGGAGGCAGGAACGCACAGTGGAGAAAGGACAGTCTCTTCAATAAGTGGTGCTGGGAAAACTGGATAGGGACATGTAAAAGTATGAGATTAGATCATTCCCTAACACCATACACAAAAATAAGCTCAAAATGGATTAAAGACCTAAATGTAAGGCCAGACACTATCAAACTCTTAGAGGAAAACATAGGCAGAACACTCTATGACATAAATCACAGCAAGATCCTTTTGGACCCACCTCCTAGAGAAATGGAAATAAAGACAAAAATAAACACATGGGACCTAATGAAACTTCAAAGCTTTTGCACAGCAAAGGAAACCATAAACAAGAGCAAAAGACAACCCTCAGAATGGGAGAAAATATTTGCAAATGAAGCAACTGACAAAGGATTAATCTCCAAAATTTATAAGCAGCTCAGGCAGCTCAATAACAAAAAAACAAACAACCCAATCCAAAAATTGGCAGAAGACCTAAATAGACATTTCTCCACAGAAGATATACAGACTGCCAACAAACACATGAAAGGATGCTCAACATCTTTACTCATTAGAGAAATGCAAATCAAAACTACAATGAGATATCATCTCACACCGGTCAGAATGGCCATCATCAAAAAATCTAGAAACAATAAATGCTGGAGAGGGTGTGGAAAAAAGGGAACACTCTTGCACTGTTGGTGGGAATGTGAATTGGTACAGCCACTATGGAGAACGGTATGGAGGTTCCTTAAAAAACTACAAATAGAACTACCATATGACCCAGCAATCCCACTACTGGGCATATACCCTGAGAAAACCATAATTCAAAAAGAGACATGTGCCAAAATGTTCATAGCAGCCCTATTTACAATAACCCGAAGATGGAAACAACCTAAGTGTCCATCATCGGATGAATGGATAAAGAAGATGTGGCACATATATACAATGGAATATTACTCAGCCGTAAAAAGAAACGAAATTGAGCTATTTGTAATGAAGTGGATGGACCTAGAGTCTGTCATACAGAGTGAAGTAAGTCAGAAAGAGAAAGACAAATACTGTATGCTGACACATATATATGGAATTTAAGGAAAAAAAATGTCATGAAGAACATAGGGGTAAGACAGGAATAAAGACACAGACCTACTAGAGAATGGACTTGAGGATATGAGGAGGGGGAAGGGTAAGCTGTGACAAAGTGAAAGAGTGGCATGGACATATGTACACTACCAAACGTAAGGTAGATAGCTAGTGGGAAGCAACCATAGCACAGGGAGATCAGCTCGGTGCTTTGTGACCGCCTGGAGGGGTGGGATAGGGAGGGTGGGAGGGAGACGCAAAAGGGAGGGGATATGGGAACATATGTATATGTATAACTGATTTAATTTGTTATAAAGCAAAAAATAAATAAATAAATTAATTAATTAAAAAAAATTAGTTGACTATATTTGTGCAAGTCTGCTTCTGGATTCCATTTTTGTTCCTTGATCTATCATTCTTCATAAACTCTGTGGATCATCTGGGTCTTCCTACTTTGTTCTTGTTCAGATTTATTTGGGCTACTCATTTCTTTGACTTTCCATATAAATTTTAAAATTAGCTTGCCAATATCTACAACAGTTTACAGAGATTTTATTTAAGACTGTGATGCATCTATAGATCATGTAGTGAAGAATTAACATCTTAAAAATCTTAAAATTCTTCTGATCCTTAAACATAGTATATCTCTTCATTTAGAATTTAAAAAATAATTTCTTCTCTTTCATCAGTGTTTTGCAGTTTTCAGCATACAAATCTTGCACTTGTTCTGTTCGATTTGTACCTAGGTACATTGCATGTGTGTGTGTGTGTTGCTATTGGAAATGGTTTTATCATTTCAAATCCCAATTGTTCATGCTGGTACCTAAGCTACTTGAGAGTACAGATGACTTTTGTATATTGATCATGTATAAAGATGAACTTGCTAAACTGACGTTAGTTCCAGAAGCTTTTTTTGGAGATTCTTTTGAATTTTCCATATACAATCATGCTGCCTGGCAAGTAAAACACTTTGTTTCTTTTCTTTTGCTTTTTTCCCCTCATTATCTCATTGGCTGGGGCTTCCAGGACGAAGTTGTTCCAGATTCTGGGGGGTAGGGGAGATTCTGCATCTTTTACCATTAAGCATGATGGTAACTGTGGGGTTTCTTTTGTGGATAATCTTTATTAGGTTAAGCAAGTTTTGTTTAATTCCATTTGCTTAGAGTTTGGATTTTTTTTTTTGTCATGAATGGATATTGAATTGTATTGAATGCTTTTTCTGTATCAATTAATGATCATCATATGGTTTTTCTAATTAGTCTGTTAATATAGTGTATTATATTGATTGATTTTCAAATACTGAGCCAGTCTTGCATTCTAGCATGAACTAGTGACATAGTATCCTTTTAATATATTCTGTGTTCAATTTACTAATAATAATCTGTTGAAGATTTTTACATCTATGATCATGAGGGATTTTGGTTTCTAGTCTTTCTTCTCGTGATTTCTTTGTCTTGTTTGGGTATTAAGGTAATACTAGTCTTATAAAACAGGTTAGGAACTGTTTTCTATTTCCTGGAAGAGATCATATAGAATTTGCTAGTGAAATCATATGGACCTAGAGTTTTCTCTCTTTTTCTTTAGGGAGAGGGAGCATGCTTAACTGAAAAGTCTACTTTAAAAAATAGATATAGGGCTATGCATGGTATCTTTTTTTTAGTAAATTTTGATTGGATTTTGTCTTTAAGGAATTAGTCCATTTTGTCTAATTTATTGAATTTATGGCCACAGAGTTGTTCGTAGTATTGCCTATTTATCTTTTTAGTGTCTATGAGGTCAGTACTAAGTTCCCTTTTTTATTTCTGATATTAGAAGTCTGGTTTTCTCTCTCTTTTTTTTTTTCTGTCAATCTGGTAGATTTTATCAATCTTGTAAAAATCTTTTTAAAGAATCAGCTTTTAGGGCTTCCCTGGTGGCGCAGTGGTTGAGAGTCCACCTGCCGATGCGGGGGACATGGGTTCGTGCCCCGGTCTGGGAGGATCCCATGTGCCGCGGAGCGGCTGGGCCCGTGAGCCATGGCCGCTAAGCCTGCGCGTCCGGAGCCTGTGCTTCGCAACGGGAGAGGCCACAACAGTGAGAGGCCTGCGTACCGCAAAAAAAAAAAAAAAAAAAAAAAAAAAAAAGAATCAGCTTTAAGTTTTATTGATTTTCTTATTTTCTCCTTTGATAATTTTTGCTCTCATATTTATAATTTGCTGCTTCTGCTAGCTTTGGATTTATTTTGCTTTTTTCCCCAATAGTTTCTCAAGGTGGATATTTAGATAATTGACTTGAGAGCTTTCTTATTTTCTGTAATGGTCATTCAATGCTATAAATTTCCTCCTAACCATTGTTTTAGGTACAGCCCACTAAATTTGACATGTATTTTCATTTTCCTTTACTTCGTTAAAAAAAAGTCCCTTGAGACCTCCTCTTTGATCCTTGAGTTATCTAAAAGTGTGTTGTCTAAATATTTGAAGGCTTTTTGGATAATCTTATTGATTTCTAGTTTAATTCTATTATGATCTGGCACATACTTTGTATGATTTCTGTTCTGTTAACTTCATCATGGTTTATTTTGTGACCTAGAATCTGATCTGTCTCAGTGAGTGATCTGTGTGCATTTGAGAAGAAAGAATTTTCCAGTGTTGATGTTTGGGGTGCCCTGCAAATAGCAGTTAAGTCTAGTTGGTTGTCGTGTTTGTATAACCTTAAAGAAGGGCCACCCTCAAGCCCCCACGCCTGCCTTTTCCTAGGGAGACGACTCCTGCCCCCGAGGTTTAGAAGTCTCCCTTGCTCCATCCACTCTGGAAGAGTGTGCCTGTTTTCTGGTTCTTCTAGTGCCCTGTTTGGTTTCTTATCACCAGGGCTTTCTTTTCTCCTCACTCAGCAAACAAAGTCCAGGCCCTTTCCACAGATGAACTAGCTTCTTTTCTGTGCATGTGTCCATATTATTCACTCATTTTAGTCATTTTGTCACTCAGCAAATATTTATTGAGTGACTAATGTATGCCAGGCTGAGAATAATGTCATGAACAAAAGAGAACAGAAACCCCTGCCCTCAGAAATTTTGTGTTTTGTGGTTCTTCTTCATCATCCTAAGTCTGTAAGGTAATCAGATAATACAACCACAATTGGCCTATCATCCTGCTCCATTTTCTAGTTAGGATGCCAATATTATAGAGAGTCTGGTTGTGATTTTGAGGCACTCTTTACTAGGAAATGCAAATAAGGAAAGGCTGGGAGATGAACATTTGTGACTGCTTCCTCTGCTCTGAGCTCTGGGGGAAGAGCTGGTTAAGAACTGTTTGTTTGGTACAATCTTGTGGGAACGCTGGCCAACAGACCCAAGGCATTAAGGGGTGCCTTCCCTGAGTGACAGCCACAAAAGCTGGGGCACCAGACATGCACACAAACTCTTTCCAAGGAGATGCTGGTCACCTAGGGCAGGGCAGAGGGACTGCATGAAGACAGTGCCCATCAGCCTCCCCCGTCTCCAAAGAGGATGGCACAGGTCCCTTGAATTTGTTAAATTAGAACAAGAGTCCTCACGAGCCTTTTAAGAACTGTTTCTTTTTTTTACTACAGTCTTGTGGGTCTCATGGATGCAAGCTCCACTGGTTTTCAGAGCTATATGTTTTGGGGGCTTGTCCCTCAGGTGGAAGTCTTAAAAGTTGGGGTGCTAGATCCCAAACCCTTTGCTCCTCAGGGAGAAGTTGGGAGTTGTGATTTTGCTCCTGATCATACGCTGCCATACAGGACGTGCAGTTGTGGCGAGATTGTGTCTCTGCCTCTCCTACCCATTTTGATATGGATTTCTTTTCTTGTTCCTCTGATGTGTAGGCGTCACTCAGCTAGTGTCTGGATTTCTTTCAAAGAGAATTGTTCCATATATAGCTGTCGATTTTGTTGTCCAAAGGAGGATGGGTTCAGGAGCCTCCTAGGTTGAAATCTAGAACCAGAAATTCATTGAATTTCTATCAGGAAGACTGCATGCTTACTTATGTAGCTTACTTGTGGTTGTCAATACATCAAATCTCACTCTGACTGTGCTTCAGCCAGGTTGTTGTGAAGACACGATTTCTTTCTGTGATTTATAGTCTCCCTCGAAAATGGCCAAACATCACCACTGTTGGGGAGGAATAAAATTTCCCTTACATTTCTAGGTTTTTCTGGCTGGTCTAATAATTAAATCGACATGAGACAGATTAACAGGAGAAAAATTGAACAAAAGTTTAATAACATGTATACATGGGAGAGACCCAGGAAAACTGAGTAGCTCCCCAAATGGCCAAAACCCTCACCTTACAAACCGTCTTCAGCTAGAGATAAAAAAGGATGTTGGGGTAAAGGTTTGGGACTTCAAAGAGGAAGATGGCAGTTCACATGGAGATGGAAGAGCAAACATTTGATAAATAAATGTTTTCTGGGCCAGCAGAGACAATGGGACACAGAGTGGATTCTGAATTCTAAGAGTCTCCCCACCACACGTAGCCCATATTCTTTGTAGACATCTCTGGTAATCACTCTATTCCTATAAGAGGCCCTCTGTCTAAATTCTTTTCAGGCAGTTAGAGGGAAGGTCAAAGTCTTTTCCGAAGTCTTTTGGGCCTTGATTGCTTCTGGCTTAGTGATCTGAACGCCAGAGACATTTGGAGTGTTTCTCCCCTACCCCACCCGCCAGACTGTGTTGCATCAGATCCTCTTGCCTCCAGGTCCCTGCACAGTCCCAGACCCACTGTCTCAGAGACAGTGACTTCACTGGGTTTATCTGCTCATGCTGAGGCGTAAGAGTCCACGGAACGTGCTCTGAGCCCACATCCATGCCACTGGAAATGCAGGAGCATCAAAATACTATAAGGATGACCCTCTGACTAATAGGAGGTGAGGATCTGTTAACCCGTTCTTCTTCCTTCCTCTTCTGTTTGGGAGGCCCTGAGATTCAGGCATTCCCAGCAGACGGGCCCATAACATTGAGCAGTCAGCTGTTATTTGCACCAGGCAGCCAGTTCTCTCTCCTTCCCTCCTGGAATTGTGTTCTGTAAATGGCAATGTATAACTTTTGCCTCTGGCTTTGCTTTCCAGGGAAACCAAGCTAAGATGTCATTCTTTACCAGCAAATATCAACTTGTAAGGGTGAGATGACACCAAGGGCAAAGCTAGAGAAGAAAGATTAAACAAAACATCTGAAAAAAAGCCCAGCATCTATGGTGTCTGCCCCTCTGTGTCTCGCTGCTCTCTTTACCCAGCCTCATTCTTTAATAGCCCCTGTAGGAAGCATCTCAAGGGACCAAGATCTAAAATGTACCTTATGGGAATGGGTCCCAAGTATTTTAACTTTTATCATTGACAGATAAGCAGTGGAAGGCAACGTTTTAAAGTAAAATGCATTCAATTAAAAAGAACGAGTTAGGGCTTCCCTGGTGGCGCAGTGGTTGAGAGTCCGCCTGCCGATGCAGGGGACACGGGTTTGTTCCCTGGTCCGGGAGGATCCCACATGCCGCGGAGCGGCTGGGCCCATGAGCCATGGCTGCTGAGCCTGCGCATCCAGAGCCTGTGCTCCACAACGGGAGAGGCCACAACAGTGAGAGGCCCACGTACCGCAAAAAATAAATTAAAAAAAAAAAAAAAAAAAAAAAGAACGAGTTAGGCAAGATGAGTAAGTTCTAGAGATCTGCCGTACAACACAGTGTCTGTAGTTGACAATACTGTGTTAGTCACTTAAAAGTTTGTTAGGAGTGTAGAACTCATGTTAAGTACACTTACCACATTATAAAAAATCCAAAAGGGCACAGGAACATTTAGGAGTTTACCTTGACTGTGGTGATGGTTCCACAGGTATATCAAACTCATCAAATTGTATACATTAACTATGTGCAGCTTTTTGTATATCAATTATACCTCAATAAAGCTGTTAAAATAATAATAATAATAATAATAATAATAATAATAATAATAGGGGAAACTTTGCACTGGGAGAGGGGATACATGCAAAATTTGTGCAGTATCCACTCAGTTTTTAAAACTGTAAACCTAAAACTTCTCTAAGAAATAAAATCTAGTGATTTTTTTTTTTTTTTTAATGAGCCAGCTGTCCCAAGGAGATGCAAGTGAAAAGTTAAGTCAGAGGCAGACAGTCAAAAGGTAAAGCATTGCCTGGACTAGAAATTAAGATGCAAGAACCTGGACTTCTAGAGATCAGTTCCAAAGACAAAGTGATAATAATGTGTAGTCAGAAAGGCATCAAGACTGGGGGGAAAAGAACTGAAGGGTTAACTAGTAGAAAAATAGTATAAAAATAGCACAGAAACTGGAAAGAAAAGCTTGTTGCAAGGTGACTTCCTTTTCATTTCAGAGGGAAAGCTCATAGTAGAAATATGAAAAAAAAGAAAAGAACTGTTCTTTAAAGAATACTTCTACCTCAGAGGCACCTTTGAAATGCAACTTCCTATTTAGACCTCATCTAGTCAGACACCTGTCTTTCCGTGTTTTCGTCTGTTACCTGGTCCTGTGTGTGGCAAATGAAACCAACTGTGTAAGGCAGGAAGATAGCAGAGGCAAACATAAGTTTGCTTTTTTTCTGCACAGAAAAACGTGTGCAGTGTTTTTCCTGTTGAGCATGAAATGTCAGCAGGAAGGGGAGGGTGTGGTAACTCCTAACACAGCCTCCGACATCACAGACTGCTTTACAGCTTTTGGCTTATTTCAATCACTTAATTGAACAAAAATTTTTGGAGAATGACATGGGTCAGCTAAGAAAGATTCTGCTAAATGTAACATTATTGAACCTAATAGAAGATGTAGGGGAAAGTGGACACATAATGTATAGTAGCAATTATGAGTTGGGCACTAATTATTGATATTTGCCAGGACTCACTCTGCCAAGTGCATTTCATGTCAACTCTGAGAGGTATATACTATTGTTAACCTTTTTTAAACATGAAGAAATGGACTTTGAGAAACTAACCACAGGCTAACCATCACATAAGTGCAGAGAACAGAGACAAGACATTAGCATCCTGCAATGCCCCACATGGTGCTCAGAGATGGTGCTGATGCCCACAGAGAAGGGACACTCACTGTATGCTGTGGCTTACACGTACCATTTCTAGTCTACACAAAACCTTGTAAGGCAAGGGCTTATTCTTATTTTACTGATGAGAAATCCGAGGTTCAATAGCTGATAAGTTTATCCAAGGTGACATAGTTAACAAGTAGACAAGTCAGAATCTGAACACAAACCAACTGAACTCCAGAATGTAGGGCACACTTGTTTGTTCTGTTTTGAGTTTGAATATACTAATGTTACCAAACACAAGTTCGTGTGCCTGACACACAGTGAGGCACACTCCAACCAAAATGTTGGAGTTTGGAGCAGAGAAAGGTTTATTGCAGGGCCATACAAGGAGACAGGTGGCTCATACCACCTAAAACCTCAAACTCCCCAAAAGTTTTCAGCAAAGCATTTTTAGAGACAAGGTAGGGGAGGGGAGTTGTTAGTTATTGCAAATTTCTTGGTGTAGGAATCCTTTGTTCTCACAGCTGTCCATGTAGGTCAGGTCATGGTCAGATCATGATGTTCCTATAAACCTCCAACAAGACAAATTTTTCTTCAATTTGTATCTCTATATGAATGAACTCTTAAAGGTCAAAGCCCTGAGAATAGGAAATTCTATATATTTCAGGTTATAGGCAACATTCTTTTACAAAAGGTGCAGAGTCAGTATGACTAAGCACAGGCAATAGAGTACAAGGGTTAGAGCTAATGGAATAGATTCAATATGGAGTCAGATTTGTTCTTCCCTATTACACTAATATCACTATGGGTATGAAGCTTCCAGTATATCACCAGCTGGTTGTTGAAGCTGAAAATGTATTTGTGCTCTTTTCTGTCTGCTCTTAGACAAGAAGGTCATATAACTCTAGTGCTCTGTCTAGAGTTAGCCAAACAAACAAAAAAAAAGGTCATTAAACAGTTAAGCACAGTCAGTCTAATATTCCTTGCCAGTTTGTCTCCCAGAGGATTTACTACAAGGTAGACTCAATCAGTGGTGTAACCACATTTTTTGTACATGGGAAAGCAAATTTCTGCAGGAGAGAATTTGGGGATCAACAGAGAAATTGTGATTTTTCTGAGAGTGGGATCCTAGAAAGAAGCAGCTTCAGGAAGCCAAGAATCCACTGCTGGTGAGTCGCTGTTCAGTTACACAGCACCTACCAATTAGTTGTGTTCTTTATATTATCAGCAGACTAGAACCCCAGGGTCATGATTTGTCTGTGTGACCTGGAAGGAATCTCAGAGGTAATTTAACTTAACCCCCTAATTTTTCAGGTGAGAACATTGAGACCCTGAAAGGTAAAATGTCTAGCTAAGTTCATGTGTTTTGAGGTGGAAAAGAAGAATAGAATTTCTCTGTAATAGGAAAGAAAAAAAAATCTGACTCCATATTAGACCTGTTTCTTTTACTTTAACCTGTGTATTCTACTGCTTTTGCTATAAGTTAATCACCAAAAGAATGTTGCCTACAGCCTGAAATATACAGGATAGCCCATTCAAGGCTCTGACCTTTAAAGGTATAACACTTTCCCATTCATATAGAGATAAAAAGTTGCAGAAAAGAGAATAACATTTGTCTTGTTGGAGGTTTACAAGCATATCATTATCTGATCTATGTGGACAGCTGCAAGAACTATACTAAGAAGTTTGCAACAACTAACCATACCCCTCCCTCACCTTGCCTTTAAAAATGCTTTGCTGAAACCCTTTGGGGAGTTTGGGGTTTGGGAGAGTACAAGACATCTGGCTCTTTGCACGGACCTGCAATAAAACTATCTCTGTTCCAAACTCTGATTTTTCAGTTTGTTTGGCCTCACTGTGTGTCTGGCACAGGAACTTGCATTGGTAACACCTCTTGTCCAGTATTTCACCCAATTTTCAGCCTGGAGTCCAGGGGCTGCCAACACTGGTGGTTCCACAGGCTCAGTGAACAGCTGCACTGAGGTCTGTGGTGATGAAAGCAGGCTATCAGTGTGTGGAGAAATGTGGGTCTGGAAGCATCCACTTCCCACCCTGAACACTTCCCTTCCCCTCGGTAGAGGGCTATTCCTCTACTCACCCTGTGGTATGCCCCACATTCACTTTGATGCAACTGACAGGGAGTAACTTAATCCCTGTCAGTATCACCCATCTTCCAACACAAAATTTGAGACAGATTCTTGGAAACTAACATTTAGGGAACATGTCTTATATTCAAGACGGTAGGCCAGTACTTTTCACACCTACATCTTCTTATTTAATCCTCATAATGATGTTGTGTCAGGTAGTAATTATCTCTGCACTACAGGGGAGGTAAACAGGCTCAAAGAAGTCCAGTGATGGTTCTTCCCTGTCAGGAAGTGAGTGGATGGAGGTCTGTGTGACTCCAAAGCCCAGACATCTTGAGAAGTGTTTAGTTAGAGCAATAGCCTCATCCTGAAACAGCCCAACAAACAAGTACAGTTCCTTTCTCCAAGTTTGTGATTTACAGCTAAAGCAGTTGCAGATTTTTCTATTGTTTTTTAAATTAGAGGACTGATATTAGAGAATAAAACTGCAAAATGGAAACCCAAGCTGATAAGTCCATGGAAAATGGATACTTAGGCTGCATTTATATATCTACTGTCAACACTTACAGAGCCTAGATTAATAGAGTAAACAGAGTGATGGTGATTACCCTGATAACAAAATCACCATTAAGCCTTGCTCGAGGAGGAAATAAAAAGCTCCAACATCTGTCAGGTTCAACCAGAGTTCATTGAGGATAGAAGACTTCACATGCTCCTTTTTTTCCTTAAAATTAGAGATAGCAGAATGAACACAGATCACCTAGTGACTAGGAGCCCAGTGGCTCAGAGCTCCCACTAGGGTCCAGGGAGAAACGTGGAGTGACCCAGCAGCACTCACACAACCTCTTGGGGTTAAATCAGAATTATTCCCATGAAAAAGCGAACCATTGCCAAAAATTTTAACATTACATTAAACCAAATTTAGCCCCCAATTTCAGATTCACTTTTAAAGGAACTTGTTAACATTGGAATTGGCTTCAATAACCAAAGCCATCTGGCCATTTTTCAATTGCCCTTTTTGTCTAACTAGATGAAGAGGTAGTCTCCATAAAAATTAGTTTTTCTTATCCTTTTGGACAGAACAGTGCAAGCAAATCCCCTCACATGAAAAGAATAGCAGTTCTATCCTGGTGTTTATTGAAACTTTCCCCACCCCAACCCCCACCAGCATTTTACCCTGCCATCTATTGGTTTGGTAATATCTTGCCATACTTATCTTTTTAAAAATTGAAATACATTTGACCTATAACAGGGGTCGCCAACCTCCAGGCCGAGGACTGGTACCAGTCCTCGACCTGTTAGGAACTGGGCTGCAGAGTAGGAGGTGAGCCGTGGGTGAGCGAGTGAAGCCTCATTTGTTTGCTCCCCATCGCTCGCATTACTGCCTGAACCATACCACCACCCCCACCACTGTCCACGGAAAAATTGTCTTCCATGAAACTGGTCCATGGTGCCAAAATGTTGGGGACCACTGGCCTATAACATTGTGTAAGTTTAAGGTGTACAACATGTTGATTTGATACATTTATATATTGTAATATGATTGCCATTGTAGTGATAATTAATAATCACCTTTATCATGTTACATATTTATCATTTCTTTTTAGCAATCAGAATACTTAAGTTCTGCTCTTTTAGCCTGTTTGATGATTATAATACAATACTGCTGTCCATATTCACTATGCTGTGTACTACTTGTTGCAAGTTTGTAGCCTTAAACATGTGTCCTATCCCTCCATTCCCCATCCCCTGGCAACCACTGTTTTACTCTGTTTTTCTGAGTTTGCCTTTTTTAGATACCTCATACAAGTGACATCATATAATATTTGTCTTTCTTTCTCTGACTCACCTCACTTAGCATAATGCTCTCAAGGTCCATCCATGTTGGCACAAATGGCAGGATATCATTTCTCATGGCTGAATAATATTCCACATGACCAACTGGCCCATGAAAAGACACTCAACATCACGAATCATCAGGGAAATGCAAATCAAAACCACAATGAGATATCACCTCACACCTGTTAGAATGGCCATGATCAAGAAGATGTATTGATAGATAACAAGTATTGGAGAGGATAGGAAATCCTTGTGCACTGTTGGTGGGAATGTAAACTGGTTCAGCCACTATGGAAAACAATATGGAGGTGCTTCAAAAAAGTTAAAAATAGATCTACCATATTGCCATACTTCTTAAAGTCATGTAGACACATAATTGTTCCCACTAAAAGTAGTGGGTTTTGTTTGCTTTTTTAGATATCATTTTGCAATGTGTTTTTTTCCCACTAAAAGTAGTGGGTTTTGTTTGCTTTTTTAGATATCATTTTGCAATATGTTTTTTTTTCACTCAGTAGGATGTTTTGGGGTTTGTTCATTCCATAAAACTCTACCTTATCATGTCCAACTGCTACAGTATATTCTCTAGCATGCATTATGCATTCCATTATTGATAGTATGTTCCAATTTTCTTACTGTTCACAAACTAGTCTCTGAAAGCCACCATTGGCCATGCCTGCTTGTTCGTATTGGGTTTCCTTATGATCATGTGGTAGGTTGTGTTCTAATGATTCACACATCATCATTTTTATCCTGCCCCTGCCATGCTTCTCAGCAGGCAAATCACATTCCCTGTCCCATCACTGGCCTTGGACACGTGGCGGTTGCCACATCAGAATGGATGTTCTGCTTGTGGCAGTGTGGTCCATCTCTCCATTCTGCCTTGGGAACAGCACATCTAAGATAAAGGCTGCTTCTCCCCCCACTGTGGCTCCAGAATGTGAGCACATGCAGAGAGGACCAGAACTGACCCGAAGCCCCATGTTGTGTGACTGAGAAAGAGATGTTTATTGTTATCTCACACAGAGATATTAGGGTCATTCAAAACCATACATAGGACAAACTGAAAAGTGCTATTGAATTCTGAGGAGAAAAAGGGTTGAGTTATAAGTTTAAGTTGATTCCACAAATATTTTGAAGTGGGATATTTTGCACGTAGTATTCTAGATTCTGGGGATCATAGCAGTGAATAGCAGTGAAGAAAGCCAAGTTCTCACTGGGAGGGTGCTTACATTTTGTGCATATCATAAAATTTTATGTTTTAATAGGTACTGCCAAACTGTTCTCCTCCCTCCTATTTATTTATAAAGGGAGAAAGAGGAAATTTAGGGTGCATATTCTTTCCAGCTTGCTTGTCTTCTGTTCTCTAATCTTCAAAGAAATGTTTTTGCTCTGAGCATGGACTTGGCAAAGCTGGATTTACAGTAACCCTCACCCTAGGGACCCTGACAGTCAGTCTGGCTGCTGGTACTCCACCAGCAAAATTGTCTCCTGGCTTTGCTTTGCTTTGATTCCTCAGCACAATGGGATGTCTCTGGCTTTACTCACACAGGGACAAATGGGATTATGGAAGGTCATGGTGACCCCGGCATGAAGCCTGAGGTGGGAGCAGGCCTTCTGTGGTTGCATCACCATGATGGGGCCATGGAACTGATGGGGCTTAGGGCAGTGGAGGGAGTAGGGTGAACAGGGAGAAGGCAGCTGGTCCTGGAGGTCAGGGTCAGCAACTGGGGCCCGTGGGCCACATCACAAGGGAGACTGGGAGGGGAGGGGAGAAGAGAAGAACCTGACTCACATTCCCCAGGGAAAGATGCACCTCAGAGGGTGACAATATCCTCCCTGCCATTGTCCCAATGTCCTGGCAGTTGTGGACAAGCCCCGGCCCCTGCATGTCTTCCAAGTCACACATTTTTCACCAGCCCTTTCTCTTCTGTTCTCTTCAACACCTAGTGTCCTAGTAAGCTGGTGGCTTTGTTCTGAAGTATTTGGCTAGGCTCCTGGTCTCCTGATGAGCAACTCTTGTCAAAGTCTTTTTTAGAGAAGCTGAGGACAGCTACGGCTCTCAAAGAAGACACCGGTTCTCCAGAACTTCCCCCCTGGTTAGAGGCCTTGAGTCCAGCTGGCCTTCTCTGCTCCTGGTGCTGCCTGCCTCTACTTCCCTGCATCTCTCTGGGCTCCAGCCTCTATTCTAGGCAACTTCCTCCATCTCCCACCCTCCCCAAACCTAGTTTCTCTACCTGGTCTGTGACACTGAGTCCTCGTGCTGCCTCCCAGTCAAGTGCACAGGGTTATCAACATGCTCCTGTGCTCTTGAATTGCCTGGATAACAGTGTCTTCAGAAAAATGCCTAAAGAGTTCTTGCTTTTGAATCTGCGTGTAGGAAGAGCACACCACCTAAGAATCAGCCACAACTACACATTAGCAAACATGTACATAATGATAGAGATTGCTTACTTTTTGCATGTACTATTTAAGAATTTTACATATATTAATTGTCACACAACCCTATGAAGTAACTTCTTTTTAAAGGTGAGGAAATTGAAGCACAGAGAAGTTAAGTACCTAACCCAAGGTCACACAGCTCTTCAAGAGGCATCGTTGGAAGGAAGCCAGGAAACTCTTAGGTGATACAATTCTGGAGACAGAATGAATTTCTTTCCGCCAATGAAAGAGTTTCCTAATCAACATTACTGAAGATTTCTTTAAAATTTCTAAGGGTTATGAGCACGAGTTTGTTGCTACACTACCATATTTACTGAATATATTTTCTGGAAAGTAATTTTAATAAAGTTTATTCTCAATTAAAAAAATAAGTAATCTCAATCCAGAATCTGTGCTCAACACTGCCTTTAAATGAAATGTTAAGGCGGCAAATAATGCAGTGGTGAATATTAGGGAGTAAAACCTTAGAATTTGCTAATTCCTTGATTGTAAGGTGTGAGGGTGAGAGAGCAATAAAGAATGACTCCCAAGTTTCTGGTCCTGGTACTCACAAGAGAGGAAGGTAATCAAAAGACAGTCACTGGCTTTGGGGAATAAGCTGAGTGACTTGAATTAAGTGTTGGTGCCCTCGGGACTGTGGGTGGATGGAAGGCAACCTCAGGACAGCCTGCCAGCTGGACCTCAGTTGCTCAGTTTATGTCCCAGGAAGTCAGACTCCAGCCTGCATCTAGGCCCCAAGCTTCCCCTCTCTATGACCTGGGAGAGTTGAGTCGTTAAACACTGGGACCATTGTTTTCTCTCCTGTAATGTGCTGATGATGGTAGTTCCTGCTTCATGGAACAACTTGATAGGGGCCAGTGAACTGCATATGATAGTATAGGCCTGAGTAATAGTCCATTATATATTACATACAATATAATATATATATATATATGTATACCACATCTTTATCCATTCATCTGTCGATGGACATTTAGGTTGCTTCCATGTCTTGGCTATTGTAAATAAGGCTGCTATGAACATTGGGGTGCATGTATCTCTTCAAATTTTCTCCAGATATATGCCCAGGGATGAGATTGCTGTATCATATGACAGCTCTATTTTTAGTGTTTTAAGCAACCTCCATACGGTTCTCCATAGTGGCTGTACCACTTTACATTCCCACTTAGGTAGGGGTTTTAGATTTTATTTTGTTTGGGGTAAATGAATTTTTCCACTATATATCAAAATCTTGCAAACTAGACAACAACAAAACAACTGAGTTGTAAACACCACCTCACCTGAGCCCTAGAATTTCAGAAACAACTTCTAAAGCTAGAAAAGGGTTTTCTGTGCTCCTGACAGTGTGGACATTGCTATCTGGAGCACCTAGCTGAGTGGGGAGATGGTCCTACTGACTCAGGGCACATGATTGAAATGGGGTCAGGTGGTAGGATGAAGAGTTCTGACGTTTCAGAATAAAACAGCAACCATCTAGAGAAATCATTTCTATAAACACATCCTACTTCTGGGTTGGAATATCTGACAACTCACTTAAGTATTTTGTTTTAAGGGTTTAAAATGGATCCGAATTTGTTTCCACCCCGTCAGACTGTGATTTGTAGTAGAGGGGGATGGATGTGATTGATTCAGTTCCACAGAACACAAAGCAAGATGAAAAATGAGGCCATAATGGAGAACTAATTACAGTGGCAAAGAGAACATCATCTTCACTGCAAAGGCATGTTGTGTCTTTATTTGACTGTGCTGGAGAAACTATTAGACACAAAGAGAAACAAAAAATTGTGGCACCCATGAGACATTCAGCTGGGGTCATTTAAGATATGCACATAAAATGGTGCCCTGGAGGGGAAATTGGGGAACACCTATCTAGTTACAGACTTCCTCTGACATCCAGAAAGAGGTACCTTAGCAGTGCAGATTTGGGGGCCCAGATCTCCTGATTCCTGGTCTCATTTGATTTCTAATGACCAGGTTTTATTTTTATAAATAAAAATTCTTGTCCTCCAGTTCAGTGCCCGACTTCTCTGTGCAGCATCCCTTGACCCCTCTGGCCTGGAGATGCTCTCCCTACTTTGACTCCTATGCCTCCACCCTCTGGTAGGCTCTGGTGGTAACACTGCACTTCTTTCCATCATCTTCACTCAGCTCATGTCCTTTTTCTCTTGGCTCCAACCAGGTGACCCATGGAGGGAAATAGAGATGATATCCCTTCACACGGTTACTGCTGTTTCTTGGAGACACTGTGGGGAGCAGAAAACATTCCTGGCTTACTCCAGAAGGTAAGAAGTAGCACTTGTTTTAAGAATTAAAAGATTCTTCCCATGATTCATTGGAAAAGCTATAGCATACGATGGCTGAGTGTAATTCCACATCGGTAAAACTGCAGGTGTTTACTCTTTTTGTTAAAAAAGTGTAATTTCCATAAGGACTAATTTCCTTGAGTTACTCAGTTTTATAATAAGTCTACATTTAATTGTCAGTAATAAAAAAGAGAAACAAAGCTTCAAATGTAGAGGGATTTTACACAATACAGTATGTGTTTAATTATAATTACCAGCAAGTATGACAGCAAGTTGTTGAGCAACCAGGTGGCTGTGATATTTAGTTACTATGATGACAATGGTGACTACAATGAAGGGGGTTATGTGACTGTCTACAAAAGACTGTGACTTTTGTAGAAAGTCTACAAAAGGAAAAGGGAAATTTAATGGTCTTAAGTGCCCAGCTCAGAACATAGATAGAAAAATCATCATTTCTATGAGAGCAGTGAAGGGCTTCCTTACTTTTTGCTGCAGGGCAGATACAGTTGTAGAGTTGCAGTTCCATTTATTTATTTTATTGTTGAGGGAGGAGAGGTTGGACCTTTTTGTTCCAGTTTCATTGATATATAAATGATCTGCAACATTGTATTAGTTTCAGGTGTACAACATAATGATTTGCATATGTATATATTGCAAAATGATCACCACAAATCTAGTTAACATCCAACGCTTAACATGATTACAAATTTTTTTTCTTGTAATGGGACTTTTAAGATCCACTCTCTTAGCACCTTTCAAGTATACAATACATTATTGTTAACTGTAGTTAACTATAGTATTGTTAATTATAACAAATGTTGTATACCACATCCCCATGACTTATAAGTGGAAGCTTGTTCTGACATTTCAGAATAAAACAGAACAAAATAGTTAAGTGAGCTGTCAGATATTCCAACCCAGAAGTAGGATGTGTTTCTAGAAATGATTTCTCTAGATTGTTGCTGTTTTATTCTGAAACGACAGAACTTTTGACTACCTTCACCCATTTTACTTCCACCTCCACCCCCCTTATGGCAACTGCCAATCTGTTCTCTCTATCTATGAGTTTGGTTTTTTAGATTCCACATATAAGTTACATCATAAGGTATTTGTCTTTCCCTGTCCAACTTATCTCACTTATCATAATGCCTTCAAAGTCCATCCATGTTGTTGCAAATAGCAGGATGCCCTTCTTTCTTCATGGCTGAATTATATTCCATTATATACATATGCCACATTTTCTTTACCCATTCGTCCATCAATGGACATAGGTTGTTCCCATGTCTTGGTTATTGTAAATAACACCGTGATGAACATAAGGGTGCAGAAATCTCTTTGAGATAGCGATTTTATTTCCTTTAGCTATAAATTGAGAAGTGGGATTACTTGGAACCAGATCCTTCCCCAGTCTTATTTTTGATTTTTTGAGAAAGCTCCATACTGCTTTCCCTACAGGCTGCACCAATTTACATTTCCAACAACAGGGGTTGCAGTTCCATTTAAATACAGAGCTTTGTCAGATTCCAAATGCTAAGATCAGGGAACCAATAGAGAAGGAGAGAGTCTAAGATGAGGGATGGGGGTTGTGCCAGACAGAATCTAAGGTGGCCTGCATGACCCCCACCTCCTAGTGTTCATACTCTTATGTAATCCCCTCCCCTTGTGTGTGAGCAGGACCTGTTACTTGCTTCCAAATTTCTAAATATGAGAAAGATGATGGATGTACATGGTTACATTTCATAGGATTGTTATCTGTCTTGCTAGGAGTCTTTCTCTCCCCAGGTGACTTTGAAGAAGTGAGCTGCCATATGGAAAGGATTGTGTGGCAATCAGCTGACACACAACAAGTAAGAAGCTGTAAGATATTCTGCCAATAACCACCAGAGCTTGGAACCATCTCCTTCCTCAGTCGAGTCTCAGATGAGACTTTGGCTGCAGCTGACACCTTGTTTGCAGCTTGTGAGGCCCTGAAGCAGAGAATCCAACTATTCTATGCCCAGCCTCCTGACTCACAGAGACCATGAGATGATAGATTTAGGTTTTTTTAAGCCAATACGTTTGTGGTGATCTTGTGATGCAGCAATACATAACTAATGGAGGGGTAGAATTTGGCTAAAGAGAGAGAAAGCTGAGAATTTTGAATCCCACATTCCACCTGACACTTCCTCCTCCCCCTCCCCCAAATCTGAGACACCAATCTTCTCCAGCAAAAAAAATCCTTTTGGTGACTGCAGCTAAGGCAATTGCCTCAGAAGGAGATGCTACTTTTTCTCAGCACTCTGCATGTCTGCAGGAAAATATGCATGGAACTGAAGTTTAAGAATACTTGGCCAAAATGGACAAAATGTGAGATGAGATTGGACTGAAATTATTAATATACATGTATTCACATGAATGTAATTGTTGGCGTACCCACCAGGAATGGCATTAACAGTCCGTTAAGTTGTGTAACTGAAGGCTGGACTTAATGGTTACTTACAATGAACGAGACTGAGAAGCCAGAAATTTCCTGGCCATCTCTAGAGGAAGGAGGACAACAGCTCAGGAGGTGGGCATGTTGGAATGAATCTCTTATGTCAAACTGCTCAGCTACTCTTTAAACAGCTTCCACAGAGGACCCAGAAGACACTCTTTTCACCAAGATATAAAGAAATGCAGGGCTTCCCTGGTGGCGCAGTGGTTGAGAGTCCGCCTGCCGATGCAGGGGACACGGGTTCGTGCCCTGGTCGGGGAAGATCCCACATGCTGCGGAGCGGCTGGTCCCGTGAGCCATAGCCACTGAGCCTGCGCATCTGGAGCCTGTGCTCCACAACGGGAGAGGCCACAACAGTGAGAGGCCCTCGTAATGCAAAAAAAAAAAAAAGAAAAAAGAAAAAGAAATGCATTGCTGTGATGGTACTAGAACACAGGCATACCTTAGACATATTGCCAGTTCAGTTCCAGACCACTGCAATAAAGTGAATATCACAATTAGCAAGTCACATGAACTTTTTGTTTTCCCAGTGCATATAAAATTATGTTTATACTGTACTGTAGTCTATTAATGTGCAATAATATTATGCATACTGTTAAGTGAAAAGAGTCAATCTAAAAATTCTACATATTGAATGATTCAAATTATACCACTTTCTGGAAAATGCAAAACTACAGAGACGATGACATTTAGTAATTGCCAGGGGTTGGGGGGAGAAAGACATGAATAGGTATAGCACAGGTGATTTTTCAGGCAGTGGAACCATCTTGTATGGCTTTGTAATGGTGGTACATGTCACTATACATTTGTCAAAATCCATAGAATGTATAACACAAAGAGTGAATCCTAACGTAAATTATGGACTTTAGATAAGAATGTATCAATATTGGCCCATCAATTGTAACAAAGGTATCGCATTCATGCAACATGTTAATAATAAGGTAAGCTGAGTGTGTGTGTAGGGGGAGATGTGGGGCATATGGGAATTCTCTCTACTACTGCTCAATCTTTCTGTAAACCTAAAGTTGCTCTAAAAAGTAAAGTGTATTAATTTAAGTCATGAAAAAAAGAGAATGAAAACATCAAAATTTGAAGAATACAGCTAAATTAGTGCTTAGAAGGAAATTTATAAAATTAAATGCTTTTATTAGAAAGATTTAACTTCAGTAACTTATTCCACTTAGAGAAACTAGAAACTAGATAAAGATAAAATTAAAACTAAAGTAAGCAGAAAGAATGAAATAGTACAAATTATAGCAAGTCAATACAATTGATAATAGAAAGAAAAACAAAAACAAAAAAATCAACAAAGCTGGGTTTTTTTATTTTTTAATTGAAGTATAATTGATTTACAATGTGTTAGTTTCAGGTGTACAGCAAAATGATTCAGATATATATATCTTTTTAACATTCTTTTCCATTATAGTTTATTATAGGATATTGAATACAGTTCCCTGTCAAAGCTGGTTCTTAAAAGATATCAATACAATTAATACACCTCTAGTGGGGATCATAAAGGAAAAAGGAAAGAAAACATAAATTACCATATCATGAAACAAACAGGCAACATTAGCACTATCCCACAGACATTAAAAAATAACAATAGCCCCTTTGGCAGTGAAAGAGTGGAGTCCTAACCACTGGACAGGCAAGGAATTCCATACCACCTTCTTTTTTTTATTATTAGTTTCTGCTTTATAACAAAGTGAATCAGTCATACATACACATCTGTTCCCACATCCCCTCCCTCCCGCATCTCCCCCCCTCCCACCCTCCCCATCCCACCCCGTACCACCTTCTTTTATATCTCAGTACTATTCCCATCCCTAGGATCTAAGCTATAGTCATAGAGTAAGGTCCACTGCCAGTAAGGAACTGAACTTACTACTTCTGATACCAAAGGGGCCATGGTAGCTGTTTCTTCCAGGTGACTCAATTTGAGGTGCCCCCCAAGACCTCCTTGCTGGTCTCTGGTGGAGGGCTGTTCACCTCTCTCTCATTATAATACTGGATCACCTGCTGAACCCCAGCCTTCACTATAGGTTTAAGTGCAGTACTGATCATTAGTCCCGTGGGACCCCCTGACACTCCAGCAAAAAAAAAAACAAAAAAAAACAAAAAACAATAACAACAAAAGAAAATAACAACAGGATCCCACAATCATCATTATGGCCCTAAATTTTAAAACTTATGTGACATAGACCAATTCCTTGGAAGAATCAAATTACTAAAACTCACTCAAGAGGAAATAAATAACCTGAATAACCATATATCTATTAAAGAAATTGAATATCTAGGAAAAAACTTTCCAAAAAATTTTTTCAGGTCCAGATAGTTGACAAGATACCCTTCAACTGATGAATATATAAAGAAACTGTGGTATATAATACAATGTAATATTTTTCAGCAATAAAAAAACGAGTTCCTGAATCCCACAGAACATGGATCAATATTAAGTAAGTTGTGCCAAGTGAAAGAAGGAAGACCCAAAGTGATACATGTATATTCCATGAATATAATTTTATTTTAAAAAGTAAATCCATAGGGCCAGGAAACAGACCAGTGGTAGCCAGGTGTTGACACAGGTGGGGTTGATGCCAAAGGTACCACACAAGGAAAGTTTAGGGTAATGGAACTGTTTTGTATGGTCTTATGACTGTAGACACATGAATCTATGAATGTTAAAACCCATAGAACTCTGTCTGCTACAGAGTGAATTTAACTGCAATGCAGATATAAACTAAACCACTCAGGATGTTAGGAGATCCCAGATTGGATTCAAAATAAATGAATTATATTTATTTAATGTATATATATTTATTGTATATAAGTAATAATCTCATTAAAGAAAGTGAGGCAAAAATGACCTAAGTAACTTTGGAAAACTGTTTTGACTGACTACTGTAATGTTAAAGACAAAAAGAACTGTACATAATAATGTACAGTAGTGGGTATGGGTTATCAATTCTGAGTTAAAGTTACATGTATAATATTGTAAAATAAATGACTAATTAAATTGTAGAAAATGGGAATCAGATTTCTCATGGTCAGAAATGAAGTTAGTAATATGTAAGGGGAAAAAAATCTAGAATAAACCCTTAGGTGCTGGGTTCAAGTTAGAAATATCAGTCTGAACTCATGTTAGTCTTTATATATGCATAGATATATATACGTAAATTAAACTGTAAACCTATATCTTTTGTATATCTATATGTAAATAAAGAAATAAGTATACATATATGAGTATATGGATAATAAACATGTATATTTTCTAGCTATGTCTGCTGAGAGGGTCTAGAAACAGTAACAAAGCAATATTAATGAACACATCCAGCACCCAGATCTTGCTTTCTAATACCATTCTCTACTAAAAGGAACCAGGGCTCCATATAGAAATGGGCTATGGAAAGGAAAACACAAGATGGGCTTCGAGCCTCCTGCAGTACCAGAAGGTAATTTTCAAGTGCTTAAATAAAAATTGTTGCATGTCAAAAGGATATAGGAACCATCTTGAAAGAGCTGAGGCATTTTGAATACGATAAATAATAAAAGTATTGAATTATGATCCAACAAAGAATAAAAAATCCATGAGTCCATAATAATATAAATAAATGACTGAAAGAGTAAATAAACCTGGGAGAAGGTACAAATCTTTTTTACAGAAGAATTCCAAATAATATACATAAATACTCTCCTTATAGACAATGGAATTTAATTCCCCTTCTCTTGAGTTTGGACTAGACTTAGTGACTAGCTCCTAAACCAGAGAGTATGTATGGGAAGAGAAAAAATGGCAAACTAACAGAGGAGAAACCTGATCAATCCTACCTTAACAAAATTATCAAGGTTTTTATCAGTAATGAGTCAGTTGCTATCTTGTACCCCCTGAAATGATGTGATGAGAAGGGCATTTCACCTTTGAGGTATCCTTCCCCAAAGCCCTTAACCCTAGTCTGATCATTAGGATTCATCAAACTCAGAATACCTGACCAAATACCAAAATACTCTCCAAAACTGTCAAGATCAGAAAAAGAAAGACTAAAACACTGTCACTGATCAGCAGAGGCTAATGAGATGAGATGACTAATGCCATGTGGTGCTCCTGAATCGGATCTGGAACAGAGCAAGACTAGAGGAAAAACCAGCTAAATTCCAATGAAGTCTTTGTTGGTTAATTGTATTATAAATAACATGTTAATGTCTTACTTTTGACAGGTTTACTATGGACATAAAAGATGTTAGTATTAAGGGAACCTGGGTGAAGCGTATATAAGAACTCTCTGTACTCTTTGAAACTTTTCAGTAAATTTAAAATTATTCCAAAATAAAAAAAAATTTTAAAGCACTCTAACTGCCAATCCATCCACTTGCTTTTTAGTTCCATTATCTGGTCTCTACCATTCCAGGTTCATATTACTCTGACTGGAAATGAGGAATCCATTTCCAATGTAGTATCTTCCACTGTTATCTCCAGCTATCAATGAATATTTCAATGCAGGCAGACCTCATTTTATTATGCTTCACTTTATTGCATTTCACAGTTACTGAATTTTTTACAAATCGAAAGTTGTGGCAACTCTGCATCAAGTAATTACATTGGCACAATTTTTCCAGCAGCATTTGCTCACTTCATGTCTCTGTGTCTTATTTTGGTAATTCTTGCAATATTTCAAACTCTTTATTAAACGGTCCCCCATCTCTCTCCCTCTCCTTGGGCCTCCCTATTCCCTGAAATACAACAATATTGAAATTAGGCCAATTAATAACCCTACAATTGCCTATAAGTGTTCAAGTGAAAGGGAGAGTTGCACATCTTTCACTTTATATCAAAAGCTAGAAATGATTAAGCTTAGGAAGGAAGGCATGTTGAAAGCCAAGACAGGCCAAGAGCTAGGCCTCTTGTGCCAAACAGTTAGCCAATTTGTGAATGCAAAGGAAAGTTCTTGAGAGAAATTAAAAGTGCTGCTCCAGTGAACAAATGAATGATAAGAAAGCAAAACAACCTTACTGCTGATGTGGAGAAAGTGTTAGTGGTCTGGATAGAAAATCAAGCCAGCCACAACATTCCCTTAAGTCAAAGCCTCATCCAGAACAAGACCCTAACTCTCTTCAATTCTGTGAAGGCTGAGAGAGGTGAGGAAGCTGCAGAAGAAAAATTTGAAACTACCAGAGGTTGGTTCATGAGGTTAAAGGAAAGGTGCAAGGTAAAGCAGCAAGTGCTGATATAGCAGCTACAGCAAGTTATCCAGAAGACAATTAATAAAGGTGGTTACACTAAAGAAAAGATTTTCAATGTAGAAAGTCTTTTCCTACATTGTGCAGGTTCACATATGGAAGTAATTTGACCGAGAAATGTGTTGGATCGTTGCAAGAAAGGACCCAGCCACATAGCTATAAGTATGAACAGTGCTCCTTCCTCTAAGTCTTCCCCAGAAGGATATGCTGCCATTTGCCAGAGTTATTGTAGAGTAAGGAAAGGAAAATACTCAAACCTTAGCTCTCAGACCCTTGGAAAGCCACTGTGGTCCTTCATTCAGATTGTGTGCCATGTGTAATATAAGTGAAATGTACTTGGCTTGAATTCAACACATACTGGATCCTGTGGTATTGCTGACACACTTCGTTTCTTAGTGTCCAGGATGTAATTGGGAATAGTTTTATTTAGTAGCATGCATAGTCCCCACATTGGTTTCTTGATTTCTATAATGAAGATTATTTTGGTAGGAAAGTCCAGATAGAAGGAAGACCCTGAAATATCCCTTCTCCGAGTTATTTAACAAAGCAATGCCATATTCCTGGGGAAATTTCAGAGATTAGTGCTATTCTACAACTCCTGAAAGATGAAGGGTTTGTGATTCTTAGTGTATCTCATTTCACGGTCTTTTATGACCAATGGAAAACTTGGGAGGATCTTGCAGAATGACGAGGGTCGACTGAACATTTAATCAGATAGTGGTATTGCTCAGGATATAATATTTTAACTGGAGTATATCAGTGTAGTACCTGGCACTGCTATGCAGTTCTTGACCTAATAATTTCTTTCTAAATCTCATCAGCGAAGATAGTTGTTTTATGCAGTTTGCTTTATGTGACAAGAACAACAATACACATTTTTTGTCTTAACCCCAGGCTATATTTACTCTCTTGTTGTCTTTTTAACTATTTTTGGAAATAATTTGATTATGTTAATGATCCACAGAACATCACACTGCTCTATTATAATGATGTCATCATGCTAAATGAATCTTGAAAATGGAATATAGTGAACAGCTCTTGTGAGACCCATGCATATCCGACGCGTGGAAACAAGTCCTGCAAAAGTTCAAGGACCTCACATATTACTGAGGTGTCCAGGGGCATGTGAAAAGAAGAGTGAAATATAAAAGCATTTAGAAAAGTAAAAATAGATATTTCCTTGAAGAAGTGCAAGAGAGTCAGACTTCAGAAGATTTGGCAAGTCAAATCATAACAGGCATTTCACTGGGAAAGACTTCTACAGAACTGTCAGGGTTAATGAGTTTATACTTAATTTGTTTATGATGGAGGAAGAGTAATTTTCTCACATGATTATTATATCCACAAAGGCACGACATATCTTCAGATATATTCAGTGATTAGAGATCAAGGTGGAATTTCTTTTTGTTAGAGAATCAACAAATGATAGGAAATTTTCATCATTTTATTTATTCTGCAGACTAGAACTATACAGGTTATTTTTTATTTACCTCAGGGTACAAGGTGGTTTTTGGTTTGTTTTTGAAACCTGTCTGTGGGATGCATGCCCAGAGGGGATGCAAGAGAAGGTGTCAATTTCACCCCAAATAGCACACATCAGAAATTGTTACTTCCATCTCTGCTTTCTTAGGCTTATAGTTTTAGAGGTTCCAGTGATCAAGAGACAAGTGGTTCCACTAAAGAACACAGTCCTGGTGGCCTTAAGCTGAGACCATCCATTTGGGGCTCCACATGCCACTGAAAGTACATGCAGTTAAATAAGTTCACTCTGTGGCTTAACATTGTTTAGGTTTCAGGTGAGAATGACTAAATTGACATTTCCCCAAGATGATGCTGTAGCTGATGGGACGTAGTGTTTTCTCCTGGTTGGAACACTTGTTTCGCATACAAACACAGAAATAACTAAATGTTGACAAAGGAAAGTGGGGACTATGCTGGGCTGTCTGCCTTTGCCCTTCTGCACCCACCCTCCACATTAGTGCCCAGGATGTGTTGTTCTATGGAGCATTTCCACAGACACCCTTGTCCTCTGGGTTTATAAGCTATATGGGGGGAGAGTGTGATCATTCCACTGGAGCTTTCCACACGGGGCTCCTGGGTTGGCAGTGGCTACCTTGCTCTTCTGGGAGCACACCTTCTGCACAGTGATCTTTTTTTTTTTAATTTAATTTTTTTAATTTAATTTTTTTAATTTAATTTTTTTAATTTAATTTTAATTTTTTTAATTTAATTTTTTTAATTTAATTTAATTTTTTTTAATTTTTTTAAATTAATTTAATTTAATTTTTTAATTTCAATTAATTTTTTAATTGTAAAAAGTTGTTTTACAATGTTGTGTTACCTTCTATTGTACAGCGAAGTAGAGTTCCCTGTGCTATACAGCATTAGTTCTCATTAGTTATCTATTTTATACATATTAGTGTATATATGTTAATCCCAATCTCCTAATTCATCCCATCCAACTTGGTGTCCATACGTTTGTTCTCTACATCTGTGTCTCTATTTCTGCCTTGCAAACCAGTCCTGGTTTCCTTTCCAAAGTTTAGTGGGCCCTCTCTCCAGCGGCCCCTGCAGGACTGCAGGAAGTTTGAGGTTCTTGCCATTGTTGGCCCTGGAGTGCATCCATTTTTTGTCATTTTCCATAACCTTGCCCATGTTATAGCGAATAGCTGTTTCATTAAAGCTTTCCTCAGTGTGCCATCTATTTCCTGTTGGGATACTGATTCTAACCATCACAATTTCATAAAATACCAGGAGATGCAAGTGACCATATAAAAAACCCTTTCTAATAGCCTGCTCTCCACTGAAATTATTCAGTAGGGTTGCTTAAAATGACCTCAAATCAGAGTGCAGAATTGAATACATCAATAAAGTTGGGAAGTCATCTTTAGGAACTCTGTAGGGGAACTCAAACATAAGATAGACATTGGGCTAAATGAGCTTTACTGTTCTTCTAACACTCCCAGCACAAACTCTCACTGGTTGCCACCTGGCTTAGAATCGATTTTATGTATTCTCACCAAATGAGTACAGTGTAATCACTTGTGAGAATCTGGTTTTGCTAGTAAAGGACTCTGGCATTTTTCAGAAGGTAGATCATATGATGCTGAGTCCCTCTGTGCTTCCCAGGTCTGAATGAAGAGGACACGGATCTGGAAATAGACACAGATCATCTATTATGCCTCCATTGCAATAGGCAGTTCAGAGATGCTGGTCAAGAATGAATATCAAAAGGACAGAAACTCAGAAATAAAGAATAGAGTTGAGCCCCAATCACAGTGCAAAATGTGAAGGATGAATTAGACTGCTTGATATGTAATGCCATAACAGCTGAATAGCTTGGAATAACATGGAATGGAAGGAGCTAGAAACATTGAAGGGACAGACTAAGCAAAGCCACCATTTACACTTCATTAAATCATGAAGTGAATCTTACATAATTATAAGGCTTTGTTTTCTGACCTTTAATTTTCTATATGGCAAAGCGTTTTTGGTACTTAGAAGAGTATGGTATGTAGTCAGTCCTCAATGAATATTTGTCTAGAGGAAGAATAATATTTCTACAAAATTGTAGGAGTGAGCTTAATAATTCCTGTTGTGATGATGTAGATGTGTCACATTAAAAAAATAGCAGTCAGTCTTGTAAAGTAGCTGACCTCTGTTTATTAGGGCAGGAAGTCCGGGTGCCAGGAAGAACTAAATCCCCTCACATGTGTACCCAAAACTCTGGCACAGGCATATGAGAGATTACTCATAACCGTCAGATACATGAATGAAGGGAAGTGGGACAAGGAGAGGGCTTCCTCCCTTGTAACTCAAAGATGGATGACAAAGGGAGCTTTGAGTTTTTTCTAGCTCCTCAAAAGACAATATTCAATTCCATTTCAGTTTCATTGTGCTTTGGCATCTGTTATTCTCATCACCCAGGACAGCCCAGTTTTTGAGCAATCAGAGAGCCAAGAAGACTGCTGCATCATACAAAGCTGTTGTCCTTCACTGCCAAGAGACTACAAGGTGATGGGAATGCCTCCATTTTACACTCCATCTGCTTATGTGTTATTTCCTTCATAGTAGATGTACATTATTTCACTAATGCTGCATGAGCCACCTGTGCACTAGACTGTGTGAACTAGAGGGGAAGCACAGCTGTTGCTCTCTGTTTCCAGGGAGAGGTGGGTTATCCACAATTATGGATCGTAAGTTATTGAATAGAGCCCACATCCTCCCAAGGGATCACTGAGTCCGCTACCTTCTCGGTGGTTCAAGTCATGCAAAGATGACTGAAGACAGAATAAAGTAGGTAAACTAAATACATTACTTGTAGGCATAAAACTTATCTTGCAGTGTGATTGGCAAAGATGCATTTAACTTGTCAAAGTCTTTGAAATGCATCTCTCCATTTGAGACAGTATTTCTTGTAGCCTGGGAGGTAGAGGTCTACCTGAATCTCAGACTATTGTGTGCTTACATCTGTTCTCAAAGAAGTAGTAAAAATGCCATCCGTCATTTTCCAGTAAAAGTGATCTCACACACTTATAACTAATAAAACAGGTCACTTTCGCTTATTTTTAGTGTTTCGTAACCATAGCAGTGCGTCTTGATTTTTGTAAGATATTATTTCTAAGATAATTCCTTAAGGCTATTTAAATGTAGTCTTATAGACCGCAATTTTCTATAATCGTACTTTTAAGGGATCTTTACTTAATAATTTAAAAACATTTAATAAATGCTCAGATTCAAGAGCTATATAGAGCCAAAGTCCAGGAATTAAGAAGGTGCCATTAAAAACTCTGTTGTACATTTCCCTTCCCAGCCAGCAGTGTTCTCAATCCTAACAATCTCAATCCCCAGAATCTCCTGGGGGAGATTTCTTAAACTGCTGATACCTGGGCTCTGACTGAATCAGAAAGTCTCAAGTGGGGAAGGAAGCCATAAATATTTCCTAAAAGCTCCCCAGATGACTTTCATGTGTACCCACAGGATAGTCCTCTTGGCTTCTATTCAATGAAATGAATCAAGAGATTAAATTAAGTTTTAACACCCAAAAGCCCTTGAAATTTTTCACTAGAATTCCACAGTTGTAATCTCTTCCATTAGTATATGGAGGGAGATGGGGAACCAGGCATTCCCTGACAAGTAATTACCTTCCGTAGAGAAGATAAGGTTGTCAATAGCTGAAGGTGATGAAGTGAAGGCACAGGGGATCGTGTCACAGTGAGGGAGACTCCTTATCCGGGTGCACCTGAGTTCCTCTGCTATAAGCAGAATGTCATTTTGAAAATAGCACAATCCAATGAGATTCCTTGGGAGAAAGGAAAAAGAGACTGAACTTCCTTCTCAGCATGTCTCTTTTCCTGGTATATTTATTGGTTTCTATCATCAACTATAAATCAACTTTGATTTAGAACTCTATTCTGCTTATATCAGGATTTTTTAGTTACTCTATCAGAATTCCTTAATATGATTCTCTTTTTAAAAAGTTAAGACTTCAGAGTGTGTTTCTGGGAATTACAGCAATTATTCTTACTTTTATTGTCTATATGTTTATAGAAAACATTTTTTCAATTTAAAAATCCATGGAACTATATTTAACTGTAACCACAGAGATATTAGTAAATGCAGTGACTGTAACATTAGATGAGACTCTCAACTAAAACTTGGTCTTTCCATCCAACATATAAACTGTCAAATGATGGGACTGGCAGATTTCACACAGGGTGATGTGTTCTGAATTGCAACCTTGTCAAAAGATACTCTGAAAAGGCTGATGGGTCTGATTTCACCTAAAAAAAAAGAAAAATAATTGCCAGCCTGCATCAATATAGAGAAAGTAGAATACAGCCCAAGCAGCACCCTGTGCTCTGATCCATAACATCAATCCCAAGGAGGGTTTACCCAGAAACTGTCAAGCAGATTTCTTAAGATAGACAAGAGTCAACCTCAGAAGAAAGATTAAGTTTTTGAAAAGAATTACTTGGACTTGAAATAGGAGACCATCATTATACTTAAAACCCACTAGAAATGTTCTCACTAGATTTTAAGACACAACTTACTCTGTTTCTTAGTCAATATATTCAAAAGAGGAATAAAACCTTCCATGAGGCACAAAACAGCAACATATCATTCTTGGCTCCCTCAGCTGGCCTTAGACCATTCTGTGCAGTGGAGGCCTGGGGATGGTTGGGATCACTCCAGCTTCAGTGGAAATGTCTAAAATTAATATCCACCAAAAGGTACACAGACCAAACATGTACCAAACACACTTCATAGAAAATGTGGCCATCAAGAATTGTAATGCCAGATTTTCCTTAGCAGTCTTATAAAAAGAAAAAGATTTGACAATACCATAGCTGATAGGAAACGAATGGAAGTAGGTGACCCAGGCAAGAATAAATGAAAGAAGTAGCTTTTTAAAAAAGATATTATGCCTAGGGACTTCCCTGGTGGTGCAGTGGTTAAGAATCTGCCTGCCAATGCAGGGGACATGGGTTCAATCCCTGGTCTGGGGAGATCTCATATGCAGTGGAGCAACTAAGCCCATGCACCACAACTACTGAGCCTGTGCTCTAGAGCCTGCAAGCCACAACTACTGAGCCCACGTGCTGCAACTACTGAAGCCCGCGTGCCTAGAGCCCATGCTCTGCAACGAGAAGCCACTGCAATAAGAAACCTGCATACCACAAAAAAGAGTACCCCCTGGGCCTCCCTGGTGGCGCAGTGGTTGAGAGTCCGCCTGCCGATGCAGGGGATACGGGTTCGTGCCCCGGTCTGGGAGGATCCCATATGCCGCGGAGCGGCTGGGCCCGTGAGCCATGGCCGCTGGGCCTGCGCGTCCGGAGCCTGTGCTCCGCAACGGGGGAGGCCACAACAGTGAGAGGCCCGCATACCGCAAAAAAAAAAAAAAAAAAGAGTACCCCTCACTTGCTGCAACTAGAGAAAGCCCACGCACAGCAACAAAAACCCAATGCAGCCAAAAAAAAGATATTATGCATTAATGGATAATATATAACTTAGTAATAAGAGCAGGTTATAAGAGTGAAACTGACATTATATGTGCAGATGTGCTGCATTATGTTTCACAGTGTTCAGCTCTCAATGAAAACCTATAGAGAGAAGCCAAAATGGGACTGTTTTATGCCCCCCAACTCGTCAGGATGGTTTGTGTTGTAAAAACAATAAAGGTGCTCATGATGATGATGATGGATGGATAGTTAAGTTTATTAGGTGGATGCTGTGTACAAGTACTGTTCTAAGAACTTTATTGGTGTTACCCCATTTAATCTTCATAATAACTGTAGGAGGTGGATATTGTTATAATCTCTCTTGTACAAGTAGCTGATGCTCAGGGACATTAAATACCTTGCCCAAGGTCATATAGCTCATAATGGTAAGGACAGGAATGAGACCCAAATGGGAACCCTCAATCTATGCTTTCCAAGTATATAGCGAAATCCTGCATACAAATATATGGCAAAAATGTTGTAAAATATCTGTATGCTACTCTGTTTTCCCCAATACAGCAAAATTCCATGCACAGGATTTCCATGTAGAGTCTCAAACTAGTCATGTTTGGGTGGTACCCAAACAAATGGTGTTTCCTCTTATATACAGCTGGTACCACTTTCTCAGAACACCTGATCATACCCCTCACAGCAGTCTGATCTTACCTTCATTCCTCCTCTGCTTGCCCTTATAGCACACAGCTTTCTGTGTAATACTATTTTGCAAAGACAACCACTACTTGGAAATCAAGTGTTTTTCCTGACAGATGTTCTTCTTGCAGTATTTACACAGGACTATTAGTGGTAATAGAATCTGGCATGCTGCCTAATGTTAGTTAACCTGACCCATGGAAGGACTGAGCATGTACAGATCAAAGTATTTCTCCTTCGTCCAAATTTCAGGTGACACTTTCCATGTTTCACTCAAAGGGATAGGGTTAGTGCTATGGAAATATCCTATTATTATCCAGATCAAAAGAAAGTTTGTGAAATCTGTTACCACCATCATCCTTCTGGGTCCACAGATATGACACAGAGTGTGAAGTGACGTGATCATGGCCACTGAGTTAGGAAAAACAGACTAAATCTGATCATCCATTCCCTGCAGAGCTGTGATCACATCCAAGGCAGCAGGTCAGGCCAGGTGCCCAAGAAAGCAAGTGGCAAGCATGTTGTCATCACAGCCTCACTGTAGGGCTGCTTTCTTGGGACTTTCAGTTGGAAAGAAAGAGAGCTTTCAAGAATACTTTTTCATTCATTCTTTCATTCATTCTACAAATATTTATTGAGCATGTACGATAAGGCTCAGCAGACAGGCCCTGTCCTCAACATGCTCAGAGCCTACTGAGGACACAAATAAGAAAATCACCCATGTGATTTATGGGCATAGAAGAGGGACTCCTTACCCAATACCATTGGCCTTTCATAAACAGGCCACTCAACAGCTGAGTCTTGAGGAACTAGTTGTGTAGTCATTACCCTGAGACAAGGGTGCTGTCCAGAAGAGGGTAAAGCAGATGAAAAGCTTGGGAAAACAACCTGCTTAAGAAGCTTGATGAGCTGGAGCATAAGGGCCATGTGGAGCTGTGTCTGGGGAGATTAGGGGGGTGGGAAGTTATCTCGGACGCCAAAAGGAAGGCCTAGAGAATATTATTCGGGCGTAGAACGTAACCTAATTTGGAGAATTGTGAGTTACAGAGCCTGTGCAGAAGAGATGGAGACTTGAATGGGAATTGACTTAGGGGACTATTGCCTTGGGCAAGAGTAAAATCATAGTGCAGATTAAAACTGGAGAAGCAAGACATGGCGACTGACTTGATATATGGACTCATTATGAAGGCTGACCCGTGTTTGGTTTGGATAACTGAGGAGAAGGTGTTTGGTGCTGACTGAAGGAATAAATCCAGAAGGAAGTGTTTGGGGTACTGAGAAGGGAGGGGGTAATGTTACAACTTCAGTTTGGGATATGATGAGCTTGAAGTGTTTATAAGATGCTGAGATGAACCTGAAACAACATGTCTGAGGTTGAAGAAGGTGGACAGAGTTGAAAAAAGAAATTTGGAAGTTTTTTGCAGTATATTATGGATGAAGTCATGGAGGTGAATATACTAGGCCAAACAGATCTTATCTCATGAAGATGAGATTCATGGACAGAACCCTGAGCAACAGTGACATTTATATGGCACCAAAAAAAAAAAAATGTTTGGAAAATAATGGCCTGAGTTGTTGGAAGCCAACAGAATGGAGTGTCATGAAAAGCAAGCTTCCAATTTCAGCTCAGACATGCAGAGCCCTTGGAAGTCCTCCTTATATTAGGAAAAAGCTGGACAAACAAAATATTGGTGACTTTTCTTAAACCCAGAAGAGAACTGAATTTGCAGGGTAAAGCATCATTAAAAAATCAGGAAAGTCTGATACATCCAGAGAGCTACAGCTCTCAAGATTTGCTCACTTGGAGCAGAAGGCACTGGATGCCATAAACCAGTAGGAACACTTAAATAGTAACTCTGATGACTTGCTGGAGGCTGAGATGCTCCCTGGGAACTGCAATCACAATGAGAACTCCCATATTTCTGCAGGCTTTTCCTCTAGGGACTCTCCCAGTTTCTCATAAAAGGGAGCCAAGAAAGCTCCTAACATAATCCTGACAGGAGAGGGGTAAGAGTAGCCATCTTGAAACCCTTCCAAAGGCTTCTTTCAAACAAGGGGAAATTCTGAAACCTTAGCCCTGTTGGAGGAAGGGACTTCTGCCCCACTCCAGACTGCTCCAGATTTCCTATCTCATCAAAAGAAAAAGAAAGTCACAGTGAATAGAGAACGGGGCTTAAAGGAGTAGACCAGGAAAGCTGGAACCAGGAAAATGAAGAGGGGCTTGTGGGGGATGTTTGACACCTCAAAGAAGGACATCTCTAAAACACTTCTGAAGGCCACATTCCTGAGTCATAGGTGCACTGAAATACTGACATTTAATCAAAAGATTAGCAAATGTCCTCATTCTCCATATCCTAAGATGAAACAAACAATCCTCCATTAATAACAGTGGATTACCGTTCAAAGAAATGCAAGGCACACACTTTCTAAGGTGCAGTACAAAGGGAAATCCAAAAGACAGGTGGTGAGAAAAAAAAAATAGGTCCACTTGAGGAATTTGAAGCCTTTACTACCTATAGCTACATCAAGCATTAAGTGCAACCCAACTGATAGTTAGGTTAGCATAAATTCTCGTATGAAAAGCATTCACCTCAGTACATATTACCCTATAAACATGGCTGGATTTCTATAAACATTAAAAGATATGTCAATAAGCTGGAATAAACATAGCTTGATGACACAAAGCAATTATCAGAACCAGGCTCAGATATAACACAGATGTTGGAATTATCATACAAGGAATTTAAAATAACTATGATTAACATGGCAAAGCTACCAGTAGAAAAAGTAGACAGCATATACCTTGAGATGGAAATGGTAGCAGAGAATTAGGAAAAAATTTAAAAATCAAAAGGAAATGCTAGGAATCAAAAGCACATTAATAGAAATGAAGAATATTTTGACAGGCTCATCAGTAGATTCAAAACAGCTCAAGAAGAAATCAATGAACCTGAAGATAGGTCATTGGAAATTTCACAAATGGAAACACAAATATAATGTAAAGGACAAAGCTTCCCAGAACTGTGGACAATATCAAAAAGTGTGACATACAGATGATTGGAATAACAGAAGGAGCAGAAAGAGAATGGGACAGAAGAAATATTTGAAGAAATAATGACTGAAAACTCCAAAATTAATGACAGATACCAAAACAGAGATTTAAAAAACTCACAGAGTAACAAGCAGGATAGAAAATTTAAAAAGAAAAAAACTGGCCAAATCATATTCAAATTGCACACATAAAAAATAGAGAAAACCTTTAAGAAGATAGAGGGAATAAATCACATTATTTACAGAGGAAGAAGAATATGAATTATAGCAGACTTCTCATCAGACACCATTCAAGCAAGAAAAGAGTAGAATAAAATCTTTAAGTTGTTAAAAGAAAAAACACCTGCCAACCTGGAGTTCTACATCTGATTATTTTCATACATGATTTTTCGTTAAAAGTGAAAGAAAAATATTTTTCAGCAAAGAAAACCTGAGACAGCTCATTGCCAGTAGCTCTGCCATATAAAAATGACAAAAGCTCTTCAGGCAGAAGGAAAATTATGTTAGTAAAGAAGAAAGGAAAAACATCACAAAAGAATAAATGAAGGTAAATTACTTTATTTTCCTATTCTGATTCATCTATAATATAACATTCTGTTTAAAGCAATAATACTAACAACATATTGGTGGTGACAGCATATGGATTAATGAAAACAAAAACAATGTCCTAGGGGATGGGAGGGGGAATTGGGAATGCTCTGTTATAAAGTACCAACACTACACATGAAGCAGTATAGTGCTATTTGAAGAGAACTTAAATTATTTAAAATGTATATTGTGAACCCTAGAACAACTACTAAAAAATTTTTAAAGCATAAATTATATATAAAGAGAGGATACAAAATGCAAGTGTATAAAATATGCAATTTAAATCACAGAAGGCAGGAAAAGAAACAGGGAAGAGGAAAAAACAGAGGGAAAAATGCAATGAATAGAAGACAACTACCAAGATATTAGATTTTAATCCAAGTATCAATATATTAATTACTATTCTAAATGTTAATGGTCTAAATACCTCAGTTAAAAGATAGAGATTATCAAATTGGATGTTTTTATTAGACTCAAACCATATTGTGTTTAAGAAAACCCACATTAAATATAGACTTAGATAGATTAAAAGTCAGGAGACTGAGAAAAATATATCACTCAAATACTAATTAAAAGACAACTGCAATAGTTATATTACTTCAAGACACAGCTGATTTTAGAACAATGAAGATTCTCAGGGTAAAGAGAGACATTAGAAAATCATAATAGGGTCAAATCTCCATAAAACATAATTCTAAAAACAATTCTACACAATAACAGAACTTCAATATACATGAGGCAAAAATTTATGCAACAAAAAAGATAAATAGACAAATCCACAGTGATAGTTGGAGACTTCAACTCTCTTGGTAATTGTTAAAGAAGCAGGCAGAAAATCAGTAAGGATGTAGGTAATGTGAGCAGTGTTATCTATCAACTTGTTCTATTTGACATTTATAGAACACTCCTTCCAACCTCAGTAGAATATATATTATTTTCAAGTGCACATCGAACATTCTCCAAGATTGGACATATTCTGAGTTTAAATATACTTTAATACATTAAAATAATAGAAATTGGGGCTTCCCTGGTGGCTCAGTGGTTGAGAGTCTGCCTGCCGATGCAAGGGACATGGGTTCGTGCCCCGGTCCGGGAAGATCCCACATGCCGTGAGCCGTGGCTGCTGAGCCTGTGCGTCGGAGCCTGTGCTCCACAACAGGAGAGGCCACAACAGTGAGAGGCCCGTGTACTGCAAAAAAAAAAAAAAAAAAAAAAAAATAGAAATCGTACAAAGAACAATCTAAAAACACAATGCAATTAAACTAGAAATCAACAAGAGAAAGATATCTGGAAAATACCTAAATATTTAAAATTGAACGTGCTTTTAAACAACCAATGAGTCAAAGAAATGTCAAAAGAAAAATTTAAAATATTTTTAACTGAGTTAAAATGAAAATATATTTATGAAAAAGAGTGGGATGCAGCTAAAACTATGATTAAAGGGAATTTGTAGCATTAAATGCATATATTAGAAAAAATAAAAATGTAAAATCAATAACCTATGCTGCCGCTTTAGAAATAAGAGAAATAAGATCAAATTTAGCCTAAAGCAAGAAGAAGGAAGGAAATAATAAGTATTATAGTTAAAATCTGTGAACTTGCAAACAGGAAAGCAATAGAAATAATCCACAAAACCAAAAATGGCTGTCTGAAAACATAAATCAAACTGATAAACCTCTAGCTTAGCTAATCAAGAGGAAAAGAAAGAAGGCAGAAATTTTCAATCATTACTGATCCCATAGTCATTAAAAGAATAATAAAGGAATGCTATCAACAACTCTAGTCCCATAAACTTGATAATTTAGATAAAATAAACAAATTTCTTGAAAGACACAAACTACCAGAACTCACTTAAGTAGAAAATAGAAGCCAGGACATGGAAGCAACCTAAGTGTCCATAGACAGATGAATGGATAAAGAAGATGTGGCACATATATAAAATGGAATATTACTCAGCCATAAAAAGAAACGAAACTGAGTTATTTGTAGTGAGGTGGATGGACCTAGGGTCTGTCATACAGAGTGAAGTAAGTCAGAAAGAGAAAAACAAATACCATATGCTAACACATATATATGGAATCTAAAAAAAAAAAAAAGAAAGGTTCTGAAGAGCCTAGGGACAGGACAGGAATAAAGATGCAGATGTAGAGAATGGACTTGAGGACATGGGGAAGGGGAAGCTGGGATGAAGTGAGAGAGTGGCATGGACATATATACACTACCAAATGTAAAATAGATAGCTAGTGGGAAGCAGCCACATAGCACAGGGAGAGCAGTTCAGTGCTTTGTGACTACCTAGGGGGGTGGGATAAGGGGGATGGGAGGGAGATGCAAGAGTGAGGAGATATGGAGATATAGGTATATGTATAGCTGATTCACTTTATTATAAAGCAGAAACTAACACACCATTGTAAAGCAATTATACTCCAATAAAGGTGTTAAAAAAAGAAAAAGAAAATAGATAACCCAAATAGTCCTATATCTCTTAATGGAATTGAATAGCCAATGCAATTATTAAAAAAAAGAACAAGGTTGGAGGACTCATTTTACTCTATTCCAATTTTTACTATAAAGATATTACTGTATTTTTACTCTAAAGCTGTCAAAACATCAGGGTATGAGTGAAAGAATAGACACATTTAGCAGTAGAAAACAATAGGAAGCCTACACAAATAACCCACACAAATATAATCAACTGATTTCAACAACAACAACAAAAAAAAGCATTTTAATGGAGAAAGGTTAGTTTTTTCAGCAAATGGTGCTGGAGAAATTGAATGTTCATATGCCAAAGTATAAGCATTGACAGAGACTTTACACCTTATACAAAAATTAACTCAAAATGGATCATAGACCTAAATGAAAGTACAAAATTGTAAAATTTCTACAAGAAAACATAGGAAAAAAATCTGCGTGATAATGTGTTTGCCTACAAGTTTTTATGTAGATAGCAAAAGCACAATCCATGGAAGAAAAGCATTGGTAAGATGGACTTTATTAAAATTTAAAACTTTTCCACTGGTAAAGACATTGTTAATAGAATAAAATGACAAGCCACATACTGGAACAATGCATAGGCTAATCATATATCTGATAAAGGACTTCTGTCCAAAATATACAAAGTACACTCAAAATCCAATAGTAAAAAACAACTGAATTTAAAAAGTTAGTAGAAGGAAAGAAATCATAAAGATCAGAGCAGAAATAAATGCAATAGAGAAGAAGAAAACAATAGCAGAGAGCAATGAAACTAAAAGCTGGTTCTCTGAGAAGATAAACAAAACTGATAAAACTTTAGCTAGACTCATCAAGAAAAAAAAAGGGAAAGGACTCAAATCAATAAAATTAGAAATGAAAAAGGAGAAGTTACAATGGACACCACAGAAATACAAAGCATCATAAGAAACTACTACAAGCAAGTATACGCCAATAAAAAGGACAACCTAGAAGAAATGGTGAAATTCTTAGAAAAGTACAACCTTCCAAGACTGAACCAGGAAGAAATAGAAAATATGAACAGACCAATCACAAGTAATGAAATTGAAACTGTGATTAAAAATCTTCCAACAAACAAAGGTCCAGAACCAGATGTTTTCACAGGCAAATTATATCAAACATTTAGAGAAGGGTTAACACCCACAGTTTAGAAACTCTTCAAAAAAATTGCAGAGGAAGGAACACTCCCAAACCCATTCTATGAGGCCACCATCACCCTGGTAACCAAAAACAGACAAAGATATCACAAAAAAAGAAACTTACAGACCAATATCACTGTTAAACATAGGCACAAAAATCCTCAACAAAATACTAGCAAACAGAATCCAACAGCACATTAAAAGCATGATACACCATGATCAAGTGGGATTTATCCCAGGGATGCAAGTATTTTTCAATACCCACAAATCAATCAGTGTGATTGAAGAATAAAAACCATATGATCATCTCAATAGATGTAGAAAAAGCTTTTGACAAAATACAACACCCACTTATGATAAAAACTCTCCAGAAAGTGGGCATAGAGGGAACCTACCTCAACATAATAAAGGCCATATACGACAAACCCACACAAACATCATTCTTAATGGTGAAAAACTGAAAACATTTCCACTAAGGTCAGGAACAAGACAAGGATGTCCACTCTCACCACTATTATTCAACATAGTCTTGGAAGTCCTAGCCACAGGAATCAGAGAAGAAAAAGAAATAAAATGAATCCAAATTGGAAAAGAAGTAAAACTCTCACTGTTTGCAGATGATATGATACTATACATAGAAAATCCTAAAGATGCCACCAGGAAACTACTGGAACTAATCAATGAATTTGGTAAAGTTGCAGGATACAAAATTAATACACAGAAATCTCATGCATTTCTATACATGAACAACAAAATGTCAGAAAGAGAAATCAAAGAAACACTCCCATTTATCACTGTGACAAAAAGAATAAAATACCTAGGAATAAACCTACCTAAGGAAGCAAAAGATCTGTACTCAGAAAACTATAAGACACTGATGAAAGAAATCAAAGATGACACAAACAGATGGAGAGATATACCATATTCCTGGATTGGAAGAATCAATATTGTGAAAATGACTATACTACTCAAAGCAATCTATAGATTCAATGCAATCCCTATCAAATTACCAATGGCATTTTTCACAGAATTAGAACAAAACACTTTGTGATTTGTAGGGAAACACAAAAGTCCACGAATAGCCAAAGCAATCTTGAGAAAGAAAACGGAGCTGGAGGAATCAGGCTCCCTGACTTCAGACCATCCTACAAAGCTACAGTAGTCAAAACAGTATACTACTTGCACAAAAAAACAGAAATATAGATCAATGGAACAGGATAGAAAACCCAGAGATAAACCCATGCATCTAATCTATGACATAGAAGGCAAGAATATACAATGAAAAAAAGATAGTCTCTTCAAATAAGTGTTGCTGGGCAAACTGGACAGCTACATGTAAACAAGTGAAATTAGAACACTCCCTAACACCATACACAAAAATAAACTCATAATGGGTTAAAGACCTAAATATAAGACCAGATACTATAAAATTCTTAGAGGAAAACATAGGCAGAACACACTCTGACATAAATCGCAGCAAGATCCTTTTGGATCCACCTCCTAGAGTAATGAAAATAAAAACAAAAATAAACAAGTGGAACTTCATTAAACTTGAAAGCTTTTGCACATCAAAGGAAACCATAAACAAAACGAAAAGACAACTCTGAGAATGGGAGAAAATGTTTGCCAATGAAGTAACCAACAAGGAATTAATCTCCAAAATATACAAACAGCTCATGCAGCTCAATAGCAAAACACACAACCCAATCAAAAGGTGGGTGGAAGATTTAGATAGACATTTCTCCAAAGAAGACATACAAATGGCTACAGAGCAAAAGAAAAGATGGTCAACATTGTTAATTATTAGAGAAATGAAAATCAAAACTACAATGAGATATCACCTCACACCATCATCAAAAAATCTACAAACAATAAATGCTAGTTGGGGTGTGGAGAAAAGGGAAACCTTTTGCACTGTTGGTGGGAATGTAAACTGATACAGCCACTATGGAGGGCATTATGGAGGTTCCTTAAAAAACTAAAAATAGAGTTACCTTGAGATCCAGCAATCCCACCCCTGGGCATATATCCAGAAAAAAACATAATTCAAAAAGAAACATGGGGCTTCCCTGGTGGCGCAGTGGTTGAGAGTCCGCCTGCCGATGCAGGGGACACGGGTTCGTGCCCCGGTCTGGGAAGATCCCACATACCGCGGAGCGGCTGGGCCCGTGAACCATGGCTGCTGAGCCTGCGCGTCCGGAGCCTGTGCTTCGCAACGGGAGAGGCCACAACAATGAGAGGCCCACATACCACAAAAAAAACAAAACAAAACAAAACAAAAAGAAACATGCACCCCTATGTTCATTGCAGCACTATTTACAATAGCCAGGACATGGAAGCAACCTAAATGTCCATCAACAGAGTAATGGATAAAGAAGATGTACAATGGAATATTACTTAATGATGAAAAAGAATGAAATAATGCCATTTACTGCAACATGTATGGACCTAGAGATTGTCATACTAAGTGAAGTAAGTTAGACAAAGTCAAATATTATACGATATCGCTTTTATGTGGAATCTGAAAAACAGGGTACAAATGTATTTATCTACAAAACAGAAATAGATTTACAGATGTAGAAAACAAACTTATGGTTACCAGGGGGTAAGGGGTGGGGAGGGATAAATTGGGAGATTGTGACTGACATATACACCCTAGTATATATGAAATAGATAACTAATAAGGACTTACTGTATAGCACAGGGAATTCTACTCAATATTCTGTAATGGCCTATATGGAAAAGAATCTAAAAAAGATTGGATATGGACTTCCTTGGAAGTCCAGTGGTTAAGACTCCATGCTTCCACTGCAGGGGGTACAGGTTTGATCCCTGGTTGGGAAACTAATATCCTACATGTGACATGGTGCAGCCAAAAATAAACAAAAATAAAAAAGAGTGGATATGTGTATATGTATAACTGATACACTTTGCTGTACACCTGAAACTAATACAATATTGTATATCAACTATACTCCAATAATTTTTTTAAATGAGCCAAAGAAGATATACCAATGGCAAATACTCATATGAAAAGTTGTTCTGTATCATTTGTCCTTTAGAACATGTAATATGCAAATTAAAGAAACAAGATACCACTACACACCTATCAGAATGGCTATGACCCCAAAAACTGGCAATATTAGATGCTGGCAAGGACGCAAGAGGAATTCCCAGGGATATATTGTAGAGCACAGGGAAGTATAGCCATTATCTTGTAATCACTTTTAATGGAGTAAAATCTGTAAAAATATTGAATCACTATGCTGTACACCTGAAACTAATATAATATTTTAAATCAACTATACTTCAGTAAAAATATAAATAAACTTTAAAAATAAAACAAAATCCAAGAATTTGATTTTAGCTACTCAACTGAGAACAAAATAAAGAAGTTTCAAATATCTAATGTCAACAACAAAAAAGATGGGTCATTTAGCAAGAAATTCTTATAGTTTTACCTTGTCTAAAAATGACTATTTCCCCCTTGATTCCTGTAGTATTCATTGAATACTACAATATTCATTATTCAGTATTCAGTAGATATAGTATATTCATATTCAGTAGATTCACTGAACATAAAATCCAGAGTTGAGTTTCCTTTCAGCTTACAAAGATGTGCCTCTCCTTTCTGTCTCCATTTTTTTGGGTGAGAAATCCGCTATCATTTGAATTACCCTGTGATACCTATTATGCCATTTCTCTCTGGCTTCTTTCAAGATTTTTTTCTTTGTTTTTAGTTTTTTGAAGTTTTTATGGTTATGATGCATCTTCATGTGGACTGTAGGTTTATTCTATTTGGGCTTTTCTCAGCTTTGTGAATTTCTAGGTGTATGTCTTTCACCAAGTTTGGGAAGTTTTCAGCTACTCTTTCTTCAAATAATGTTTCAGTTCCACTCTCATCTTTCTCTTTTTCTGTGATTCCGATTATACGAATGTTGGCATTTTTGTTATCATCCCACAGATCATGAGCCTCTGGGTTTTGTTTTTTTGTTTGTTTTTTGTTTCTTTGTTTTCGCAGTGGGGAGAAGGGGGGCTCTTTTCTCTTTGTTGTGCAGATTGGGTAACTCTTTTGATCTCTCTTCAAGTTTATTGATTTTACCTTCTGTCACCTCCAGACTTCTGAGCCCATCTATCAGTTTTTTATTTTTCTGATATTAAAATCATCAGTTTTATCATTTCCATTTGGTAATTTTTATAACTTCTACTTCTTAATTGACCAATTCTTTATTTATTTCTGTCAGGATAATTTGTAATTGCTTGTCGAAGCATTTTTCACAGTGGCTGTTGAAAATCTTTACCATATAATTCCAACTCCAAGTCATCTCATTACTGACATAAGTTGATTGACTTCTGATTCAAGTTGTGATTTTTCTGCGTCTTGGAAATACAAGTGATTTTCAGTTGTATCCTGGCATTTGGAAAATTATAATGTGAGACTGTGAATCCTACCTAATCTTTATTTACAGGTAGTCCTACTCATGAGGGTCAGCACACAGGTCATGGCCTATATTTATGGTCATGGTTCCAATCATAGTTTAATTTTCAGAGCTTTTGTTGTGCTATTTCAGTTGACTTGGTTTATGTGGCTGCTGCAGCCACCACTAGTGCCTGCTGATGCTTCCTTCAGGGACAGGGAGGACAGGCTGGAGGTTCTGGTGCTTCTGCTCTGCAGAAAAGAGAGAGCTTCCCAGGCCACTTGCTTTGGAGGGATTCTCCTTGCAGGTGCTGCTTGCTGCCCAGTGTCTCTGAGGGGAAGGTGGACTCTCAGTCCCATGGAGATAAAGAGGTTTCCCAGTCCAGGTGTGATAGGTTCCTCTGTTCCAGTATTCCTGGCCACCCAGGCTCTCTCTGTAGTAAGAGGAGTCTCAGGTTTGCCCTTGGGACAGAGAGGCTTCCTGGCCAGACTCTTAGCAGGACACCTCCTTCCCAGTACTTCCTGGCTGGCAGTCCAGGGTCTGCCAGTGGGGAAGGGGAGTTTCCAGTGCAGCAGGGAGGAAACATGCTTCCCCTGGCTGATTAATGTTAGCAGGGCTGTTGACCCCACAGGCCAGAACCACCGGGCTCACCTTGTGTTATGACCATGATTTCCCTTCAACCCAGGTGAGGAATGAGTCTGTGTGAACAGTTTTCCCTTGCTGGGCTGGTGCTAGGGAAGAGCCAGGCCTGCACTGCTGTCTTCTGTTGCATTGGGATGTAAGATGCCCTGCCACCCTGTTGTTCCTCTAGTTTCTAACCAGTTTGCCTTTCTTGTTCCACCTTTCAGAGTTCTCCTTTGGCTGCCTCTTGCATTTCTCCAGGGTTTGGTTGTATGTATTGTGGAGATGCAGGGAGAAATGTATTTAAACCACCTTGTCCTAATTGGGTATCTGAACATTCAGTTTTTCACCCTTAAATTGATTTATCTATAGGGTTTTAGATGCCTAGTTTTAAATCATGAATAAATGTTTGATTTTTTTCACAATATATGTTAGCATATTGAAATATTATGTTTTTCTACTTTAGGTCATTGATTTGCTGATTTATATTGATTGGTTCTTTGAATATTGAAGCAGCCTTGCTAATATCTTTGTGGCTTGGTACCAGGGTAATGCTGGTATCATTAAATAACTTTGGAACTTTTCTTTCCTATTGTATTTTCCAGAAGAGATCATGTAGACTTGCTATAACTTTTTTCCTTAAATGTTTGTAATGGAATTTTCTTTGTTAGAAGGTTTTTAATGGCAAATTACAAATTTTTAAACACATATAGGATTATTCAATTTAAATTGATATTATGTTATCAATTTAAACTTGAGTGAGCATTAATTAGTTGCTTATGACTTGCAAGTAACTGGCTCATTTCAGCTAAGTTGTTAAACTCACAGGCATAAAGATGTTTGTAGGATTCTCTGGTTATGCCTTCAATGTCTCTAGGGCTTCTTGCAATGAGTCCTCATTCATTCCTCATATTGGTAATTTGTGTCTCTGTCTCTTTTTTCTTGGCTAGAATTTATCAATTTTATTGACTTTTTCAAAGAATCAATTTTTAGTTTTATTTATTTTCTCTATTGTTTTCCTACTTTAAATTTTATTGATTTATGATTTTTTTCTTTTGCTTATTTTAGGTTTAATTTACTCATCTTTCTCTAGTTGTTTAAGGTGGATTTGAGGTCTTCCTTTTTTCTAATATAATATTTCTAACATTCAATGTTATAAATTTCCCTGTAACCACTGCATTAGCTGCATTACACAAATTTTGAAATATTCTATTTTCATTTTCATTCAATTCAAAATGCTTTATTATTTCCCTTACTACTACTACTTTGACCCCTGTGTTATTTCAGCATAAGTTATCTAATTTCCAGATACTGGAGATTTTCCACATATTCTTCTGTTACTGATTTGTAGTTTAATCCCATGTAATTTCCATTCTTTAAAAAAAATTTTAAGTTGTTTTGTGGCTCAGAATATGTTCTCTCTTAGTGAATATTCCATGTACACTTGAAAAGAATGTATATTCTGCTGTTTGGGGGTAAAATGCCAGTTAGGTCCAATTGGTTGATAATGCTGTTTAGGTCTTTTATATTTTTGCTGATACTCTGTCTTCTTGTTTTTTCAGTTAATGAAAGAGGCATGTTGACGTTTCCAGCTATAACTTATTTGTCTGTCTCTTCTTTCAGTCTGTCAGTTTTTTGCTCCATGTCTTTAGAAGCTATGCTGTTGAACTGTTACATCTTTTTGGTGAATTATTGTTGTTAGGACTATTATGAATCAACTGTTCTATTATTGTGTAATGTACCTCCCTATCCTTGGTAATATTCCTAGCTCTGAAGTTTACTTTGTTATTAGTATACTCACTCCAGCTTTTGTTTGCACCAATCTCTTTTTCTTCTTTTTCCGAGCATCCAATTATATGAGCATTAGACATTTTGATATTGATTTTGATATGTGCATTTGTTTTTATCTCAAAATTTTCTATCTCTTCTTCAAATTAGCTAATTTCCATTCATCTCCATTCATCTAACATAAAGTCAAATGACTCTTCTCTGTTATCTCTAGTCTATAGAGATACAGAGCTTATACAGTGAATTTATTTCAGACATTGTAGTTTTCGTTTCTGAATTTTTCATTTGTTTCTTTTTTACATTTTCTATTTCTCTGTTGAAAACTTCGTTCTTGTCATTCATTTCAAGAGTGTTCATCCTACATTATGGAGTATAGCTTTCTTTCCTTTGTCTAGCTCTGAAAATCTCCCATGCTTTTACTTTCAACCTTACTGTGTCTTCATATTTAAAGACCACTTGTTATAAGCATTATATAATATGTCATTTTAAAATTAATTCTAACAATTCCATTATTTTATTTGAGGTATTCAGTACCTTTTCATGTAATGTTATCATGGATACACTTGAAATTATGTCTGTCAGCTTACTGTCTATTTCTATTTGATCCCCATGTTATTGTAAGTTCCTTTCTCCATTTTATTACTTTCATTCAAATTAATAAAGTATTTGTATTATTTCCCCAGTCAACATATTTGTCTTACATTTTTACTATTCAATTTCCTTCTTTTTATATTCTATATACAGAAAGGTGTACAAAATAAAGATATCCATTTTATTGATTTATCACAAAGGGAACACCCATGCAAACACTTCCCCAGTCTTGAAAGGGAATATTGCCACCAACCTAAAAACCACCATTGTGTTCCCTTTCAATTATCCGTCCATTTCTTCTGAAAGTTAACTGCAATCCTGATTTTATGGTAATCATGTCTTTCTTCCTTTGTAGTTTCAGCACCTAAGCAGACATTCCTAAACACTATAATTCTGACTGTGTGTTTAACTTTATTTGCTCTTTTTTTTTCTTTTTACTGGCCTCTTTGTTCAACATTAAGTTTGTAAACTTTGTAACCCAGATATTCTATATTCCCAGTTGGAGCATATAGATGTATGCAAATGTTCAGAGAAAGATGTGAAAGGGTACATATCATACTGATGATAGTGATACTTCTGAAAAAGAAACTAAAAGTGGCAGAAGCTTTGACTGAACTACAAGAGCTATACTTTAGCTATTTTCTTTATTGACTAAACTGACTTGTAACTTCCAGAAAGTTAGTAAGACTAAATTTTAATCTTGGAGCAGAAGTGCTGAGTCTTTACTTCAGTCACACACCGTATTACTGCTTTACAGCCCTATGAAAGCTCAGAACATTGATGTGAGAGAAGGTTTGTTACTTGCTCTATGGAACAGGAAAATTCTGCATTTTAATGATGATTTTCAAAGCTTTTCTCAAGTGTATACAGGTGCCAGATAGCTCACATTAGAGAAGTAGTCAGAGGAACTGGGAAAGTAAGATGATAAATGGCATTTGGACTTATATTAGAGGTACAATAATGAGTAGTAGGGACTAAAGTAAGAGAGCCCATGTCCATCTACAGAAGGAAATAACTACTCAGGTCCAGACAATTTTGGCTTTAGGAGTGTGGAATCATTGCTGCCTGAATCTTATTCACTGGTCTCTCTGTGTTTTGGCTGGCATTTCACATAAAAAAGGAGCATTTCATACTGGCTTGGATCCAGCCTGACTTGCCCAGGCACTTTGGTTACAATATGTTCAGTTGCTGGTAGCCTTTTGGAACCACTTCCATAGCTGGGTTACTTTGTCTGGATCAGTTTTCTATCATCCCCTTTTACATCTTCCTCCAATAGTGAGGTTTCCTTATGCCCCAGGACTAAGCCTAGTCAAATACCACACATGAGAGTGTTTATCATTCTTTTCTTTCCTCTCACAAGATCTGTTGCATGGTAAAAATGGAGCTTACTGCCCTGTACTAGGCCCTGGTCTCAGGACTGTAGAAACATGCATGAAGCACCCTTTAAGCATCACATAGTTATCAGCCCCTTAAACAAAGTGTCTCCAGTCATCCCTTGGTTGGATCAAGCTCATATTCTTCAAGAAGAGCTCATGAGTACAGTATTCTCTGAATTGTTACCTGTTTAAACCTATTTTCTGTAACCTTGTAATTTGAAAGATAGCTTGACTGGATATGAATACTTTGGCGCACTTTATTTTCTTGAGTGTCTTGAAAATGGTTCAGCTGTGTTGCTTGAGTTTTATGTTAGTTTTAGGCTGTCTGATGGCAACTTATTTCTCTTGCCTTTGTATGTTATTTGGGGATTTTTACCCTGGGAGCCCTGAGATTTTGGGGTGGTTTTTTTTTTTTTTTTTTTTTTTTTGATGTTTAAAGTCTGAAAATTTTGTCTTGGAGTTAATCGTTCTGGGTTGACTTTTCCATGTATGTTGTAGAACTTTTCAGTATTTTAATTCCAGGCTACTTTCTTATTTTATTAATAAAATGAGTCTTGGATCATAGTTTTAAATGTTGGTTCTATTCCATTGTTTTGTTTTCATTTTCAGAGATTATAAGAATGCTGGATCTCTTGCATCTATTTTCTATTTCAACTGTTTTGACCAATCCTTTTGACTCCCTTTTTCATAAATCAAATTTTCTTTCTCTTGGATGTTTTCCTGCTTTTTTTTTTTTCAGTGAAAAATTTTATATTTTTATTCAAATCTATTCTCCCTGGGCAACTTGTAAGCTAGTTTTCATTTCAAATTTGATTTTTTTATGCCATTTTTTTCCCTGGACTTCAAAAATCTCTTTCTATTTCTTTCCTTTTTAAAAAAAATTATTTATTTATTTATTTATTTATTTTTGGCTATGTTGGGTCTTCGTTTCTGTGTGAGGGCTTTCTCCACTTGTGGCAAGTAGGGGCCACTCTTCATCATGGTGTATGGGCCTCTCACTGCTGCTGCCCCTTGTTCCAGAGCAGGGCTCCAGATGCACAGGCTCAGTAGTTGTGGCTCACAGGCCCAGTTGCTCAGTGGCACGTGAGATCCTCCCAGACCAGAGCTCGAACCTGTGTCCCCTGCATCGGCAGGCAGACTCTCAACCACTGTGCCACCAGGGAAGCTCTCCTTCTTTTTTTTTTTTTTTTTTTTTTTGTTCTTTTCTGTTCTTAGTTTTTGTGTGTCTGATTCAATATTTTTTGAAGGATCTCTAGCTCACTTTAGAGTGCTGTGTTAAATGTTTTTTCTGATTCTTGGTTGTTTATTGGATTAGGAATGTTCTTCAATTGATATATATTGATTCTCATTTTCTTTTTTTCTTCTTATAGTAGCTTTAAATAGATCAAGATTAAGTTCGTCCACTCATTTTGTGAAGACATTTGGTGTTTGAGGGTAAATTACAAGATTACTAATTCTAGAGCACACTTTTCTTTTTCAGTATAGTGAAGTGTAGTAGTGTGGTTTATTTAATAGGCGACTTTTTTAAAAGAGTGGGTTGGGGATCCCCAAGGACTCAGAAAAACTATTGCACTCCTGTTTACAGTTTATTACAGCAAAATGATGGCTTAAAATGAACAGGAAAAGATGCATGCAGCAAAGTCCAGGAGAAGCCAAGTGCAAGCTTCCAGGTGTTCTTCCCAGCAGGATGATACTAATGCAGTAATTATGTGTGACAAGAAGTTCAGAATAGTACCAATCAGGGTAGCTCACTTGAGCCTTGATGTCCAGAATTTTTATTAGGAGTCAGTCATACAGTCATTCAGCAACTGCATTACCTACCTCTGCTACCCAGACTCCAGCCTCTTTTGAGCAAAAACAAGCATTCACATAAATCACTTTTGTTAGCATAAACTCTGATCAAACTAGTCTGCCTGCAAAAACATTCTTATCAGCTAGAATATTCCTAAGGCTTAGAGCTTGTCTCCCAGAAGCTGGCCAAAGACTTTTGTTAGGAATGTGCAATGTTTTAGCAACTCAAGTCTACTGAGTTAACACTTGTCTGCATAAGAAGGGATCGGCTATGGGCCTTTTGATTTTTTGCTTTTCTTTTGTCTTTCAGAATCCTAAATTTCTTTTCTTGCTTCTTCTTCTCTGCACCAACCAGTACCAAAGGGCTCCTCATCATCTCTCTTTCTAACATCATTACCCACTTTCCACCCCAGAAGCAATGCATTTTGGGGACTGTCACCTGAAGCCCCATGTACTTTTGAGTCTCTTCCCTGACACCAGTTCTTTAAAATACTAGGAGTGCCCTTCAAGGAGTATTTGTTCAATCTTAGGGTTTCTTGTTTCTTCTCTCTTCCATAGAATTTATTTAAATTCCTCTACTCACCCCAAATTCTTCCAGTGGAAGCTTGAGCTCCACTGAATTGAATGATTGGGGGCTTGTTTATAAGTACTCTTTTATAGTGTTCCTAACCTTCCAGTTTTGTTATTTTGTGTGGTTTTATTTAGTTTTCTTGTTAATCTGTATAGTTGTTGATGTTTTTCTTTTCTTTTTTGGTTTTGGAGTGTGTTTGAAGATTGTGGAGAGATTTTGATTAGGTAGCTGCTGTGATCTCTTTTACTATTCTTTTCTTTCTACATTCCTTATTTTGTTTTTCATATACTCACCATATATATATATATATTTTTTTTTTTTTTTTTTTTTCCTTGCAGTACGCGGGCCTCTCACTGATGTGGCCTCTCCTGTTGTGGAGCACAGGCTCCGGATGTGCAGGCCTTAGTGGCCATGGCTCACAGGCCTAGCCGCTCTGCGGCATGTGGGATCTTCCCGGACCGGGGCACAAACCCGTGTCCCCTGCATTGGCAGGCGGACTCTCAACCACTGTGCCACCAGGGAAGCCCCATATATTTTAATTGGATTAGAAAATTAGGAAAATTAAAAGTGAAACTAAAAAAGCAAACAAAGAAACCAGAGCACCAAAAATGCAGTACCGGAAGCAGGCACTTATTTCATTTTTCATGTTCCCTGTACCTTCTCTGTATATAAGTATGAATATAGAGAGATATACACATTTTTATTAAAGTGCATATTTTAAAAAATAGAATCTTTTTACATATCCTGTTTTATAAACTGATTATCATTTATTATATTATAAAAACATTTTCCTTTCAAAAATTATATATCCAAATTATCCTATTAAGTTGTTATCTTGTATAAATATGTTTAAAACATCCTTTTTGGTTGGACATTTAAATTTGATTTATTTTTCTCAATATTTATAAAGGGAAAATATAGCTCTTTTAAGAGTACCTGTGTTCTTATCGTATTTTATCTTTTATTTCTCTGTAAAAATGATAATATACTCAAATTTTCATCTAGAATTTGTTAATATGGCTATTAATATGACTTGCTATCTATATGAGCTGTGTGAGGTAGCACTATATGTCGTTAATTATCACTACCATTAGACAATATGAACAGCTTCCAGTCAGCTTACTCTGCAGTCTTTTCCCCTTGACTTCAGCACCAATACTGGAGAGAAAAAGAGAATTTCTTCTTTGATTTCTGAAGTTCAAAGTTCAGTGGTTTTAATAGAGTTCCTGTGAATTTGAGTTTTCACTTGTGAGAGGAACCATATTTCAGAAATTCATTTTAAATCTTTTAGGAGATATTTCAATAAGCACAAATCTGATCCCAGAGAAGAATTTTGCTACTGCACTCAAAATAATGAGAACTCTTGCTTATGATGTATTCTCAATGGCAGGTACTGTTTTCATATAATTAGATCTGTTGAAAGAAATAGAAATATACACAAAGAAGTAGATTTTAATGGAATAACTTCAAATCATTGTTTGTTTTATCTTTCATAATTCCTTGTCCAATTTTGAGCTACTAGATGAAAGCTATACATTCTCTTTCTTTCTTGGTGTTGCCTTTAAGTTATTAACACACATACTTGAACAAAATAAATAAACAATGTCTATATCCTCCCAAACAAGACAAAAGTCTTGCTATAATATCTCTACCCCCCCTCCTCCTCTGTGTTATTATCTGGCATTTTGTTACCAGATTTATAGTGTAAAACTGAAAAACAAATCATTTATGCAAAAGTATCTTTCATTAGTATCTTTGATCATTATGTTTTTGGTATCCTATTTCTTCTTCTTGCATTTATTTTCCTTGTTGAAATATAATTTCTGCTCATTTTCACAGAGTCTGTCTTTGGTAAAAATTCTGAGTTCTTGATCATCTAAGAGTTATCATTTTGCTCTTACATTTGAATGGTTTGTCTGAATATAGAATTCTACTTTTAAAAACCCTTCTTTCACCTTTAAAGCATGTTCCATTATCTTCTTAGGCTTATTCTTGTTAGTGAGAGACTAGTGTTAATCTGAATCTTGCTATTTGTAGGTTTTTCTCTCTGGTAATACTTTTAGAATTTTTTTCATGTTTTCTTTTTTGTTTTGGTTGTTTTTACACTTGATTCTGGGAAATTATCAGGTATATAAAATTTTTATTAACATATGACCCATGTGCAGAAAAGTTCACAAAATATAAATGTACAGTGAGTTAGCACAAAATGTAATACTTTGTGTATCACTTGTATAACACCACCCACAAGAAGAAAAAGAAAATTACCAAAACCCCAGAAGCATCAATATGTCAATCACCAGCAAATTAAGAATAAAGAGGATTTACCTCAATTTAATAAAGAACATCTACCAACATACAGCAAACATCATACAAATGGTGAAAGACTGAATACTTTTCCCCTGAAAATAAGGCAAGGAGTCCATTTTCACTACTCGTATTCAACATAGTGCTGGGAGTTCTAGCCAATGCAACAAGGCAAGAAAAAGAAGTAGAAGGTATACAGATTGGAAATAAGAAATAAAACTGCCCCATTTCATATGATATGATTATTTAACAGAGAATTTCAAGAAATCTATAAAACAAACAAACTCCTAGAACTTAGAAGTATGTTCAGCACATCACAGGACTCAAGATTAACACCACCAAATCAACCAAATATTTATATACTTAACAATGAACATGTGGAAACTAAAATTATAAACACAATACCATTCACAATCACTATAAATTAAATGATATACTTAAGCATACACTTAACATGATGTACAAGATCTTTATGATGAAAATGACAAAATACTGATGAAAGCATTCAAAGAAGACCTAAATATATAGAGAGGCATACTATGTCCATGAACTGAAAGATTCCACATATTCAAATGTTGATTCTCACCGAACTGATCTACAGGTTTAACTTATACCTACCAAAATCCTATTAAGGTTTTTGGTAAATATAGACAAGCCTAGTCTAAACTTGATGTGAAGAAGAAACAGACCCTAGAGTGCCTAATGCAATCAATAAAGAAGAATAAAGTGAGAGGAATTACTTTACCTGATATGAAGTATTCTTATATGGTCACAGTGATCATGATAGTGTGGACAATGTGGAGGGATAGACACATAGAGCAATGGAACAAAATAAGAACTCAGAAGTAGACACCCACATAAGCTTGACTGATTTTTGACAATGGTGCAAAAGCAATTTAATAAAGGAAGAACATCTTTTCAAGCAGTGCCACCAAAAGAATTGGTTCATAATCAACAGAATCAATCATAGTCAAAAAAATTAACCTCGACATTAATCTCATACCCTATGTAATAAGTAAATCAAAATGGACCATAAACTTAATTTTTAAATATGAAACTATAAGACTTTTAGGAAAAAAAAGGAGAAAATATTTAAGATATAGGACTAGGCAGAGTTCTCAGACTTAACCCAAAAGTACTATCCATAAAAGGAAAAATTGAGACATTGGACCTCATTAAAATAGAAAACTTTGCTCTGTGAAAGTCTATGTAAAGAAGATGAAAAGACAAGTTACAGACTTAAAGAAAATATTTGCAAACAACATATCTGACAAAGGACATATAGTGATCTCTTGAAATGCAGTAGATCAAACACCTTCATTAGAAAATAGGCAAAAAGCATGAAGAAATTTTTCACCAAAGAGCATATACAGATGGCAAATAAGAAAATGAAAAGATGAGCAACATCATTAACCATCTGAAAAATGCAAATTAAAATCACAATGAGATATCACTGCATACATATCTGAATAGCTGAAAGAAAAAATACTGACAACACCAGTTGCTGGCAAGGATGCAAAGAAACTGAGTCTCTCATACATTGCTGGTGAGACTAGAAAATGGTACAGCCCCTCTGGAAAACAGGTTGTCAATTTCTTATAAAACTGAATATGTAATTACCATATGAACTAGCAATTGCATTCTTGGACATTTATCTCAGAGAAATGAAAACTTATGTTCATACAAAAAAAACTTATGTACATGAATGTCAGAAGCTTTATTTGTAATTGCCCCAAACTGGAATCACCTAGACGTCCTTCAACAAGTAAATGGACAAACTGTTGTACACGCATGCCATGGAATTCTACTAGGGAAATGAGGAACAAACTATTGATATATGCAACAACTTGGATGAATCTCCAGGGAATTATGCTTACTGAAAAAATGCTAATCCCAAAAGGTTACACACTGTAGTTTTCATTCATTAACAGTTTTTTAAATTAAAAAAAAAAGAAATTGAGAAGAGATTAGTGGTTGCCAGGGTGTTGGGGGAAGGAAGTGGGTGGAGTTATAAAAGGGAAATGCATGGGATCTTTGTGGTGTTAGAACTGTTCAGTATCTTTCCTATTGCAGTGGCTACACCAACCAACACAAGTGATAAACTTGTGTAGAACCTAATAAACACACATATATGTGAATATAACTAAAACTGGGGAAATCTGAATAAGACTGGTGGATTACATCAATGTTAATATCCTGGTTGTGACATTATATTTTGCAGAATGTTACCATTGGGAAAAACTGGGCAACGTATACAAAGGATTTCTTGATATTATTTCTACTGTATGTGATTCTGCAATTATCACAAGAAAAATTTCAACCAAAAAAGAAAGAACAGTAAAATAGGAGCAGATCAATGAGCCCCTCCTAGTAACAGCAACTTATTCCTAAGCAAAAGAGCTCTACCTTAAGATGTTGCTAAAAAGTGACAGATCTCATGATAGGAAACATCTGCCATTTTCCAGTCCTGATGTGCTGTACCCTGTAGACTAAGTATTATACACTGAGCCACATTGCACTTTTGGGAAATGTCACTTCGTTCACATGAGTTAAATGCAAAGGATATACAATTATTCTTTCTCCAGGAGACAGTCTAAATAAGCCTGAGGGATAGTTAATATAGGAATGAATAAACAAGGCAGGCACATGGTGGGGGGAAAGGGGTCATATGCACTTGAATCTTCCAAGAAAAAACATTTTGTCCTGTGATGGTCCCAGTGGAAGACATCACTTCTCATTAGTCCAATATGATTCTATTAATACAAATAAAACTGAAGTGATGTGGGCACTACTGGACATATTTTCATATGTTAAACCCCTACATTTTTGTGCCATTCCATAAATGTATTTTGTATTGGGAGTTAAGTATGTGCTGTGACCTTCCGTGTCCACAGACCCCTTCAGTAATTCCTTACACTTGGATCTCTCTACACTTGGTCTCCAGCCTCCACAGCCCTCATCACAATTACAGAAGTAGGGGTGGGGCTGACCAGGGGCCACCATACAGGCAGCAGCTCTGTGGGAATATAAACAAGCAGGACCCTATGAGGCCTTCCCAGAATAGACCGCCACCCATGTCCTCCACCTGCCTTTTGTCTGTAGAAGAACTTTAGTCAAAGAATAAATTTAATCAGTGAAATGAGAAAATGCAGAAAGAAAGGAAAATAGTCAAACAAGACAAAATAATAATACTTTAGCCATTAAACAAAGTCGAGGACATTTAGTTCTTCCTCAAGGACTATAGATAATATTCTGAGCCATATCCTTTTTTTTTTTTTTTTTTTTGTGGTACGCGGGCCTCTCACTGTTGTGTGGCCTCTCCCGTGGCAGAGCACAGGCTCTGGACACACAGGCTCAGCTGCCATGGCTCACGGACCCAGCCGCTCCGCGGCATATGGGATCTTCCTGGACCGGGGCACAAACCCGTGTCCCCTGCATCGGCAGGAGGACTCTCAACCACTGCACCACCAGAGAAGCCCCCATGAGCCATATCCTTTGAGCTGTTTTGCAGATACTGAAACCCCCACCAGATAGGAGAAGTTAACTGTATGCTGTCCACAAGCACTTACACCCCAGGCCGGTTGGAACAAGAAGGTTGATGATGTTGATTCCCAATTACCTCATCACCAACCAATCAGAAGAATGTCTGTGAGCTGACCACGCCCTGCTCCTTGAACTCTATAAGACTCCTCACTACCCCCTCCAGGGTGGGTCACACAGTCGTGAGGGCATTAGCCCACTGTGGCCCCCTTTGCCTGGCAAAGCAAAAAAAAAAGCTGCTTTTTTCTACTTCACCCAAAACTCTCTCCATGTTTCTATTTGGCACCACTGAACAGAGGCCAACTTTCAGCAACAGGAGCTCCAGGTGGATTGTGATACTGAATGGGACTGGTCAGCCCATTCAGATACCTCAATGTAAGTTCTTTTAAAAGTATTAAGCACACAGACAGTTCTAGAGAATCCATGAGGTAGTAGAAGCCTCAGACACAAAACTGTGAAGAGGAAAAGGGACAAGGAATTGGCAATGGCAGCAGAAGCAGGGCCTTAAGGACCAAAACAGTAGAAACTCAGATTGGTGAACTGAGTCACAAGCCACGCAGTCAGTAGGGTGAGAGCCACAGAGGGGAGTGGCTGAGCGGTTACCAGTGTGGTCAGGGTCTTCCCTTGGATTCCCAAGTTGCTATTGAGACAGGAGTTGCCAATGTCCTGGGTCACATCTTCACAATCTCCTATTTTGGCCAATCTAAAGGTCACTTATCACACTCTTTGCTTCCGTCCATACTATGCTCCTGGAACCTACCATCAACACAGTTTCCAAACTCATCAGATTATGGTTCAGTCTGCCCATGCCACATCTCCTATATATGGTATCCCACTGCCTGCAGTGTGAAATCCAAGGGCTGTGTGGGCCATGCCAGGCTCTCTTCAATGTGCCTCAAATTTTGGTGAGTGTAGCAACCTCCTGCAGAAAATGATGAAATTGATTCTGATTCTACTGGTAGATGGAGCTCAAGAATCCACAGGGGGTTTTTCTTTTAAAAAATTGCTATATTTTTATGCAAATGATCATTCACATGGTTGAAAAATAGAAGGTACAAAGGGATTTTGAAAAATCTGCCTCCTGCCTTTGGATTCAGCCATCTACTATTTGTCCCGCTTTCCCCCTAGTTTCTTATTTATCCTTCAGAGATATTTTATGTTAATATTTGTCAGTATGAATATATATTATTTTCTTTAATTTAATGTAAATATTTACATCCAATACAGGCTAACCCCAAGTTCATGTGCTTTCTATTTATTCATGATTTCCAACACATCTCCCTCCATATAGTTAGACATATTGAGTGGGTGGAACCCTTTGGCAAAACATTGACTTTCTAGAAAGATTAAAATAAAACAAATACAAATTACAACAGATGCCAAAATAAAATAATAACTTTGAGTGAAGAAAAACTAAAGACATCTCTTGGTTGGGAAAAGAAAAATACCCACAGTCTTTCTAAAAATCTAAGATACATGCAAACTTGTGATTTACTATATTTTAATTAGGAAAAATAAGCCTAAGCTAATTTATGGTTTAATATTGAAGCAAAGACCCCAGGGTCAAGGAGGTAAAGACTATGTTGCTTACATTTTCCATCACAAAACACAGCACCTGGAACATAGTAGGTGTTCAATGAAAGTTTTGATAAAATCATAAATGTACAAATGAATGAAATCCTAAGTGTATGAATGAATGGTAAGGCCCAAGGGTTTTGATTTAGGAGACAGATCCAAAAACATAGAAATCATGATAATTCAGTAGTAACCAAAGAAAGATATTACTAAATCTGTTTTGTAATTTTGACTTAACAGTTTTCCCATCAGTGCTAAAAATATTGTACAGTAGAAGGAATATAGCCAATATTTTATTTTATAAATTGAATATAACCTTTAAAAATTGTGAATCACTATGTTGAAACATATAATATTGCACATGAACTATATCTCAATAAAAAAATAAAAATTTAAAATCACATAAAAAGAATAATAATAAGATTTTAAGTTGTGATTCAATCCAATCAATTCTCCCTTAAAATTTATGTGAGAATATATATGTTATTTGAGAACAGTCACCACTGTGTTAGTCTCTCTAGCTGATTTAGTTAATATAACTGTGCAGCATCACAGAGGAAACAATGTAGACCCAGTATCTCTGGTCCCTCCAGTCTGAGATAAGCCAACAAGTCAAATGAGGGTCTGGTTCTCCCCTTAAATGGGGCAGCCCATCCATGATCCCCCAAACACAACAGGGAACACACTTTCATTTTTACAAAACATTAGTGAAGAGTCGGGAACAGTGGAAGGCAACTGTCCTCTACAGAATGGTTCACTCTATTGCGCTTGGGGTCCCGGGCTTGGGGTCCTGGGTTGAGTCAGTTCCCTGCCTCACTCTCACCTTCCTCACTGGCCATAGGCAGCTCAACTCTCAACTCCAGGGTCAAGGAAAAGTGACTCCAGTCTATTTCCTTACCCAGGTTTGTCCTAATCCCTGCATGAGCGATGTGATAATAACATTTCCTTCCAGGGAAAACCTCCGTCCACCACACCAAACTCCAAGGGTTTGGTCTGGCCCCCTGACCACATAAGCCAGCACTTTGTGTCTGTAGCCAGTCTGCTGTCCTCTGGCTTCAAATCAGCATATATGGGAAACCAACAGTACAACCCAGGGACTACAAGAAGCTCAGACTTTTTTTTTTTTTTCAGTTATGTATACACTCTTTTCAGATTATTTTCCATTATAGCTTATTACGAGATTGACAATTCTTTTTAGTTCCACCTTTTCAGAAGTGCAGAATACCTGGGTTAATTTTCCCACAGCAGCCACACATTCAAGCTCTGTGGAGAAATAACACATGAAGGATCCCAGCCACTCCCATCTCAATAGCGTATTGAGTTGGCCAATGTCCATCAGGGCTGCACCACACCTCCAGTGTTGGTCTCCCATGAAGTCTTTGCCTGGATGGCAGCCCCTGGTTCAGCCCCATCGCTGCTTCTGTAAATTGTGACTCTAAGGCTGTCACAATCAAGATCAAGGCCATCCCAGTGTAAGACCATGACTGAAGGGGTCGGTGGCACACCATTTACTCAACTCTGAAATTCAAAATGCACTTGTGGAATGGCACAAAAATGAACTGGCTTCATGTATTGAGGCAATTGGACTAATCGCGCCACAGTTCCTTCATCACTGAAGCCCAGTACGTGTCTCCACATCTGTCACAACTCATCTCTTCTCCATGTTCCTTGATACCTAAATTATGAAGCAGCACGTTTTGCCTCGAATCAAACTCATTTGTGTCTATATTTATTTTAACCTCTAGACTGAAGATTTTTAAAGGTCCTCCTTGTTGTCATTATTCATAGCACCTAGCAAAGAGGCTTGGACACTTGTAACAGTTCCTTAAATATATGCGGTATTGATTTATCTGACTCCTACTTCTCACTCCCATCCAAATTTATAAATGGAAAATAATATGTTAGAAATGCTGTTTTCTTTTCCATCTCAGTGCTGAGATTCCACAGACCTGCCCACCGAAATCTGTGGCACTGCTATGGAAGGGAGAGATTGCGGGCCCCGGAGAGAAACGTACCAGAGGAGAACTCCCACAAAATTCATCTGTGTGGAATGAAATGTGCTGATATTTTGTCCAATCTAGCTGTATCAGTCGCCTATTACAAACAACCATCTCAAAACTTAGCGGGGCTTCCCTGGTGGCGCAGTGGTTGAGAGTCCACCTGCCGATGCAGGGGACACGGGTTCGTGCCCCAGTCCGGGAAGATCCCGCATGCCGCGGAGCGGCTAGGCCTGTGAGCCATGACCGCTGAGCCTGCACGTCTGGAGCCTGTGCTCCGCAATGGGAGAGGCCACAGCAGTGAGAGGCCCGTGTACCACAAAAAAAAAAAAAAAAAAAAAAACTTAGTGGATTTAAATAACAGCCATATAATATTCCTCAGAGTTCTGTGGACTGGCTTCACCTGGGGTCATGCACACAGCCATAGTCAGTGAAGGGCAGCCGACCTGGGAGGACCACAGTGGCCTGACTCAAACGTCTGGCTCTTGGTGATGGCTGTGGGCAAGGGCCCCACTTCCCCTACAGTCATTCTCCTCCCTGTAGGTCAGGCCAGCTTCATTTCACAGGGCTCTCAGGGCTGTACCCTTAGAGGGTGAAGCTGCAAGGTCCCTTAAGGCCTAGCCTCAGAAGTCTTCCAGTGCCACACCTGCCACATTCTACTGGATTAAGCAAGTTGCACAGCCAGCCCAGCAAAAAGGAGTGAATTGAAGTAAAATTTACCTTTGGTGGAATGAGAGATCAAGTCACATTCTGAGCACAATACCAGGATAGAAGGAACATGTGGCTGTTACTCTACACACAGAGTGCCTCTGTGATACACCGAGACTCTGTGCAGCTCCAGAGCCTGGGGCCAACACAACAGCAGAGTCATACCTCCCGCTTCAGGTTTGACCCAGCAAGGTCCATGACTCCTGGTCTCCCTAAGAGTCCCATTTCTCTAGAGTAGAAACCCCAAGGAGACTTGCTCGGGTTCTCTTGTAAATGATGACAAACCACACGAAACTGGCATTTCCCTCTGTGGGCACAGACAAATCACATATTAGAACAAATTGCCATCATCCACCTGCAATGATTTTGGGGCACAGTGAAAGGCCCTGTCCAGGAGATGTGCCAACCCTCGCCGGGGCCTTCATCTTGGGGTAAATAAGGGCATCCTCTAACCCGGAATTAAGAGATGATCCTATGAGAGGGGGTCTGGGTGGATGCAGTTGCTTTCTTTCGACTTTCCCCAGATTTTCAGTATTTCTCTCTAGTACATAAAACAATCTTTAACATGGCCTTTTCAGACCCTTCCCAGATCCAGACATCCAAACCCAGCTCAATCTTCCAACTTATTGCCGACTGCCTCCCTTGTGAGCCTTTATTCAGACTTGGAGGTTTTTCAACAGTATTTCTTTGTCTTGTGCTGTGCCTTCTACTAATTACTGTTTTCTTTTCTCATCCCTTTACCAGTCAGGATGCCACCTCCCCGAGTAGGGCAGAACTCGGTGTGTAACTGTCCAGTAACCACTCTCAGGTTCACTTCCGTCCTCAGTGCCTCCAGATAGAGCCCAGTCTTCTCTGTGTCCTGCTCCCACCCAGAGTCGTGTCTTGAAAGGAGAGTCGAGGCTTGACCATTGGCAGATCAGCTGAGTGACAAGATCAGCCTCCATGTATGCAAAATGAGTTGACACTGACATTCGGAGATTTAGAGAGGTAGCCTGCACTCCACGGAGAGCCTGGCAAGTAGGCAAGCACACAGGCAACAGTAGCTGCTAGCAGCCCCAGCGATAGCAGCACTAGTCGTCATTTTTTTTTTTTTTTTTTTTTTTTTTGCTGTACGCAGGCCTCTCACTGTTGTGGCCTCTCCCGTTGCGGAGCACAGGCTCCGGACGCGCAGGCTCAGCGGCCGTGGCTCACGGGCCCAGCCGCTCCGCGGCATGTGGGATCTTCCCGGACCGGGGCACGAACCCGCATCCCCTGCATCGGCAGGCGGACTCTCAACCACTGCGCCACCACGGAAGCCCTAGTCGTCATATTGAAAGACAGTTCTGTCCTAACAAACCTACCAGCCTCCACATCAGGCATTCTTACTCTGTCACTCCATCTCCCTCTCCTCACTAGAAATTAGAACACCTGCCCTCCTGTCTCTACCAGTACGTGCTATTTCCTCCTTTTCTCCAACTCATCCAGGGTAGAAAAATTGTACCAATTAAACCAATTCCCCACTGAGCACTCCTGCTCTCTTTCTGTTTGGGTCTCTGGACACTGAATCTGATTTTTACCTAACTCTTGGGTCATGCTCTGGTTACTAGGAACGTACAGTTTGGATTCTGATGAGATGATAGGCTGTAAAGAGGTCTGCTTATCTCCTAGAGCTTTTCTTTCTTTATCCCCTAACCTCTCTTCTGCTCTAGTTCTTTTTCTTTTTTCCATTATTTTTCACAAAACCCTGACTAGGCTCCTTCATATATAAAGCATCGCAAATAAAAAGATCGACACTATTCCTTCTTTCAAAGAGTTCACAGTCTGAAGGGTGAGGCCAAAAAGTAAACCAGTAATTACATCACAAGAAGTTAAATAATGGAGCAGAGAAATCCATGGGAATCCAGAGAAGAGGTATCTACTGAGTTTGGGGGCAAATGGAATCTAGTGCTTCTCAGAGGACTTGTGTTTTCAAAGTACAGCAGTGGTTTTTTATCAGTAAAAATAAAAATGAAAGGCTGATTGAGTCAATCCTTATGTCTCCATCCTTTGATTATTCTTTTTTTTTAAAAAAAGCTTTGTATAATTCACATAACATAAAATTCACAGTTTTAAAGTGTACTATTAAATGGATTTTATTATACTCACAGAATTATGCAACCATCACCACAATCTAAATTTAGAATATTTTCATCACACCCAAATTAATTCTCTACATATTAGAAATCACTTCTCATTCTGCCCCACCCCCCCAACCTCTGGCAACAATTAATCTACTTTATGTCTTTATAAGTTTGCCTATTCTGTACATTTCATATGAATGGAATCATATAATATGTGATCTTTTATGACTGATTTCTTGCACTTAACATTGTGTTCAAAATTTTTATCTATGTTAGCAGGGTCAAAATTTTTTTTTAACTTTCATTTATTTATTATTTTTAAATATTTTTTTAACATCTTTATTGCAGTATAATTGCTTTTCAATGGTATGTTAGTTTCTGCTGTATAACAAAGTGAATCAGCTATACATATACATATATTCCCATATTCTCTCACTCTTGTGTCTCCCTCCCACCCTCCCTATCCCACCCCTCTAGGTGGGCACAAAGCACTGAGCTGATCTACCAGTGCTATGAGGCTGCTTCCCACTAGCTATCTATTTTACATTTGGTAGTGTATATATGTCCATGGCACACTCTCACTTCATCCCAGCTTACCCTTCCCTCTCCATGTGTCCTCAACTCCGTTCTCTATGTCTGCATCTTTATTCCTATCTTGCCCCTAGGCTGTTCAGAACCTTTTTTTTCTTTTTAGATTCCATATATATGTGTTAGCATACGGTATTTGTTTTTCTCTTTCTGACTTACTTCACTCTGTATGACAGACTCTATGTCCATCCACCTCACTACAAATAATTCAATTTCATTTCTTTTTATGGCTGAGTAATATTCCATTGTATATTTGTACCACGTCTTCTTTATTCATTCCTCTGTCAGTGGACACATAGGTAGCTTCCACGTTATGGCTATTGTAAATAGAGCTTCAGTGAACATTGTGGTACATGACTCTTGTTGAATTATGGTTTTCTCAGGATACATGTCCAGCAATGAGATTGCTGGGTTGTATGGTAGTTCTATTTTTTGTTTTTTAAGGAACCTCCATACTGTTCTCCATAGTGGCTGTCTCAAATTACATTCCCACCAACAGTGTAAGAGGGTTCCCTTTTCTCCACACCTTATCCAGCATTTACTGTTTGTAGATATTTTTATGATGGCCATTCTGACTGGTGTGAGGTGATACCTTACTGTAGTTCTGATTTGCATTTCTCTAATGATTAGTGATGTTGACCATCCTTTCCTGTGTTGGTTGGCAATCTGTATATCTTCTTTGGAGAAATGTCTATTTAGGTCCTCCGCACATTCTTGGATTGGGTTGCTTTTTGATATTGAGCAGCATGAGCTGCTTGTATATTTTGGAGATTAATCCTTTGTCAGTTGCTTCGTTTGCAAATATTTTCTCCCATTCTGAGGGTTGTCTTTTTCCTCTTGTTTATGGTTCCCTTTGCTGTGCAAAAGCTTTTAAGTTTCATTAGGTCCCATTTGTTTATTTTTCTTTTTATTTCCATTTCTCTAGGATGTGGGTCAGAACGGCTCTTGCTGTGATTTCTATTATAGGGTGTTTTGCCTATGTTTTCCTCTAAGAGTTTGATAGTGTCTAGAATTACATTTAGGTCTTTAATCCATTTTGAGTTTATTTTTGTGTATGGTGTTAAGGAGTGTTCTCATTTCATTCTTTTACATTTAGCAGTCCAGTTTTCCCAGCATCACTTATTGAAGAGGCTGTCTTTTCTTCACTGTATATTCTTGCCTCTTTTATCAAAGATAAGGTGACCATATGTGCGTGGGTTTATCTCTGGGCTTTCTATCCTGTTCAATTGATTTATATTTCTATTCTTGTGCCGGTACCATACTGTCTTGATTACTGTAACTTTGTAGTATACTCTGAATCTGATGCCGTGTTTGTTCCTCAAAATTGCTTTGGGGGCTTCCCTGGTGGTGCAGTGGTTGAGAGTCTGCCTGCCAATGCAGGGGACATGGGTTCATGCCCCAGTCCGGGAAGATCCCACATACCACAGAGTGGCTGGGCCCATGAGACATGGCTGCTGAGCCTACACATCTGGGGCCAGTGCTCCGTGGTGGGAGGGGCCGCAGTGGTGAGAGACCCGTGTACCGCAAAAAATAATAATAATAATAAAATAGAATAAAATTGCTTTGACTATTTGTGGTCTTCTGTGTTTCCATACAAATTGTGAATTTTTTCATTCTAGTTCTGTGAAAAATGCCATTGGTAGCTTGAGAGGGATTGCATTGAATGAATAGACTGCTTTGGGTTGTATATTCATTTTCCCAATGTAGATTCTTCCAATCCAAGGACATGGTATATCTCTCCATCTGTTTGTATCATTTTTAATTTCTTTCATCAGTGTCTTATAGTTTTCTGCATACATGTCTTTGTCTCCTTAGGTAAGATTTATTCCTAGGTATTATATTCTTTTTGTTGCAATGGCAAATGGGAGTGTTTACTTAATTTCTCTTTCAGATTTTTCATTATTACTGTATGGAAATGCAAGAGATTTCTGTGCATTAATTTTGTATCCTGCTACTTTACCAAATTCATTGATTAGCTCTAGTAGTTTTCTGGTAGCATCTTTAGGATTCTCTACGTATAGTATCATGTCATCTGCAAACAGTGACAGCTTTACTTCTTCTTTTCCTATTTGGATTCCTTTTATTTCTTTTTCTTCTCTGATTGCTGTGGCTAAAACTTCCAAAACTACGTTGAATAATAGTGGTGAGTGTGGGCAACCTTGTCTTGTTCTGATCTTAGTGGAAATGGTTTCAGTTTTTCACCATTGAGAACAATGTTGGCTGTGATTTTGTCATATATGGCCTTTATTATGTTTTGGTACGTTCCCTCTATGCCTAGTTTCTGGAGGGTTTTTATCATAAATAGGTGTTGAATTTTGTCAAAAGCTTTTTCTGCATCTATTGAGATTATCATAGGGTTTTTCTCCTTCAGTTTGTTAATATGGTTTATCACATTGTTTGATTTGCATATATTGAGGAATACTTTCTTTCCTGGGATAAACCTCACTTGATCATGGTGTATGATCCTTTTAATGTGCTGTTGGATTCTGTTTGCTAGTATTTTGTTGAGGATTATTACATCTATGTTCGTGATTGATATTGGCCTGTAGTTTTTTTTTTTTAAGATGTCTTTGTCTGGTTTTAGGATCAGGTGATGGTGGTCTCAAAGAATAACTTGAGAGTGTTCTTCTCTCTGCTATATTTTGGAAGAGTTTGAGAAGTTAGGTGTTAGCTCTTCTCTAAATGTTTGATAGAATTCACCTGTGAAGCCATCTGGTCCTGGGCTTTTGTTTGTTGGAATATTTTTAATCAGTTTCAATTTCAGTGCCTGTGATTCATCTGTTTATATTTTCTGCTTCTTCCTGGTTCAGTTTCAGAAGGTTATGCTTTTCTAAGAATTTGTCCATTACTTCTAGGTTGTCCATTTTATTGGCATATAGTTGCTTGTAGTAATCTCTCATGATCCTTTGTACTTCTGCAGTGTCAGTTGTTACTTCACTTTTTTCATTTCTAATTCTGTTGACTTTTTCTTCTGGAGGAGTCTGGTTAATGGTTTATCAATTTTATTTATCTTCTCAAAGAAAAACCTTTTAGTTTTATTGATCTTTGCCATCATTTCCTTCATTTCTTTTTCATTTATTTCTGACCTGATTTTTATGATTTCTTTCCTTCTGCTAACCTTGGAGTTATTTTGTTCTGTCTCTAATTGCTTTAAGTGTAAATTTAAGTTGTTTATTTGAGATGTTTCTTGTTTCTTAAGGTCGGATTGTATTGCTGTAAATTTTCTTCTTAGAACTACTTTTGCTGCATCCCACAGGTTTTGTGTTTTCATTGTCATTTGTTTCTAATGATTTCCTCTTTGATTTCTTCAGTGATCTCTTGGTTATTTAGCAGTGTATTGTTTAGTCTCCATGTATTTGAATTTTTTACAGATTTTTTCCTGTAATTGATATCTAGTCTCATAGCATTGTGGTTGGAAAAGATATTTGATACAATTTCAATTTTCTTAAATTTATCAACGCTTGATTTGTGACCCTAGATATTATGTATCTTGGAGAATGTTCCATGAGCACTTGAGAAGAAAGTATTCTGTTTTTGGATGGAATGTCTTATAAATATCAATTACATTCATCTTCTTTAAAGTGTCATTTAAAGCTTGTGTTTCCTTATTTATTTTCATTTTGGATGATATGTCCATTGATTAAAGTGAGGTGTTAAAGTCCCCTGCTATGATTGTGTTACTGTTGATTTCCCCTTTTATGGCTGTTAGCATTTGCCTTATGTGTTGAGGTGCTCCTATGTTGGGTGCATAAATATTTAGAATTGTTATATCTTCTTCTTGGATTGATCCCTTGATCATTATGTAGTGTCTTTCTCTGTCTCTTGTAATAGTCTTTATTTTAAAGTCTATTTTGTCTGTTATGAGAATTGCTACTCCAGCTTTCTTTTGATTTCCATTTGCATGGAATATCTTTTTCTGTCCACTCACTTTCAGTTTGTTTGTGTTCCTAGGTCTGAAGTGGGTCTTTTGTAGACAGCATATATATGGGTCTTGTTTCTGTATCCATTCAGCCAGTCTATGTCTTTTGGTTGGAGGATTTAATCCATTTACCTTTAAGGTGATTATCGATATTTATGTTCCTATTACTATTTTCTTAATTATTTTGGGTTTGTTATTGTAGGTCTTTTCATTCTCTTTTGTTTCCTGCCTAGAGAAGTTCCTTTAATATTTGTTGTAAAGCTGGTTTGGTGGTGCTGTATTCCTGTAGCTTTTGCTTGTTTGTAAAGGTTTTAATTTCTCCGTCGAATCTGAATGAGATCCTTGCTGTGTAGAGTAATCTTGGTTGTAGGTTTTTCCCTTTCATCCCTTTAAATATGTCCTGCTACTCTCTTCTGGCTTGCAGAGTTTCTGCTGAACGATCAGCTGTTAAACTTATGGGGATTCCCTTGTATGTTATTTGTTGCTTTTCCCTTGCTGCTTTTAATTTTTTTTCTTTGTATTTAATTTTTGATAGTTTGATTAATATGTGTCTTGGCATGTTTGTCCTTGGATTTATCCTGTATGGGACTCTCTGCACTTCCTGCACTTGATTGACTATTTTCTTTTCCATATAAAGGAAGTTTTCAACTATACTCTCTTCAAATATTTTCTCAGTCCTTTTCTTTTCCTCTTCTTCTTCTGGGACGCCCTATAATTCAAATGTTGGAGCATTTAATGTTGTCGCAGAGGTCTCTGAGACTTTCTTCAATTCTTTTCATTCTTTTTTCTTTATTCTGCTCTGTGGTAGTTATTTCCACTATTTTATCTTCCAGGTCACTTTTCCATTCTTCTGCCTCAGTTATTCTGCTGTTGATTCCTTCTAGAGAATTTTTCATTACATTTATTGTGTTGTTCATCATTGTTTGTTTGTTCTTTAGTTCTTCTAGGTCCTTATTGTACCTTTCTTGTATTTTCTCCATTCTATTTCCAAGATTTTGGATCGTCTTTACTATCATTACTCTGAACTATTTTTCAGGTAGACTGCTTATTTCCTCTTCATTTGTTTGGTCTGGTGGGTTTTTACCTTGCTCCTTCATTGTCTGTGTGTTACTCTGTCTTCTCATTTGGCTTAACTTACTGTGTTTTTGGTCTCCTTTTCACAGGCTTCAGATTCATAGTTCCCATTGTTTTTGGTGTCTCCCCACAGTGGGTAAGTTTGATTCAGTGCATTGTGTAGGCTTCCTGGTGGAGGGGGCTGGTGCCTGTGTTCTGGTGAGTGGGACTGCATCTTGTCTTTTTGGTGGGCAGAGCCATATCCAGTGTTGTGTTTTGGTGTGTTTGTGAACTTATTATGGTTTTAAGCAGCCTCTCTGCTAATGAGAGGGGTTGAGTTCCTGTCTTGCTAGATGTTTGTCATGTGGTGTCTGACACTGGAGCTTACTGGTCATTGAGTGGAGCTGGGTTTTAGCATTGAGACAGGGATCTCTTGGAGAGCTCTTGTCATTTGATATTACATGGGACCAGGAGGTCTCTCATGGACCAATCTCTTGTGGAGATTTAATCCACTGCTCCTGAAGCTGGATAGAGAAATTTCCTTTTCTCTTCTTTGTTTGCACAACTTCTGTGGTTCAGCTTTGGATTTGGCCCCGCCTCTGCATTAGGTCCCCTTCTGGCATCTGTTCTTCGCCCAGACAGGAGAGGGTTAAAAGAGTGGCTGATTAGGGGGCTCTGGTTCACTCAGGTCAATGGGATGGAGTGGTATGGAATGCAGGGCAAGCGTGCAGCAGCAGAGGCTGGCGTGACATTGCACCAGCCTTAGGTGCACCGTGTGATTTCCCAGGGAGAGGTCCCTGGAGCACGGCACCCTGGCAGTGGCAGGCTGCACAGACTCCTCGGAGGGGAGGTGTGGATAGTGACCTGTGTTTATGCACAGGATTCTTGGTGGCTGCAGCAGCAACCTTAGCGTCTCATGCCCGCCTCTGGTGTCTGTACTGATAGCCGTGGCTCATACCCATCTCGAGCTCATTTAGGCAGTGCTCTGAATCCCCTTGCACCCCAAAACAATGGTCTCTTGCCTCTTCAGCAGGTCCAGAGTTTTCCCTGGACTCCTTCCTAGCTAGCCGTGGTGCACTGGCCCCCTTCAGTCTGTGTTCACGCAACCAACCCCAGTCCTCTCCCTGGGATCTGAAATCCGAAACCCAAGCCTCAGCTCCCACCACCCTGGCGGGTGAGCAGACAAGACTCTCAGGTGGTGAGTGCTGTCGGCACTGATCCTCTGTGCGGGAATCTCTCTGCTTTGCCCTCTGCACCCCTGTTGCTGTGCTCTCCTTTGTGGCTGTGAAGCTTACCCCCAGTCCGCCCCCTGTCTCCACCAGTGAAGGGTCTTCTTATTGTGTGGAAACATTTCCTCCTTCACAGCTCCCTCCCAGAGGTGCAGGTCCCATCCCTATTCTTTTTTCTGTTTTTTTCTTTTCCCCTACCCAGGTACGTGGGGATTTTCTTGCCTTTTGGGAAGTCTGAGATCTTCTGCCAGCATTCAGTAGGTGTTCTGTAGGAGTTTTTCCACATGTAGATGTATTTTTGATGTATTTGTGGGGAGGAAGGTGATCTCCACATCTTACTCCTCCACCATCTTGAAGGTCCCCCAAAGTGTTTTTATTTTTTTATTGCTGTATTAGTGTTCTATTACTGTCATAAAAATCACTACAAATTTAGCGAGTTAAAACAACACAAATTTATTATCTTACAAACCTATAAGTTAGAAGACTGACATAGGTCTCACTGGATTAAAATCAAGGTGTCAGCAGACTGCCTTCCTTTCTGGAGGCTCTAAGGGAACACCCATTTCCTGACCTTTTCCAGCTTCTATGGTCGGCCTGCATTCCTTGGTTGGTGGCCCCTTCCTCCACCACCAAACCCAGAAATGTTGCATCTCTCTGATTATTCTTCCATAGTCACATCTCACTCCGACTCTCTTCTGACTCCCTCTTCCACTTTTAAGGTGAGTACCTTGAGGGTGATTATATTAGACCCACCCAAATAATCCAGAATAATCTTACCATCAAGATCCTTAACTTAATCTCATATGTAAAATCCCTTTGCCATGTAAGATAAAATATTCAGTTCACAGGTTCTTGGAATTAAGACATGGATATCTTTGGGGCAGGGACATTATTCTGTCTTATACAATTGTCAAGTAAATTTACCATATTTTATTTATCAATTCATCATTTGATGGACAATTTGTTGTTCCCACTTTTATATATATTATAACAAATGATGCCATGAATGTTCGTATACAAGTTTTTGTGTGGACATGTTTTCAATTCTCTTTGATATACACCTAGGAATAGATATTCTGGGTCATATGGCAACTCTGCATTTAACATTTTGAGTAACTGCCAAACTGTCATGTAGACTCAGATATGACAGAGATGTTAGAGTTAGCAGACAGAGAATTTTAAATAGTTATCAGATAAGGAATTTCAATAGTTTAAAAATAAAAATGTTTAAAATAATAATATTAATAAGATTTATATACATTGAGAATTCAAAAGTTGTAAAGTAGACAACATACAAGAACAGATGAACAATATATGCAAGGATGGAAACCCTAGAAAAAATAAAAAAGAAATGCTAAAATCAAGAGCACAACAACAGAAATGAAAAATGCCTTGGATGGGCTCATTAGTAGATTGGATATGAACGATACCAGATAGAATCAGTGAACTTGAGATAGCCAAAAGAAGTGACCTCAAGTGAAATACAAAGAAAAAAAGTTTAAAGAATAAAAAAAATGAGAGAGAACATAACATCCCAGAACTGTGGGACAGTTTCCAAATCTATAAATACGTATAATTGGAATACCAGAAAGAGAATGAAATAGAAGAAATATTTGTAGTGGCTAAGAACTTGTTAAAAATAATGGTAGGTGTTGGAGCTTCCCCGGTGACGCAGTGGTTGAGAGTCCACCTGCTGATGCAGGGGACATGGGTTTGTGCCCCGGTCCAGGAAGATCCCACATGCTATGGAGCGGCTGGGCCAGTGAGCCATGGCCGCTGAGCCTGCACATCCAGAGCCTGTGCTCCGCAATGGGAGAGGCCACAACATTGAGAGGCCCGTGTACCGCAAAAAGTATAAAAAAAATAAAAATAAAAAAAATGGTAGGTGCAAAACCATAGAAACAGGAAGCATACTGAGTGGGACAATCACCTAAAAACAAAACAAAACAAAAGCAAGCAAGAAACCTAGACATAGCTTCATATTTTAACTACAGACAAAGAAAATCTTCAATGAAGCCAGAGGGGAAAAAGGTCACCCTACCATTAGAAAAACGAGAGTAAGAATTACAATAAGAGAGTGGAGTGAAAAATTTAAAGTGTTGAAAAATAAAATGACCCACTTAGAATTCTATATTCAGAGAAATTATTCCTCAAAAATGAAGGAGAAATACTTTTCCAGACAAACAAAAACTAAGATCATTTATCACTTATGCCCTGCAAAAAATGTTATAATTTCTTCAAGCAGAAGGAAAAGTATATAGGTCAGAAATGTGGGTCTACATAAAGACAGGAAAAGCACTGAAGCTGAAATAAATGAAAATTTAAAATTTTCTTATTCCTCAATGATCTAAAAGATAACCCTAAATAAATAATAGTAACAATGCATTGGGTGATTATAGCATATGGATAGTAAAATGAATGGCAGCAATGTCATAAGAGAATTTAGGTTTGCCTAATGTTTTTTCACCATTAGAGTGAGATTAGGCACTTTGGGGAAGAATGCCACAAGTGAGGTGCCTTTCCTATTCCTCCACGTCAGTGAGCACATGTTAACTGCATGACATCACTTGGTCACTTGAGTAAGCTGTTTTCTGGTAGGTTTCTCCATGCAAAGTTTCTGTGTTTGTTTTTCTTTTTCTATTCTTTGGAAGCAAGACACTGAGTACAGTCCACAGTCAGTGGAAGGGGAATGAAAGTTCATCTTTGGAGAGCAGAGTATCTACATACATTATCTGGAATTCTTTTAAAAGGAAAAAAATGTCTCTTGATAGCTGATTTTTATTTGTTCCATTCCTTTTAGTTTCTTTGTTTATCATTTACTGTCTTCTCTGAGTTGATTTGGTTAATTTTTTTTTTTTTGCGGTACGCGGGCTTCTCACTGATGTGGCCTCTCCCGTTGCGGAGCACAGGCTCTGGACGCGCTGGCTCAGCGACCATGGCTCACAGGCCCAGCCTCTCCACGGCATGTGGGATCTTCCTGGACTGGGGCATGAACCGGCATTGGCAGGCGGACTCTCAACCACTGCACCACCAGGGAAGCCCTATTTGGATAATTTTTATGATTCCTTTCTAACTCCTCTGTTAACTTATTTATATTCCTTTTTTAATAGTTTTTAGTAGTTGCCCGAGGGTTTAAAATATGCATTTTAAAATAATCTGTTAAATTACTAAATGTATTTATTTATCATTAAATTAAATCCATTAAATGTCTTACACCTTTAAACACATTGTTCATAAAGCCTTTTATAACAGTACATCTCCTGTTCTTTCTTCTCATGGCTTGTTCTTGTGGTCACACATTTCATTTTTACAAGTGTGATAAACACATAATGTGTTTCATTAAAAGCATGTAAAGTTAACACTTTAAACAGCTTATTTTAGGACAATTTAAAATTAGAAAAATTTTCTCTCACCTTTATTTATTTCATTTCTGATGCTCTATTTCTTTGTGTGGATCCAGGTTTCTAACCTATACTATATACCTTCCACCTGAAGAACTTCCTTTAACTTTTTTTGCAGAGTAGGTCTGGTTGCAATGAATTCTCTTGGTTTCTGTTTGTCTAATAATATCTTTATTTCTCCATATATTTTTAAATAACCTCATTGAGATATAATTTACATACCATAAAGTTCACCTATTAAAAGTGAACAATAGTTTTTAGTATATTTACAGTGTTTTGTAGCCATCTCCATAGTCTAATTTTTAAGCATTTTCATTCTCTTGTGAAGAAACTTTGTACTTCCTAATTGTCCCTCCTACCCTCCCTCTCTTTGGCTCTCCCCACTAGTTCTAGGCAACCACAAATCTTCCTCTGTCTCTATGGATTTGCCTGTTCTAGTTATTTCACATAAATGGGATCATAAAATATGTGGTGTCTTTTTTTTTTTTTTTTTTTTTTTTGTGGTAAACGGGCCTCTCACTGTTGTGTCTCTCCCGCTGCAGAGCACAGGCTCCAGACGCTCAGGTTCAGTGGCCATGGCTCATGGGCCCAGCCTCTCCGCAGCATGTGGGATCCTCCTGGATTGGGGCATGAACCCATGTCCCCTGCATTGGCAGGCAGACTCAACCACTGCGCCACCAGGGAAGCCCTATGTGGTGTCTTTTGATTGGTTTACTTCACTTAGCATAATGTTTATGGGGTTCATCCAATTCACAGCAGTATTTCATTCCTTGTTATTGCCAAATAATATTCCATTATGGATATACCACATTTTTCTTATCCATTCTTCAGTGGATGGACATTTGATTTATTTCCACTTTTTGGCTATTATGAATAATGTTCCTATAGACCTTAATGTTTAGGTTTTTGTGTTGTTACATGTTTTCATTTCTTAAGATAGGAATTTCCAGTTCATATAATAACTATATTAGGATTTTGAAGAACTGCAAAACTGTTTACAAAATGGCTGAATCATTTTACATTCCCATCATCAATGTATAAGGGTTTCAATTTCTCTAGATCCTCTCTAGCACTTGCTTTGTCTATCTTTTTTATTTCAGCTGTCTTGGTGGGTGTGAATTGGTATGTCGTGGTTTTGATTTGCACTTCCCTGATTAGTAATGATATTGAGCATCTTTCCATCCTTAATAACCACTCATGTATATTTTTGGAGAAATGTCTATTCAAATTCTTTGCCCATTTTTTATTTGGGTTTTTAATCTTTCCTTTATTGTAAGCTTTTATCCTATATTCTGGACCTACGTCCATTCACAGATGTATGGCTGACAAATATTTTTCCCAGTCTGTGGGTTTTCTTTTCTCCTTCCTGATGATGTCTTTTAAAACACAATAGTTTTTAATTTTGGAAAAGTCCAACTTATCTATATTCTTTATCACTTGTGTTTTGAGGGTTATATCATTGTGTAAACCAAGATTATGAAGATATAGTTTTGTGTGTTTTTCTAAAATTTTTAAAGTTTAGATGTTACATTTAGGTGGAAGGTCCACTTTGTGTTAATTTTTGTATTTTATATCATTGTCTGATTTAGGTATCAGTGTAATACTGACCTCATAGTATCACTAGGAAAATGTTCACACTTTTTTATTTTCTGGAAGAGTCAGTAAAGGTTTGGTGTTCATTCTTCTTTGAATGTTGAATAGAATTTACCTGTGAAGTTAACTGGCCCTTGGGCTTTACTTTTTGAGGAGTTTTTAAATTATTAATTCTATCTCTTTACTTGTTATTGGTCATTTAATATTTTATATTTCTTCTTGATTCAATTTCAGTAATTTGTGTCTTTCTAGGAGTTTGTTCATTTCCTCTAAGTTATCTAATTTTTTGGTGTCAGTTGCTCAAAGTATCCACTTGTAGTCCATCATATTTCTTTAAGATTGGTAATGACGTCCCCTCTTAATTCCTGATTTTAGTCATTTGCACCTTCTCATCTTCTACTGTCAGTTTAGCTAAAGGTTTGTCAGTTTCATTGATCTTATAAAAGAACCAACATTTTTTGGTTCCTGTTCTCTATTGTCCGTTTTTCTCTATTTCAGAGACGTCTATTTCTCCTGCAGTGAGAAGCCTGGGCTGTTACTCCTCACTGAATACAGCCTTGGGAATTCATGCAGTTCTGTTCACCAGGACTGTAATTTTATCTTGCTCTTTTGATTGTCTTGTACCCTGTCTCCTCATAGAGCTTCTGGCCTTCTGCATCTATTTTTTTTTTTTTTTTTTTTTTTTTTGCGGTATGCGGGCCTCTCACTGTTGTGGCCTCTCCCGTTGCGGAGCACAGGCTCCGGATGCGCAGGCCCAGCGGCCATGGCTCACGGGCCCAGCCGCTCCGCGGTATATGGGATCCTCCCAGACCGGGGCACGAACCCGTATCCCCTGCATCGGCAGGCGGACTCTCAACCACTGCGCCACCAGGGAGGCCCTTCTGCATCTATTTTTATCACACCTAGCTGTTAGATTTCACAGATTGCTAGCTAATTACTGTATTGTTGTTAACATTGTTCTGGAGCACACAGAACAATGATTCTGGAGCACACAGATTGCTCCACAACCTGATCAAGTTGAATCCACCCCCTTAGCAGGAGCAGAGAATTACCAGTCTTTGAGGCTTTATCCCCTCTCCCCTGGGGAGGATCTCTGCACTGTGGTGCAAACCTGGGGGGATGAGAGGGAGTTTTGCTCTTTGCTGGCTGCTTCACACAGATCCCCTCTATGTAGCAAGAACTATGTGAAATGGGAAGTGAAGTGCAGGAGAGGCACTGGTGCTGTGACCCAACTTCTGCCAAACCGCCCAGCCTGACTGGAGAAGATAGAATGAGCCAATGTCTCCTGGCTGCTGAGTCACCCTGAAATAGGTCTTCTGCCCTAGGAAGCTGGTGGGGAGGGAGCTTCCACTCAACTGCCCAGCCCACTGAAACAGCTCTTCTGTAACACAGAGCTTGGAGGAAAAGGGGACTCTTTTAAGGTGGCCAAAACCACCTAGGGTAGCTTTTCTACAGGGAGTGGGGGAGGATGGGAACTGCCACTCAGCTTCAAAGGTCATGGGAACAGTTGTTCCACAAGGCAGAGCTAAGGAAAATGAGTAGAATCACTAGCTCCTATGTCATAGCCTCTCACTGTTCTTGCTGTGTTTACATAGATTTTATTGCATAAGTGGTTCTTTGTTGTAAGCCTTTTGATCAATCCCCAAAGACTCTGAGTGATTGTCTTTGCTAATTTTACCAACTTAATATATGATTCTCCAAGGGAGAGGTCTCCCTGTGCCCCTCACACCACTATAATTTGTCTTCATCATGTTTTTCTTTCTTTTATTTTTTTTTTTTTTGTGCTGTATGCGGGCCTCTCACTGTTGTGGCCTCTCCCGTTGTGGAGCACAGGCTCCGGATGCGCAGGCTCAGCGGCCATGGCTTACGGACCCAGCTGCACCACAGCATGTGGGATCTTCCCGGACCGGGGCATGAACCCTTGTCTCCTGCATCGGCAGGCAGACTCTCAACCACTGCGCCACCAGGGAAGCCCCATCATGCTTTTCTTAAGACACCTTTTAATAAAGTAAGATTTATAAAAGCCAGCAACATTTGAAAGAACATGTTTAATGTTACTATATAAAGCCTTTATCTCATCCTTCAGGCCACTGCTTTTGGCATTTATTTGCCTAAATTGTTAAAATTCCCCCAACCCAACCATCCACCACACACACACACTCCCAATATTTGTAAGCTCTTGTGCCATATTCTCTATGTAATTTGAGTCTTCTCCAGCTTCAGCTGTGGTCTCTCTCCATTTAAGATGTAATAATTAGCAGAGCCAATCATGCCCTGCCAACATTTCTTTTATATGAACTGGATATTGTGTGAGTAAAACCAATTTTTTATTTTATTTTATTTTTCACAATGCAGCACTGAGAACTTAGAATATTCCTGCTAGCTACTCTTACACTTTTTTTTCATGTCTACTTTTAAGATAGCCAACCTGCAATTTTTAAAAAAAATCTTTACTGTTATTATTTTCCATAGGGTTTAGTACAATCCCCCAAAGATACTGTTATTCACTGGCAAAAAAAAAAAAAATCTAACTTGTTTGAATGGATTTCTAAAAATATATTTCTTGAGTTGTATTTCTCAGTGTCTCCGTTTGTTAGGACTGTGACAACAAAGTATCACAAACTAGCTTAAAAAATAGAAATGTATTGTCTTACAGTTCTGATATCTAGAAGTTCTAGGTCAAGGTGTCAGCAGGGCTGGTTCTTCTGAGGGCTATGGGAGGGAATCTGTTTCACACCTCTCTCCTATCTTCTAGTGGTTTGCTGGCAATCTTTGGCATGACATGACTTCTAGAAGCATTGCTCCCATCTCTACTCCTTTTTTTTTCACATTTTCCCCTCTGTGTGCTATCTGTGTCTAAATTTCCCCATTTTATAAGAACACCAGCCATATTGCATTAGGCGCCCACTCTCTCCAGTATGACCTCATCTTAAATAATTATATCTGAAACCATCTTATTTCCAAATAAGATCACAATCAGAGTTACTGGTGCTTAAAACTTCAGCATATGAATTTTGGTTTGGGGGAAGACAAAATTCAAGCCATAACACTCAGAAACTTAATTTATATATCTTTCTAGCTTAGTTTATATTATTTTCCAGGCCATTAACTTACTTAATATCAATAAAGAAACTAAATGTGAGGAAACAGAGGAGTAATGGAAAAAACTGTTAATCCCACTGAATTTTCACTATAGTAAGATCCCCTCTAAACAGATTAAAGAAAATCAAATAGAACACCCTTGAAATCTATGTGTTGATGTGGGAATTGAAAAGGAAAAGGTTTTACCAGGGCATCACTGGGTTTTATCTCAAAGCAAACACTGCCCACATGTAAGGAGAATTTTCACAATTCACAGGGATTGTGATCTAATTAACTAACCATAATATTATAAAGTTCCTACTTCTCCCTTTTAATGAGCTCAGAAAACCCACTCAGGTTGTGCATTACCAAGTGAGTTTACATTGATAAATTGATCACATACCTGTTAAATTTCTTCCCTTCCCTTCCTCTTTGTCTTCTTTAAGTATAAATATATCCTCCAGTTTACAGAGGTGGAGAAAACTCACCTCCCTTTATTTCCTACTAAGCCAGATATAAAACCTGGTAAAAATGCAAGGAAAACTACTTGAAAGTATGGAAAATAAACACAAGCAGGTAATTCAGAGAAGAACACAAGAATATGAGAACCACCAAAAACAGTAAATTCAGTAATTTTCACTTCTGGTATCCCTAGCCTGAACTCAACACAGCCCAAAACTTGGAAGTGAGCACTACAGTGTAGACATAGTGAGATACAGAAGAAACCCTTTAATTTTGGCTGGTAGAGCAGAAAAGGGACCCTTAAAACTCAGAGACAATGAGAGGAATCACTGGGGGTGATGGGTGTTTCTCTCTTTCTTTATTCTCTCTCATACCCAGTGTGGCAGTGGCCCACAGTGGGTTTCCAATGTGCCAGTGGTGATGGCAAGGGTGGAGAGGAACAACAGTGTCAGAGAGGAAGACATTTTCCTATGTTCTTCTAGGTTCTTCTGGCTGGTCTGAGAATTAAATTGATATGAGACAGATTAACTGGAGAAAATCAAATAAAAATTTAATAACATGTGTACATGGGAAAGATCCAGGAGAACTGAGTAACTTGACCAAATGGTTAAAACCCTAACCTTAAATACCATCCTCAGCTAAAGACAAAAAAGGATGTTGAGGGTGGGGAAAGTCAGTTATGGGAGATAACCAGGAAAACCAAAAGTAAACAAGGGTGATTGTGATGCAGATTTAAGTCACTGCCTTCTCCATTGATAAGGGTTTCTAGAGATCTGGTCATCCTCCTCTTCCAGGTACAGAGAGGTAAACACCCTTACAATGGAGATTTCCCTTACAAATGTACATGTTTCTTACAAAAGGGCAATTCCTACTTGGTTTTCAGAGCCTTTTCTGGGTCTGCTGTTTCTCAGAAAATAGCCAGCTTAAAACAATTAGTATGCCAGAGAGACATTTTTTAGGGTAGCAAAGTTCTGCTCCCCTACAATAGCTTCCAGGAGCCAAATCTGTGAAGAAAGGAAGGAAATCTTTCACTGGGAGGAACTCTGGTGCCAATAGGGTGGGATCATGTAGCTTTCTGTTCTCCTGCCACTTGGTCTTGAATGTGTCAGAACCATAGGAGTGGATAGTTTTTGACCAAAGGATCAAACAGAGAATTTGGGGAACTGGAAAATAATGAGGTGATAATGGAGAGAGAAGAGCTCAGGAGAATGGATCCATAAATTGTTTTGAACTCTTGGGCTCACCCTAGACTTGTGCAGGTATGAATCTGATGGTAATTAGTATACCAAAGACTTTGAGACCCTCCGTATAGTTCCCAGACTGACCACTGGATGTGGTATATGGAGGACAGACCTGAAAAGTTCTGCAAAGGCTTTGAGAATTGAACTGACATTAGAAGAAGCCCACAGAAAGGAAAATAAATAAAAACAAGACCCAGAATCTCATTATTTAAATCTCTAAATGTCAAGGATACAAACAAAAATCACTTGACATACGAAGCATCATGAAAATTTCAACTCAAATGGGAAAAATAATCAAGATAGACTAACAATGTGATGACAGATGCTGGAAACAGTAGGAATTATTCAATCTGAGCAATAGAGGAAAATAAGATTGGGAAAAAAAAAAAAGAAAAGTCTTAGAGTCCTGTGGCATAACAATAAAAGATTCAACATTCATGTCATCAGAGTCCCAAAAGAAGAGGAGAAAGAGTACAGGGCTGAAAAAAAAAATTGAAAAAATAATGATGAAAACTTCCCAAGATTGGCAAAAGACATGAAACTACAGATTCAAGAGATACAGTGAATCCTAACAAGCATAAACTCAGAAACTCTACATCCAGATACTTAAAATCAAACTGCCGAAAAATTAAAATGAGGAAAAAGCTGTGTAAGCAGCCATTAAAAATGATGTGTTATCTATAGAGGAATAACAATTCAAACAACTATGTTTCTCTCATCAGAAATCATGAAGGCCAAAAGGGAGTGGCACAATATTTTTTAAGTGCTGAAAGAAAAAAATTGTCAACTCAGAATCCTATTTTCAGTGAAACTATCCTTTAGGAAAGAGATTTTCTCAGATGGAGGAAAACTAAGAGGATTCACTGTCAGAAGACCTGCTCTAAAAAAAAAGTTGCTAAAAGAAATTCTTTGAACAGAAGAGAAAAATGCTAGAAGGAAAATTGGAATAGTTCACTCATACAGCTAAAATAGCTGGATATTATATACAGCAAGGTGATAAGGTAAGGTGATTCTGAAAGGTGTAGAGAAGGAAGACCATCTGAGCTTTTGGGACCCAAGGACCCACATTGTGGTTAGTACCCATGTTTTCTTTTTACCTGGTATATCCCAGAATGTGTGTAACCGAGCGGGACCCTATGGGGCCTTCCCAGGACAGACCCCATATCCTCTACTTTAGCTCCTCTCTGAAGTACCTAGATAATAGTATCTGTTACACATTTCCTGAGTTGATTTCTAGATGCTAAAATCACCACTAAGTGGAAGACTTCTTGATGACCATGAGCACATAGCCCCCAGACCTACTGGCACCTAAGGATTAATAATGTTAACCCTTGTGACACTGCCCGGTTACTTCAACATCAACCAATCAGAGAACTGTGCTCCAGATGATCATGTACCTGGGATGCCCCTCCCTCACCCGGCCTTTAAAAATGCTTTTCTGAAACTCTTTGGGGAGTCCAGGATTTTAGAGCATGAGCCACCCATTCTCCTTTACAATAAACCTGCACTTTTACAATAAATGCTGTACTTTCTTCACCACAACCCAGTGCCAGTAGACTGGCTTTATAGTATGTGGAAAGCAGACCCAAGCTTGGTTCAGTAACAGGTGTACTAGAGCAGCCGGCAGCCTGGAAAAGACAACAGGCACAGACAACAGCAACAAGAAAAGCTTTGGAAAGGCCTGCTCTCTCTTACCAAAGGACCAAGAAAAGGGCAGCCTGAAAAGACAGAAAACTTTCAGAAAATAACTACACATGGGAAAAAATTGCAGCCCGATCTCCCTCCCCAAAATTAAAGGCTCAGAGGGAAGCCTATATTTCCATCCTCACTCAGATGTAACCATGTGACCATCATCTCCTGCAAAGATTGTGTTAGAAAATGCAAGAGGAGAGCCTCGACTTCCATCCCCACTTGGTGGCTTGAAGGAGTCTTTCCCCTCCCTCTCAGTATGGTGTCTAAGGAAGCCCAGTGAAAACCTGCAACTTCCATGACTGGTGAGGAGGCTTCATCTCTCCCACATGCTGTCTTTGGAGGACGTGTGAAGAAGCCAGTGAGGGCCCCTTCCAGCCAGGCAGTGTCAGCAGATCCCAGTAGGGAGCCAGAACTCCCTCCAAGTCCTTCAGTAAGGAAGCCCCCTTCCCCTCAGGCCACCAGTTTAAACACCAGTTTTGCTAAAGACAAAAGAAAGAAGGGTTGGGGAGGCAAGTTGTGGGGAGGTGAACAGAAAAGCAAGGTAAAAAGGATAAGGTTTGTTATGCAGATTTAAGTCCAAGCCTCCTCCACTGACACCTGTTTCTTATTTAGTCACCCCCCTCTTCCAGGTACAGAGAGGGAAACACCCTTACAAATGGAGAGTTCCCTTATAAATGTAAAATTTCCCTTACAAAAGAGTTAACTTTTCTGTTTTCAGAGCTTCTCCAGCATCTGCTGTTTCTCAGAATACCTCAAGTTTATCCAGGTGCCAGAAAGACATAATTTGCAGTGACATATCTGCTCCCTACCTTCTTCATCACAGAAGTCTTGGGCCCAGCTTCTGTGCTGTTGCAAACTTAGGTCCTCAGATGCAGCAGAGAGTCAGTTAACTCCAAGGCCTAGTTCACCTCAGACACAGGAAAAAAAAAATTATTCAGCATAATTCAGGTTTCACTCACCACATCTCAGTAGCTCTAAGAAATATTTTAAGATTGTTCCCATTGACCAATAAGTAATCTGTGTCTTATTAAAGATGACAGCAAGGTTCAGAGAGGTTGCATTCTGGAGACTTATTTGTGGAAGAATCCTTATCAGCTGATGTTATTTATACTTCTGGCTTGTGTTGTCACCCATTATCTGATGTATTTTCTTCTCTGAAGTGTACATATGTTACAAGTCTAAGCTTGCTCTGCTCACCGCACGACAGGTCAATAAATTGGGAGATGAGGTTTTGAGGCAAGGAATAGCCACTTTATTCAGGAAGTCAGCAGACCAAGAAGATGGTGGACTAGGGCCCCCCAAAAAACATCTTTCGGGGTCTGGATGCCAGTTTCTTTTATAGAACAGAGAAGGGAAGGAGGTGAGGAAGTAAAGTAAAAAGGTCAGTTTTGCCTGGCTTGGCCAGTATCTGGGAGGGGATGTGTTAATTTCTTCTTTTCTGCAGCCATTCACAGGTGGGCAGGGTCAGATTGTCTCCCTGTGAGCTGAACAAAGGAACTTTAGTTTAACATTCATGCAGAGGGGCAGGGTTCCCTGAAGCAGGCCATTATGTATGATCATAATAACAAAAGCAATGAAAAGCAAAGGTTAAATTCAAAGAAACAGACCCAACATGGAGTCAAGATTGGCTCTTCCCTGTTACACATATGAGATCTAAAAACATCTCATAGATATACTTGGAAATTTCCTTCATAATATTCCTTTTATAGTAAGCTATGGTAAATACTTTATTATTGATAAGTTAAGAACTGGGATGTTATTGGATAGACCTAGAGATTACCATACTAAGTGGAGTAAGTCAGGCAGAGCAAGGCTAATATCACATTATATCACTCATATGTAGAATCTAAAAAAATGATACAAATGAACTTATTTACAAAACAGAAATAGTCTCACAGACACATGATGCTGAAAGCTCAGCTTCTATGTACACCAGTGCTGAATCAAATCTTGGAGACAGAGTTTTGGGTGAAGTAGAAAAGGATAGCTTTATTACTTTGCCAGGCAAAGGGGCACACAGAGGACACCTGCCTCAAAAAACTATACGTCCCAACACAGGATGATTTGATGAGGAGTTTTATGACAATAGTCCCAAGTGTGGGGTTGCTGACAAGATTAGGGTGTGTGCAGGATCTCAGGTGGTTGGGTCTCCTAATCTTGATGGGCTTTTTAGGTCCCTTTAATCTTGCCTCAGGTGGTTTCTTGGCTGCTCCTCCCTTGATTAGTAACTTTTCCAATCTGCCATTTGGAACTCATGGAGGCTGGAGTCTTGCCTACCAGAAACGGGGGACAAAAAGCCTCCGTGCCCGGGAGCCCCACAGGTGCCGCTCAGTTTCACACAGAAGACAAAATTATGGTTACAAAAGGGGAAAGAGTGAGAAGGGAGAGGGATAAATTAGGAATTTGGGATTAACATATACACGCCACTATATATAAAATAGATAACCAACAGGGCCTACTGTATAGCACAGGGATCTATATTCAATATCTTGTAATAACCTATAATGGAAAAGAATCTGAAAAAGAATAGATTTATATATATGTATAACTGAGTCACTTTGCTGTATACGTGAAACTAAAACAACATTATAAATCAACTATACTTCAATAAAAAATAAATTTAAAAAAGGAATTGGGATGTTATACTTACTTAGACCTTCTGGTTAACAAAGAATTAACAATCACTAAGAATATAAAGGAAACACTGGTTAGCAAAGAATTAAAATGATAAACAAAATATATTTATACCTAAACCCTTGAAGATTCAGCTGATTCAGATTCACAGGTTTCATGCTGGCATCCCAGTGTAATATTCAGAATGTCAATAATTGCCATAAATTAGTTTATAAAATACTTTCTGGTTGATATGTTTTTAATCTAGATTTTAGATAATGCTCAGTACTAAAATATGAATACTTTGCATTTATGGAAGAATATCCAGTTGGAGCTCAAAAAGCAATTGGAGATTATCTTCCAAAGATTTGCTATTCTGCTTAAATAGACAGAAGTCTCCTTATTTTGTCAAAGCTAGTCACTTTCTGTCACAACATTTTTAAGCCATGTCACCAGAGTCTACATTATCTTCCTTCAGAATGTCTTCCTGTTTCTTGGATGTAATGTTGTGCCACTTGTAGATGTAATCACTACACTTAATGTCTGGTCCAGCCTTCTTCACCTGAGAAACATCCTTGAAGCCTTCAAAACCACCCTAAATGGACACTCTGTTTCAACACCCTGTGCTTATCTTGAACCACATGTGTTAGTTTGCATTCTATCTGTTTATATGTATTTCGATTCTAAGAAACTCTGAATTACCCAGGTTATATTGTTTTGTGTAATTCCTCTTAATCACTAGTACTTGACATATATCACTTGGACATTTACAGGATAAATAAAATAAATGAATGAAGCAATAAACAAGTCAATTGAATACATAAATTAATACACTAATTATTAACCAACCAATAGAAATATCAAGGAAATTGTTGGGTAGATGTTTTGGTGCTGTAATAGAGAGCCTTGGATAGCCACTAACTCACTTCATCATTCTATTCACTGAATAGATGGATTTGAAAGCTCTAATTTGAAAATAATGAGGTTTCAATGTTCTTTCAGAAAACTCTAACATAAATAATTACATAATAAAGATAAAACAGCCAAGAGTAGATTGGAAAATAAAGGGTAAGGCCAAATAATTACTTCCAGTGTTTTTACTAATTTCCAAAATTAAGTCAACTTGATGGCACAGACCACAGATTTTCACAAAGTAACAGTCGATATCATCATCTAGGTATGCTTTAGAACACAAATCTCAATTTTTCCCTTCCTTTAGCTGAAATAATAAAGATAAATTTTGCAATGATTTGAGATGGAAAAAATTACCACCCACATTATTCCATATAAAGGAATTTACCCACTTTTAAAATAAAACCTATTTTTACCTAAAAAGTCTTCTCATGTGAGTAATGTGCAAGTCAGCATATTGCTTCAGTGACCTGCTGAGCTGGCATAAGGGATACATATCAATGGAATTGGGTGTAATTTCAGTTTTGCCATAAATTATTCATGTGGTATGGCCAACATATTACTTCCCCAGGCCCTGGCGTTCTGTCTATCAAATAAGGGCATCAGATTCTATGATCACTGAACTACCTTCCAGGTCATTTATCAATCTGAAACATTGAGGGACCCTGTGGGGCCCTCCCAGGTACAAATCCTTTATGTGTCCCCCATTTTCTATTTGTAGGAAGCAGGCTTCATTTACCCTCCTTGACCTTCCCTGAGTTCCAAAGGGAAGATTCAAATAGTTGCTTATCAGGGAAAGAAAGGAAGGCAGAAAAAAAGGAAGAACAGTCAGGAAACAATAGTGCAGCCATGGGGCAGGATCCTGGTTCTTCCTCAAAGAATATACATACAATATCTTTGAGTTCTTCTGTAGGAACTAAGGTCCCCACCCAGGTGGAGGACAGTAACTTCAGGCTGAGCACAAGATTCCTGGAGCACCACCCTGTTACCTCACCAACCAATCAAAAGAAAGTGTGCACACAGAGGAAGATAATGAAGACTCTGACCCCCTCCCCCACTGATTCTCCCTTTAAAAACTTTCATGGTTGAGCAGAATCTGTGGGGCTGGTTTTTGGACATGAGTCTGACTTCTCCCCAAGTTGCCGGCCTCCTGAATAAAACAACATTTCCGTTCCTACCAGAACTTGTTTCTCCAATATTGGCTTTCAAGAAGCAAGTGCCCAAACCTGAACTCGGTAACAAATCCAATATCCTGTTATTGGCATATTTCAATATTATAATTGCCATTTAAATTATCTACATGTACAGATATTATGTATTAGTGACTCAAGTAGAATTTAGAATTAATTGTTTAAAAGAGCAGATAAGCTCCCCATTGTAACAGAAATGAAAGACACCAAATCTTGCTGAGTGCTTTCTACACTTGCTTACAGTGGTAACAAAATGTAAATCTTTTGTGATTATATTCCATGGACCATCTGCAGATGTGCTGTCAGTTTGTACAGGTAAGGATGCTATAGTAACTCAAGATGTCACAGCTACTCCTTTCTAGTTAATCTCTAGGAAAACATAGAACAAGGGTCTGAGACCCAAAGAGGGCTTACTGAGGGAATCATCTGGTTTATAGATTTACCTAAAGGGAAATTAGCCAGGATTTACCATTTTGTAAAGATGATTTTCTTTAGTGGACAACTCTCATTATACCTATAAACAGAAGAATTTTTTAAATTAAATTTTAAAAATTCTTCTGTTTATAGGTATAATGAGCAAGTGATGATTTTCCTATAATCCATTTTATTAATTTTCTAAATCAAGACAGATTTCTAAAAAACCCTAATTTTGACTCCAAGATTAATTGAAGACTTTTTCATTGTTAATAAGATCATGTTTTATATATATTTTACATGTGATATTTTAAATGGAGCTGGGTAGTTCTAGTATCTACAGAAAGGGGGGGGGGTTCCCTAATGTTGAAAAAAATTGTAGTTGACCCTGAACAACACTGAAGGTAGAAAAGGATGGAATACAGAGAGAAAGATCAAGCATATAAGACAATGAGTCTTATTTTGTAATTGTTGATTTTTTATCCTTCAAATAGCTTTGATCATACTAGCATACACAAAACCTTGATTTTCATGACAAGGTCACCTCTCAGTTAGGTCCCTTGATAAAACATTTTCTCCTAATAACTCACATCGTGTGAAGATCTATAGCAATATCAGGTAAAATTGAGAATATCGTAACATACACGATTTGGAGGTCAGAGTAAAATGTACATTAGGTTCAGGTATGAAACAATTGACATTTTTGTAATTTCACAATGCAATTTTAGAGATAAACAAAAATGAAGACCTTTTAAGGTGGTCTTCTGGTAGTTTCTGTGCCTATTATGAGGTTGCTGCCTCTATTTACAACGTTTTCAGACTACCTTTTGTGTAATTACCTCTGGTCCAGTGTAGTCACCACTCACAAAATGATTGGTCTCAGTATTTTATTTTCAGATCTTGTTTTGACCCAGAAAAGGAAAAACAGAAAGAAATTATTCAGGTTAAACAACGTAATTTCAAATCTAATTTTCCTGTCTCTAAAAGTATAATAGGCTCTTAGAAGTTTAGATATTTCCACCATGAAATGTACTCAGAGTTCTATAATAACCTGTGAGAGGGAATCTCAAACACTATGAGGATGGCAGCCTCAGAGGGGTGAGTGCACATTTGTCTTACCAAGTTCATGCCTCAGAAAGGACAGTGTTCATCTCGGTGACTGCATTTATTCATGTGTTTAAGAAGCAGCCTCTAAAACAAGTTGGCAATTACAACTGCTATGCCGTGATTGTACTGTAGAGAGGAATCCAAGAGCCTTTCAGTGTCTGACACACACTCAGTCCCCTTGGTGGCAACCCCCCAGTTCCATCCAGCCAGTAAATATGTCTCAGATGCTTCCTGGGGGCCAGACAATTCTGGGTTCAGGGGTCCAGCAGTGAGCAAGAAAGACAAGAGGCTCTCATTCAGGTGGGATTTCAGGACATGCCACCCCAAAATAGACTGCTTCGGTATGTTGATTATTTTGAGCTGTAGGCACTTGAAAAACAGCAAATGTAAGGAGAGGCTTTCTCTGAACTCTCCATATCTGCCTAAAGACTGATCCTCCAAAAAGAACGAAACTGTCATAGATTCCCTCCTGGAGTTTCATCACCTGAGAAGAATTGATTCATCACAGGAGAGGAGACCAGAAGTCAAAATCACACCCAGACTTTGTCACAAATTATCACAGCTCTCACCTATTCTTCCAAGGGCTTATTCACCTTTCCCCCACATCATTTACTCTCCCCTAAGTGGCCTACATCTCCTCTTCTCTTCCCCTAAGAAGACGATACTAAGGTCTCATATCTCAAAACCTTTTTGGATATTTGTTTTTGTTTCCTGTGATGTCCCCAAGCACATAATATAAAAATTTAATAAATTTGTATACTTTTTCTCATATTAATCCACCTATTGTCAGTTTGTTTTATAGACTCAGCCATGGAACCTAAAAGAGTTGGTGAATGTCTCTCTTCCCTTACACAGTAAACAGATGATGTACCCATACAATAACAGCCACAAAGGGCAGCCAATGGAGGGAGGGCCCTGTGTGCTGAGAGGAGAGGGTCAGAGGTCCAGTGACATTCTAGCAGAGACCTGAAGGCTATGAAAGCAGGAGCCAAACCCATGTGGATGTCAGAGGGGTTCTGGGGTCTGCTGGGCCAAGTGCTGCCACAAGATCCAGTGGGATGAAGACTTCTGGGTGTGGCATCATGGAGGTCACTGGCCTTGATGAAACCAGTGTTGGTGGGTTAGTGAAGACTAAACTTGTCTGGAACAGGTTTGAAAGAATAGGAGGAGAGGAAATAGAGATTTTGGAAGAGCATGCCTTCTGGAGCTAAGTTATGTATCCTAAACAGTCTGGTCACAGCTGTGTCAGAACCAGCACCCTAACCAGAAGCAGTGAGAAGTTCAGTGAAAAGAAATAAGGAGCTTGTGGTCATGAGAGAGGGCACAGACTTGGGAGGCCCTGCCTTGTGGCAGGTGAAGGCCAGCATCCACCCTGCTGCCCTGCACTCCGTGTCTGCAGAGGCCGCAGACATGCCGGCCACAGCCCTTCTCTGCACTGGCATAGCTGGTGCTTTGTAGGGGAGGAAGAAAGTCTTTCTGAACTCTTTCAAGGTCCCTGACTGGGTCTAAAAATCAAACTGACAAAGGCATACTACCAGGAGAAAAGCATACGTATTTTACTGAATTTTTACATGTACACAAGAATATTTGCCAGAGAATGAACACTCAGAGAAGTGACCAGAGCAGGAAGCTTTTATACCTTTTAGACAAAGAAACAATACATTTGTGAAGAATGGACAAGGCAAAGGACTTTGGGCTCGGGGTAGTAAATGGTGAAGAAGTAACTAGGAAGAAAATGTTAGTTTTTAAGGTTTGTTTGTACAGATATCTTGGCCCCAAATTCCCCACCTCCAGTGATAAGAATGCCTTCCCTCCTCCTGGTACAGGGTGGGCACCCTCCACACAGGAGTTTTATGGCCTTTTTCAGGGAAGAAGCATGAGGTGGGGGAGGTCAGAGTGACTTTCTTGCTTCTGCCATTTCCCCCAGTTCCTTCAGTCTTAGATATTCAATGTGCCAAGGTGCTGTACTTTGGGGTAGCATGTCCTGAATCCTATCACCTTCTCTTCCTGTAATGCTTCTCCATACATTGCAGCTAGAAGAAATGGTATATCTTCCCTGTAAAGTCTGAAATAATTGTTCCTCTTGGGTCCCCCTAGACTTCTCCTCTCCTCACGCACAGGCATTGTATTTAAATACATATACATCCATCAATCCTGTAAATTCTGAGATGACAGGGATCATGCCGAACTAATTTATGCAGTTTCTAGCATAAAGTCTGGCATAGAGTAGGCACTCACTGGTTACTCAGTAAATGTATATGATAGATGATGTGGCTGTTTAGAGGGTTCCTTTATTTTCTGCATCCCCTTACAAAAAAGTGCTCATCTGAGGTTACCTGAAAATATCTCTGATCCTTATAATCTGCAGCAGGTCAATACCATAGGTCTTCACTGCAAATAAAGGTTTCCTTCTCATAAGGAAGCACGTGTCTCTGTTCTGGCCCAGAGTGTTTCATAGGAGGAACACACTGCTTGCTGTCTCCCAATACTCACTCTCCCATCCTAAGTCAGAAATAAAGGCGGGGCTTAGCTGGGACCTTGCCGCCTCCAGAAAGAGCCTCCCTTTCCCAGCCTGTCTTGACACTGGCCTTGTGTCTAGGTTTATGTAAGTGGAAATCTTACCTCTTCCTCCAGGAAGTCTCCTTAAATAGAGGCTGGATGCCCTTCTCTGTTTCTTTTTCCATCATGCTGCTGAAGTCCTAGCAGCCACCTTGAAACATGAGATTAAGAACCACAGCTAAGGGCAGACAAAGATGGGAGCTGGAGGAACCAAGGGTTCCTTACTGCCCACCCCTGGGCTTCTTTAAAATGAGAAAAATAAAATAAAATTCACCTTCTATCAACCCTATGTTAAAAATATGACAAGAGGCCCAAAATGGAGTTGCTTATACCAAGTTATATCTCACCAAACTGAGACAACTAAATTACAGTTTCTGCTCTTCCTGAAATTACATCTTAATTTCAGACAATCAGGAATCACCTGATAAGCACTAGTGAGGTCATCTGCCTGATAGACCCCCCATGCCCTAAGGTAAAGTAACCTTGCAATAGCCAACCCAATTTTTGGCCTAGTATAACTTCCTTGTTCCTGGTCCCTTCTGCTTATAAAAGTCTTCATCTTGTACAGCTCCTTACTATCTGCTAAATTGGATACTGTTCAATTCATGAATCTTTGAACAGAGCCAACAAGATCTTTAAAATTTACTCAGTTGAATTTTGTTTTTTTAACAAGACAGATTAATAAGAGAAAAGCACACAAACTTATTTAGTATGAGTTTTATGTGACTCAGGGGAGTCTTCATAAGAAAAGGGAGACCAAAAGAAGTGGTTAAAGCTGAGTGCTTTTGCGCTCAAAAGCTGAGTGCTTTTGATGAACGGTGGAAAGCCGTAGAAAAATGTTATAGGACAAGAGGGTATGAGCAAAGGGTAGTGTCTTGGGGGAAACTTAGCGAGGCCTGATCCTTCATATTCTTCTTGGTGTCCCTGTCTTGGAGATAAGGATGCCCCTTTCCTCCAGTCATAGGGAGATTTTATGACCTGTTTCAGGAGAGAAAGTGAGGAAAATTCTCAAACTAAATCAGTTTAAAATATTCAATATGACATTCAAAGTGCCATATTTTGGGGTAGTGTGTCCTGAATCCCATCAATATGCTTTTTTTATTGTTGTTGTTAAGCATTTGCTTACTGTTGCAGCAAAAATAGAAATGCAGTTTTCTCTCTCCTGAGAACAAGGAAAAAAGGTAACGTTGAGCAGGCTAGAGAAGAAGCATAAACTGGTCTGAGTTAATCAATCCTAGTTTTATTTTAACTGTTACTAATCTGTAGTGTCTGTAGATTTGTTCTTCACAAAACTAACCTGTCACCCCTAATCCTGTGTAATTCAGGTAATTTACATTCTGCACCTGGTATTTGCTCCCCCTGTAATCTCTTGTAGCAAATCACCCCTTGTAGCTGTCTGCATTTCAGAACGGAGGTCACAGATTGATAAACCAGAGACTGCTGCACCCAATTACCAGGTTGCCTGACTCCAGCAGTGACTGTTTTGAAATAATGCAAGAAGAAGAAGAATGCAAGACATTCACCATTTTGATCCTTGTCACTCACTTCGACTGCAAACTCCCCTATCAGAACCCCTGTAATTCCCCAGGAAGTGGGGACACAGTTCTTGAGGAGCTAGCCTGCTGTGTCTTACCTTTGCCTGGCAAAGAAAGTAAAAAACCTCTCTATTTATCTTCCAATTCTCTGTCTCCATATTTTTATTTGGCATTGGTGCACAGGGATCCAGATTTGGCAACATTACTGGGACTGTGTGAGCCAAAAGCAGCATTTCTGCCCATTTACTATGGAAGTTTTCAGAATGAAAATGGGTTCACGTGGAAATAGCCCCACTGAACCAAAGAAGGCAAAATCAGAAGTAGTTTTACAAACACAATATACAACACACATTTCTCATTGTATAATAACCACTGTATCTCAGTTAAAAGATCTGAAACTATTTTTTTAAATTATTTTTAAGGTATAGAGAGGAGAAAATCAGTTGGGATCAGGGGTTGGAAGCAGATTGCAAACACTCATTTTCTTATGGAAATAATGTGGCACAACCAGGGCTGGGGGTATTTGCATTTCAACCAGAACTTCTGTGAGAGTCAGAGCAAGAACAGTGGAGGCCTCCTTAAAAACACTGAAACCTACAGGTAGAAATTCAAGAAGCTAGTGACCTACAACTATGGGTTTTAAAAAGAGAAGGGCTGCTTATTATCCTTACTGCAGCCTTGTTCCACATCCCAGGCTTTCTGAGTTTTGCCCTGAGAAAGTCACTACTTTTCCTCTGCTTCCTAAATCCTTCAAGACTCAGGGCACAACCCCAGCACCCTTGAAGGCTGTCCTCATCATTTCAGGTGGACAGTGTCTCGAATTCCCATATCTTACTCTTATAATTTAATCAGACTCTGCCTTATAGCATTTCTAGGGTTCTTACACTGAACAGTTGTTTAAACCTGGGATATCAGATTGTAAATCCCTTATCCCCTATGGGACTTGACACAGCTGATTTTATATATTTGTTATTCAATATAGATTTATAGATGGACTAATTTGTACTTAGGTGCTGCAATAAATATCACTCTAAATAGTCCTTTTCTCATAAAGTATGTAAATATTAGGATGGGCCATTGAACATTTATACTGCCATTTTATTATGTTGGAAAAGCATTATGCTGGATCCTAAGGCCACAGAACTCAGTGACTAGTCTAGACTTTGAAGTTCATACACGTGGGTTTGAATTCCAGTTCAACCACTCACTATGTGACCTTGGGCAGTTTATTTAATCACCCTGAGGGTCAATGTCCTCACATGTTACGGACATATTCAATAAGGCCCACATCACCAAGTTAATGTAAACATTGATGAGGTCATATACACAATACAGCAGACCCTCAACAAGTATCCATTTTACTTTTTCCTTCTATAGGAGACATAGAAGCGAGACTTTTAAATGTCAACTCAAGATTTGAAGTAAGGATTGTCTTTGAAAGTTAAACTATGGCATGAACATATAATAACCAAAGCAGTATTACCCAAAAAACATGGTTTGCCTCTTGGTGGGTGTCAAGCCAAAAGACACAACCAAGCCAAAGAACAAGAGAAGGATTTATTACTTGCAGTAAGGAGACCACTGGGAGTCTTTCCCAAAGCAACATCTCCTGGACAGCAAAATTGGGGAAGTTTTAAGCTAAGCCTACATGCATATTCATGAAGGGCTTCAGCAGAGGAGAATTCAGCATAGAATTGGGACAAAGGTCAACAGAGTCCAAGCTTTAGTTGATTGAAGTCAAGAGGGTCAATATCCTCATTCCATCCTTCACCTGGGTGGGGGCCTTATTTCCTGCAGAACTCAAAGACATATTGTTATGTATAATCTTTGAAGAGGAACTAGGACTCTGCTTTATCACTGCACTGTTGTTTGACTGCCTTTTCTCTGTTCCTACGTTCCTTTGTTACCTTAAGATCATGAATTACTGAGACCTGTTCAAGGGCAAGCATTGCAGCCAGGCTTAGATAATAAAATGGTTTAGGCAAAAATGTCTTCTTTTACATCAAAAAAAGAGAAGCCACATTTGGTTCTTTTCCTCCGGGGATCCCCTACCCTATTTGCCTACAGCAAGGATACCTAAATTTACAAAGAAGACCATGACTGAATGAAAATCCTTTACACAAGACTGCCCAGGCCAGTCCGATTTTCTTGTCTGTATGGTAGACACTGTGGAAGGGGATGCGGCAGATTTTTATCCTACAACCATTCAATATTTAAATTATAGAACCTATTCCTCTTATGCTGATTCCTTGCCAGGAAATCTCTGATAATACCATTTATCTAGAGGGCAAGAAGTCCAGGGTCAGGTTGCATGAATATCCATCCATCTTTCAACTATTTCTCCCTACAACTGAATACACTGACATTCCACTTTATACATCAATTTCTTTTGAACTTGTTAGTTTCAGTCTGTAGGTCCAAGTGCTTTTATCAAATGTCCACATTTCAAGGATAGTAGCTTTAAATGCTAGTAAGAGTCATCCAGATGAAGCGGATTCAGTGTGAGACAACAGGGAGTGCTGGGGACTGTGGCAAACCAGAAAACAGGGTCTACCTAAAACATTGCAAACACAAATTATTTTAGACACTGTATGGGTCAAAGAAGTGTTTCCTGGCTAGATCTAACCCACTCCTTGGGCAATAATTTTGTATCCCTGGGTTGCTGTCCAGTGTATAGTTGTGGTATTTTTCAAATCCTAATAGCTGGGAGAAAACCCAGCCATTCCCTTCTAGATCCATTTATTGGATGTCAGCTACTGATGCCCTCTGTGTACTGGTGTCAAATTGAATCTTGGAGACAGAGTTTTGGGTGAAGTAGAAAAAAATAGCTTTATTGCTTTGCCAGGCAAACAGGGACACATTGGGCTCACGCCCCTCAAAATTGTGTTCCAACCCAGAGGGATTTGGTGAGGAGTCTTATAGCAATGTTTCAAGGGTCGGGTTGCTAATAAGGATCAGAGGGTGTGCAGGGCCTGCCTGCCTTTAATCTGGCCTCAAGTGGTCTCCTGATGAGCTGAGCTTCTCAAGGTTATTAAACTATGACCTTCTCTCTGGAATGAAGAATGCTTCATCAAGTAGTTCATCTTCCTTTTGTTGGGGGTTTTAGTTCTGCAGAAGAGCTCAAAGATATCATTATGTGTATCCCTTGAGGGGGAACCAGGACCCTGCCCCAAGGCTGCACTCTTGTTTCTTGACTGCTCCTCCCTTGTCTCTGCATCCCCTCCCTTCCATGCTTAGCAACTGTTTGGATGTGCCCTTTGGAACTCAGGGATGGTCGTGGAGGCTGAAAGCTATTCCCTACAAACAAGAAACAGAGGACACAGTAAGGCTTCCATGCCCAGGAACCCCACAGGGTCCTGCTTGGTTTCACTATGGTTTCACTCGGTTTCAACCATTTTTCAGAATGCGTTTCTCAAAATTTAGTTTGCATAAAAATCACCCCATGTCCTTGAAAACAGGGAGTTTTCCAAGACCTGACTGCACATTTGGTGCAACAGCTACACGTGGCTCAGGAATCTACTTTTTAGTGATTGCCCAGGCACACTGATTCAGATGCTCCTTGGACCATTCTGAGGAACACTGGTAACAATACTGCTGGTCTCAAAGTTCAAAGGATTTATAAAAAGGACGTCACGTATAATAACTTCCACTCCAACCTATCTAAATTTGAGATTAGAATTAAAGAAGCCTCCATTCCCTTCCTTTCTATACTGAAGAGAGAATCCATGACTGAGCTCAGCTTCCCTGAAGTCAGATCCCCTTGAGGAACTTATAGTCTTCTGGGGAAATCAAATGAAGAGTCCAAGCACAATAACATATTCTTTTTTTTTTTTTTTTTTTTTTTTTTACTATTGTCCCAGTTTTATTGAGGTAAAAAAATTGTAATATATTTAAAGTGTATAATGTGGCAGTTTGATTATATATACGTTGAGAAACAATTCCCACAATCAAGTTATTTAAAACATCCATCACTTAAATAGTTACCTTTTCTTGTATGTATGACAACTCTTAAGATATACTCTCTTAACAAATTTTAATTACACAGTACAGTATTATCAACTATGGTCTCCATGCTATATATTAGAGCCTCAGGACTACTTAGTTATCTTTTTTTCTTTCAGTTTTATTGAGATGTAATTGACTTACAGCACTGTATAACTTTAAGGTGTACAGCATAATGACTTGACACATATACTGTGAAGTGATTATCACATAAGTTTAGTTAACACTCATCATCTCATATAAATTCAAAAAGGAAAAAAAAATGTCTTCCTTGTGATGAGAAATTTTAGGACCTAATCTCTTAATGACTTTCAAATACACTGTACAATAGTGTTAACTACAGTCATCATGTTGTACATTACATACCTTATTTACATCACTTATTTTTCTTATAACTGGAAGTTTGTACTTTTTGACCACCTTCATCCAATCCCCCCAGTCCTGCTTCTGGTAACCACGAATCTGATCTCTTTTTCTATGAGTTTATTTGTTTATTTATTTTAGATTTCACATATAAGTGAGATCACACAATATTTGTCTTTGTCTGAGAAAGCAAAATGCCCTCAAGTTTCATCCATGTTGTTGCAATGATTAATCTCTTCTAAAGCAATTACTTACTGAAGGGTTTGAAGTATATGCTGAGCATATATATGTGTGTGTGTGTATATATATATATATATATATATATTTCTATCACCTGACCTTACTAGACTTTGATATATTATCCCATATTCTCATCTACTGTACCTAAGATACTAAAAAATCCTGCTGCGGACTCTTCACCTGCTTTTGAGTCTTAGTTGTACCTGAAGCCAGCCTGTGGGTGAAGCAAGATAAACAGAGCACTGGTACATACCTCATTATACACAACATGTGTGGGATGAAGGAAAGTTACAGTGAGAACTTGAGTTCTGCAGAGGAGAGGTGCTCAGCTTCATTCAGGAGAGCACAGGGTAAGCACAAAGATCAGACACAAACACCTTCCTTCCCTTGGGGTGGCTTTTGCACATTTTATATATGGAAAACAGAAAAAATGAGAGCTCTCTTTACAAAGAGCTCGGTGTTTTTTGTACTTTTCCAATCTGTCAGAGTCCCTAGAGAAGACTGGAAAAGAAGCATACTCACTAAGGGAATGGAGAACTGGTGGGGTCTTGCCTGTGCAGAGGACCCTAGAGTGCCAGCAGAAGGTGGTCCCTGAGGAGACATGGGCAGTGGTGCAGTGGTGTCTGTCCTCAAAGGCCAACAGAAGTGCACACACAGAGCTTCCCAAGGGGGCAACCTTTTCACTGGCAGGCCCCAAGAGGTACCATGGATCTAAATGTGTCTGTATAAAATAACCCAGCTGTCATTTGGGTTTTGTAAGCTTAGGAGGCTCCAACAGTCTCTTAGGAATGTCGAATGGCCTGTAAAATCTTCTGTGCAAGTGAGGGGTTTGGACTAGCTATCCAAGGTCCCTGCCAGCTCTAATTTTTTTCATTTTTAGTCAAATGTACAATATCCACTCTCCTGGACTGCCCACCACATAGTCTTGGTATTTCCCTCTCTAGAAGCGAAGGGGCTGCCTTGGCACCAGGTTGTAAAGCTCTGTACAAGGGTAGGGGGCTGGTGTGCAGCAGGGCAACATCACAGGGCTGAGCAGCAGAGCCCTTACCACTACCCACACCACAGTCAGGGACAGCCACATCATTTCTCCAGCAAGTTTCCCTGCTCAGTGCTGAGGAGGGTCCTTCCACTCTCTGATCCTTTCAGTGACTAGAATGGGAGCTCATGGTTCTGCTTTGTACACTGCTTATTCCCAGTGCCCCAAGCCTAGAGCTGGGGGGTGCCCAACAATGTTTGTGGAAGGAATGAATCAGTGAATGCATGAGTGAGTGGGTAACAAAAGTGGAGTCAGAGGTTCCCATGGATGCTGGCACAGAAGGCAGTTTCCTCTGGCTGCCTCTTCCCATAGCTATTCTAACAAAGAAAGTAGACCATCCTCATTTCCTTCCTTACGTATAATACATTCTTTGGTTCATTTCCTTAGCAAAGTGAGAAAGTGATTCTTTCCAATGCTTTGGCCAATGACTAAAGCAAATAAATGAAATCCTGAAGAGTGCTCATAGAAGACTACATGCATTTTTCCTACTGTCTGTAACACTAATTTCCTTGTTTGACCATGTCAACATCTTTCTTTCTAGGACTGGAGTATACTCCATTGAGTGCTTTAGAAAACCCTTGCTGATAGTGTCCTAAGTGGAAGTTGTTCATTCTGAGAATGTCAGCATTTTTAAAAAGCAGTTGTCTTCTACAATGATAGCATCTATCTGCCTGTGGCATCATCTTCATAACAATATATACAGCACACCCCCAGGTGTGACAAAAAGTTTCCATAAATGAAACACTATAAAAGTTTATCACTGATTGGCCCCATTACCAAAATAGAGGTATGATATTAGGAAATGTCTGGTTCCCATAGCATCTGACAAAAAAAAATTCTATTAACTTAAATATAAAACATGGACCGTAATTTATATCTCATATAGTGAAAAATTTTGCTCTGTCAAGAACTTTGAAATGATTACTTTCTTTAACAACTCACAAGAGAATTTAAGTTTCTCTTCTTTTTGAAGAGCTATGGCTTTCATTAAACCAAGCTGAAAGAACAAATAACTGTGCTGGTGTAACAGTGATTCACCTAAATATGATTGAAACTTTCTGTTGAAAAAGTGTCATGGCTACAACTAATGTTTTAAAGTCGTATTAATTAGGATTAAAGGGTAAGGATAAGAGGTTCTAAATTAATGTGTTATTTAAAATTCTATAGTTATACTTTCTTTTCTCATGCATACAACAGCAAAGGCTCAGCCAATGAAGTCTTGTTGGTAGAGAAGTTGTCTAATGGACAGTCAAACATTTATTTTTAATACCTTTACTGAGGCAAACATAATATATTAAAATATGAAAACTGCACATATTTAATGTGTGCATCTTGATTAGTTTGGACATATACACACACCTGTCAAACCATCACCATAGTCACAGTAATAAACACTTCCATCATCTCCCAGAGTTTCTTCATGTTTTTAGGCAAAAATATTTTTAATTAGCTCACAGATTGCCTGTTAACAAAAAAGGGAAGAAAACATTTTGGATACTTTTTTTTTTTAGTGACTCTGCTGGGACATTTTGGATACTTTTTAAAAAATTAGAATCATATCATGGAGATAACCTTAGATATCACCTTGTCTTCCTATCTTGTATATGAATGAAAAGAGGCCCATTGGGGTCTAACTGGCTTATTTGGACACACAGGAAGAGGAACCCAGCTGTTCCAAATTGTAGCCCAGCACTCTCATCACACAGCATGTTTCTCCTACAGGTCATCTCCTACTTGGTGTGGCCTCAACACAACTCTTCTTTGCCCATTTTATTTCATTTCTTATTTCTTTTAACTGTTTTCTTTAAAACAGTTACCACTTACTGAGCAGTAAGTAGGAGTGTGACGGCAGAACAGGGTCAGGAGCAGTTTTCAGCACCAACTCCCTGCCCTCTGATGCGAATATTTACTCCCTTGCTCTTTCAGAACCAATTTGGAACCATGTGCAAAGACAACTCCAGAAGATGCCCTGCATGGCTTTCCAACCAGGCCATCAGTGGCTGCTACTCAGGATGTGCCAGGGTTTAAATACTCTACTTCTCTTTACTCTTAGAGTAGCCCTATAATTCTTTATCTCCATTCTACAGATGGAGACACAGAGGTCTACAGAGATTCACAGCCCAAAGCAGGAGAATGGGCCTCTGATCCCAGGGCCCTCCTTAGCCACTGTATGGTGATTTCACAGAGTCTGAATTAACAAGCATTCACTGCTATATCTAACCATGTGACATTATATGAGGTTGGGAGAGAATGCTTTTAGGGCATCCCAACAATTCTCTCAGGTCCCAGAGACGGGGCTCTGAACGCGAATCAGTTGTAAGTGTGAAATTCTTGCTTCTCTCAACATGTCATCTCCAAACCAAGCACAGACACATTTTCAAACTGTAGAATATTTCTGCTGAAGAAATTCATTGGCACCTTATTCATGTTCGCACAGATAATGTCTTTCAGTAATTAGGGACACCAGGAGGGTGTGTGGAGTTTCAGGGACATAGGTTGCTTGCCCTGGCAGGCCATGGCCACGGCAACAAGAAGCTCCACTTCCCTTGATGAGCACTGAAAACCTCACTCCACCATGTGGTAGACTCTTAAGGTTTTTGTGCAGACAGATGGTCCTAGAGTGGCACTTCCATGAAGCTGAATAGTAGTTGGTGCAGTAAATAGACACACTTTAGATCAAAAACATAGTCCTGAATATGTGGAGAACAAATTTCTAATCACATGAATACATAATAATCCTGATTTTTAGACAGATAAGTAGCATCGTGATGCCATGTGTAGGAGGTGGGGGAATACAGGAGAAGGAGGTTCATAGTGATGATTGCATTGTTTTCTATTATGGTTTTTGTCCCTAGTGTTTTATACTCAAGTGAAGGTTTCTCTTAACCAGTGGTTCTCAAACTTGAGAACCCTGGAGGGCTTGTTGAAACAAGTTACTGGGCTCCACCCTCAGAGGATTTCTGGGGTTTGAGTGGCACCAGGAACTTGCAACTTTACTGAGTGCGCAAGTGACAGCCTTGCTGTTTGCCTAGGGACCCACTTTGAGAACCACTCTTCTAACCAGCATGATTTGGTTTACATAAATTTCTACAATTAGAGCAGAATCATGATTTCCAATCCATTAGTATATTTTAGTTGGGGGAGGATGATTTATGGCTAAGTTGAAGTCCAGGAATTGAGGAAGTTAAGATGGTCTCCAAAGTGATAGCTGCATTTATACAGTATGGAGTGGGGTGAGATTAAGAGGTCACTCCGTGGTGCAACATCTTTAGTGACCTGCTGAAAAAAGTTCTCTCTAGGAGGGCCAGAGGGCTAGATCTGGAGTTTTTGGCCAGGACTATGTCCCAAACCATGTGACACAGCCGGCCCAGTGAGGATACCACCCACCTGGCTGTGCAGTGACCACTGTGCTGCCTGTAGCCAGTTGGCCTGGGCACTGGATGTGGACAGCAGCATTGTTGCCCAGTGTTATGGACTGAATTGTGTCCTCCCCAAATTCATATGTTGAAGCCCTAACCCCCAATGTGATTATGTTTGGAGATGGGCCTTTAAGGAGGTAATTAAGTTTAAATGAGGTCATAGGGCATGGCTCTGATCCAAAAAAACTGTGGCCTTATAGGAAGAGGGAGAGACAGACACCAGAGCAGTGTGTGCACAGAGAAAGACCAGCTGAGAGAAAGCAGCTGTCTGCAAGCCAGGGAGAGGCCTCAGGAGGGACCTCGACCTTAACTCCCCTGTCCCCTAGAAATGAGTATCTGATATTTAAGCCACCACCAGGCTGTGGTATTTTGTTATGGCAGCCCAAAGAGATTAATACTCCCAGAAACTTGATCTCTCTGCATCTTTTGCCAGACACCAATGTTGCTGCTGGCCCTGCTTCCCTGCTTCACTGTTTCTAATTCAGAGTCTGGGTGTCTGAGATGGCCAAAGCCTGCACCTTGATGCAAAGAATGCTGAAACAGGCCGCGAGGTGTAACCAGCTTCTGCAGAATAGATGTGGGAGTAGGTTTCGCCTCCCACCAAAGTGCATAAGATGGGGATTCCCCTGCATAGGGAGGCTGTGCAGGTGCTAGGCAACCAGTTTGAACTGACTGGTTCCAGAAAGGAAATTTGATAATAGGACATTGGGAGAGGGGGCAGATAAAAGCAAAAGAAATCAGAGGGCTGAGGAATGTGCAGAGGGAAGGGATTTTAGAAAAACTCAACACAAAACACCAGAAAACATCCTATGTGAAGGGTTAGACAGTTGTTTGCTGAACTTTGTCTAATCTGGCCACATTGGGGTTCCTGTGCAGGTGCCAGGCACTGTGCTCCTTGTTTGCAGGCTGAAAGCAAGTTAGAATAAAAGTATTTCGATATATAGGTCCCATTTTCTCAAGTCCCAACATTCCCTCTAGAGCAAGGGAAACAATGACTACTAAGGAAAGAAGTCCATGCAACGTGGGGTTAATAGGTAGACAGATACACAGAGGGTAACAGGTCACAAATGATGGTATCTTTCCCCAAATTAAATGAGGTTCTGGGGAAACATTTAGTTCTAAATCTGGAGGAACTCTAATCTCTGAGGCAGGCATTTCAGAAAGGACTCTGTTATACTTTGTCACTAAAGCCACAGATCCAGCTCCTCTGCTGGAACTGAGGGTCCCCATCAAACAGGCTAGTATTTTTTTCTGTGCACTTGTTGGTTGTCTAGGCAATATTCTGGATTCTTTGGAGGAACAGAGATCAAACAATTTTCTAGTTATAAGTCAACTGGACAGAAATTTCAAGGATCCTACTTAAGTATGCTGTTTGGATAATAATTCTCTTAGTATTTGTTTCTCTTTTGTAAACAGCATCATTCATCTTAAAGAAGAATTGAAAGGCAGTAGCTTATTAGTCAAAGATGTTGAAATGTCATTTTCATTACTCACCCGTCATCTGTTTTTAGGTAACTCATGTCATAGAACTAACCTTTCTTATATCACCCATCAATTAAAATATTCCATATGAAAGAAAATATTTAGTTATAAGAAATGCATTGATATGAAAAAACAATTTAATGTCAAATATTAATCCAAAAACCTGAGTTTAAATGTATATATTTAAAAAAAAAATTGTCTTTCAGTTATTTTAGATATTTGGCAGCATTGCTATTGTCTTTGTTTATTAGCAAATGTGAAGTTACTTCTTAGTCCATCAGTCTTTGAGCCTTTATAGCAGCAATTAAACCCCAGGTAGTCCTTTTTGTCTCTAATCTAGCTTCATTATAGATTATAATAAAGTGGGATGGGTCCTGGCCCATCCTGGGGACTCATCAGTGAGGCACTGTGGGCAACAGTTTGAATCTTGGCAGGGTCCTGGCAAAGGTCCCAGCTCTGCACCTCCCTGACCTCAGGGCAGTGCTAGGTCAAGGTGCCCCAGGACTGCCATTTGGCTTTGTTGTTATTGCTGTTCTTTGACTAACTCTCTGCTCATCCTGAGTTGTGTGGTTGGCTGTGAGAACCTCACACTTGTCATTTCTTTCTGCTGCTGCTTTTTCATTCCTCAAGCAGAAGAAAAATAGGTAGAAGATGCCATGGACTAGTTTGCACTCCACCTGACTTCCATTTGTGGAAGTTGGACATTTTAAAACTCTGTTTCCTAGAGTCCCTTGCAGCTAGGATTCAGAGTGTTAATTAGTCTCAGCCAGTGAGATGAACTTGAGTTAAGATTTGAAAGACACACTGCAGCAGAGGCCAACCTCTGTCCAGTTGATGAGCAAGGTCCCAGGGTGAGGGGGAGGGACTTCTTCAGGAGCTGGTTTCCAGGGCACTTCCTCTGACTCCAGAGTGAAGGAAGAGGCAGCAGCCCTGTCGCAGCTTTGTGATACCCAGTCTGCAATTGCAGGGGCGACGCAGAGGCAGCTTTAGTGGCCTCAGAGGAAGTAACTTCCTTGTGAGTAAGATCTGTAATGTTCAGGGAGTATTTCATGGAGGCCTAGCTTGTACCCAATTCCTTCCACCTAAAGTTTAAGTATCTACTCTGTGTATTAAGCCATTTTCTGAGTAATATCTCTGGAGTGACTTCTGTTTTCTGCTGTGAAATCCGATTCTTACAAATGGGCCAAAAGGGACCTAGATTCTGCTCATTTTCACTGCCCCAGGCCCAGTGTTGGGAGACATCAGGGGCGAATTTTTTCTCATATGTGGGACAGAGAAGACTCAAAGTGTTATAGGTACATTGTAACACAAACTGGTAAACATCTCCCTCGTGAAAAGATATGGTCAGAAGTGATTTACCTAAGTTTCTTGTCACATGTTTTAGGGCCTAATTTAGCTCTTTGTATACAGAAATCTCTTAGGTAGCCTTAGAATTTTGAGAATTTCCTTAGGCCTTGTTGGAGTTTTATGTTGAAGAAAGGCATGGGACCTACATGCTCCTAGGGGAAGGCTGAAAGGACTGTCCTTCCTTCAGTGATGCAGAACATTCCATTGCTTTATTCAAAACCCACAAGGAAGAATTGGTCTCATTAAATCCCAAGACTGGATTTTAAAGCCTGCAAGAAGGGATTGGAAGAGAGGCCTAAGTCACTCAAAATCTGGTTTTTGTTGGTTAACCTGAGTACTGGCCTGGAGATGTTTAGAAAACAGAAGAAACAAACTGAAAGCCTAGGGGAACTGCAGAGTGCCCAAGACCCCAGGACACCCTTGGGCCAGTCAAATTGTCAAGAAAGGTCAGGCTGTAGGAGAGAACTTTTCTTCATCCCCATGGTTTACACCTGCCAGTATTTCTAGACTGGTCATCCCTCCTCAAAGATGATTCACATCAAGGTAACTTTTTCTAGAAATTCTTTTCGTGTTATGGCATATTTTTCTCTTTCTGCACAGATAGAACATCTTCTAACCTGTAAACTGGAAATCTAGTTTGTATAAGAAAGTTTGAAAAATAGCATAATATATTCTACCTGGAAAGTTAAGATCCCACTGGACTCGTATCTTAGTCTGTTTGGGCTTAAATAACAACTTACTTCTCATAGTTCTGGAGACTCGGGTCAGGATGGTTGGGTTCTGGTGAGGTCTCTCATCTGGGTTGCAGACAGCTGAACTCTCATTACATCCTTACCTGGTGGAAGGGGTCTGTCTCTCCTACAAGGGCACTAATCCCATTCATGAGAGCTCCACCCTTGTGACCTAATCACCTCCAAAGGCCCTACCTCCTAACACTATCACACTGGGGATTAGATTTCAGCATATGAATTCTAGGGGGACACAAGCAGGTCCATTTTGGTAGATAATGCTATGAAATGCCTCTCCTTTCTTTATATCTAAGTAGTGTAAGCCCTGACAGTTGGTTTTTCTTTTTTTTTTTTTTTTCATAATGCCTGACTTAAGCATCCACTTCAAAGATGGCTATCTAAATAAATACATTGCCAGCCACAGGACTAGATGAAGAGCCAGGCCTCCCCCTCCACCTCACTTCCCTACCAGGCCCCTTTGTTTAGAGAACTTTGTTTGATTTAGATAACTGATCTTTTGGCCACTTTTTTCTTTTCTTTTCTTCCCTGCACTTTAATTCCCATGCTTATGTTTTAAATTCACCAATGAAGGGTGAGCCCAGAAACCCTATGCCCCGACCCTTGACCCCAATAAGACAGAAACTTATACCAGCATGCTCTCTATACTGAAGACCTCCCTATGTGGCCCCAGGCATGTAATGGTCCAGGACATGTAAGTAATAAACCATGTTTCCTTCAAAGTTTCCTGATAGTTGTTGCTGAGGATGTCTTGCAATAATAAGAACCACAAAGACCAGACCAGCCAGACACAACACTGGTCCTGAAAGGAACCACAGCCTAGGTGAGTGTCCCCAAGCATTTCTGGCCAGTAACATCATTATCAGTAGGCTGAGACTGGCACAGGACACCCCAGCTCCTGTAAATATTTATCTTGTTCTCTTCCCTTTTACACCGACAAGAAGGAAGCATTCATATGAAAAGAGCCTGTGCTGCCCAGAGTGTATGAGGGTGGCTAGGCTTACCCCACTGCAGGCTGCTCATCACCCATCCCCCCTCCTCCTGCACACCATCTGCCTTTCCTTTTCCATAGAAGCAGCTGTGAGCTTACCCTCATCTGCTGGGCAGTGCTAAAAGAATCCTCCCTAAATATGTTCTGAAATGGGCTTCAATATTTGGAGATTTTTCTGGGCCTGGGCACTTACATCTTATTTAAGGAGAGGATGCAATTTTCAGTAAACTTTCTTGTGAGACTAATGTGAGGTAACACTTTAGGCTTCAGAGTTCCATTTCCTGACACTAACAAGGTCAAAATTCCTTCAGTGTAGCTCTTTTTTGAGGTAGAAAGGGTAATACAAACACCAAGGTCTGCCAAACTACAAGCCCTCTTAAGTTCAAGGAAGACAGATTTACTAGGTGCTATTTTTAGTATGTGAACAAGAGAAGCCAGATTTGCACCAAAGTGTAACCCCGTTCACTGCTTATGTTTTTATTTCACTCCAATTAGCTATGTTACCTAACCTCTTGTTCTTATGTGAAAATAGACAGTGAATTAGAGACACCTCTTAGAACTGGTGTTAACCAGACTTGACCAGAACGAGGAACCAGCTGCTCAGCCCAAGTGAAATATAGAACCAGCTCCTGCTGCTGATCTCATTTGATCTAATTTGTGCATGTGTCTTTATTCATGATCTTATGGAAAAAGATGTTGATAACAGCATTTCAGAGAGGTGTGTAGAAAAATCCCCAAATCTGTGGAAGTTTTGCTTTTTTTATGCTTCTATTTTAAAAAATTTTATTGAAGTATAGTTGATTTACAATGTTGTGTTAATTTTTGCTTTACAGCAAAGTGACTCATTTACACACATATATATATACACATTCTTTTTCATATTCTTTTCCATTATGGTTTATCACAGGATTTTGAATATAGTTCCCTGTGCTATACAGTAGGACCTTGTTGCTTACCCATCCTATATACAATAGTTTGTATCTGCTAATCCAAAACTCCCAATCCATCCCTCCCCCTTGGCAACCACAAGTCTGTAATGGAAGCTTCTCTTGATCTTCAGTGTTTGTATTGGGAAGCACGACACCTCAGTGCCACCCCCACCCTAACCCACACTTTGTGGAGTTGGAAGCTATTTGAATTTTTAGTCAAAGGGGAAGTTTTAGGGGAAGTTTTTGCCTGCCTATAATTGAGAGTTCTCAAGACTTTTCACTCACTGGTCTGCTCTCCTGCCTTGAGGGCACATGCCTGATTTCTCAGCTCTTCAGAGAATTACAAGGACATCTTCCTTTGTTCTCCTAGCTCAAGTCTTCTATACTTCTCACAAGAGGATGAGTTTATCATCCATGAAGAAGCAGTGAGAAATCAGTTCATAAAGAGAAACAGAGTAAAAATGAATGAGGTACTGATAACAGGGAGGTCCTGCTGGAAAACAGGTCGGGCAAATTAGAGAAATGTTGAGGAAGAAGACAGAAAGTGCATTTTGTAAACTCCTCCTGCCCCTGTGCCAAGTGACGTTCCTGGCTGACAAGTGTTACCGCTGCCATATTCAGCATAGACCTAACCACTCAACCAGCTGCCTGGCTTTAACTGTTTTCATCTATTTGCAATGACTAATTTTTCTTTGATTTTCATAAATGTTGGAACTCTCCAAAGTAGAAAAAGTGACCCTGAATTAATCATAAATCATAAATATAGCCATATTAAAATAATTTTTATATAATATGCATTTTGCATTTTTCAAATCTGCCTGAAAATTTTCCAGTCATTGATTTCTCAAATCTGCACTTAGATTTCTGAAAACCAAGGCAGCCCATGGCACAGAAGTTTGCGTGTCTTGGTATGTTTGGTTTGTAGTTTCATCTAAGATTGACTAAAACCATAGGAGAAACATGTTTTAGGATGAAGACAACAGGAGAATCACTTTATTAGCACAAATCCTGATTTGTGCCATCAGTAATCTTGCATACATTTAGGAATAGAAGAGGCTGGAATGTACAATGTTTATAGGGGAGGTTTGACTGAAGCAATAAAACAGGAACATGTGGTCCTACAAGGACATGTAGGTCCTAGAAAAAGGATGGAAATCAAGATAGAGAAGTTGCCTGAGCCCTATATTGGGGCTTTAGCACATGAGGGTTTCACTCCACATAGTAGGTTCCCAAGACAATGGATGGACCATTTTGACTCAGATTATAACTTCAGAAAATACTAAACGGTCTTTCTTTTTTTCTTTTTCTGGTATTAATTTTTTTAAATATCTTTATCAGAGTGTAATTGCTTTACAATGTTGTGTTAGTTTCTCCTGTACAACAAAGTGAATCAGCTATATGCATACATATATCCCCATATCACCTCCATCTTGAGCCTCCCTCCCACCCTCCCTATCCTTCCCCTCTATATCATCATAAAGCATTGAGCTGACTTCCCTGTGCTATGCAACAGCTTCCCACTAGCCATCCATTTTACATTTGGTAGTGTATACATGTCAATGCTACACTCTCACTTCGTTCAACCTTCCCCTTCCCCCCCGTGTCCTCAAGTCTGTTCTCTACCTCTGTGTCTTTACTCCTGCCCTATCACTAGGTTCATCAGAACCATTTTTTTAGATTCCATATATGTGCATTAGCATACAGTATATGTTTTTGTCTTTCTAACTTACTTGAACTCTGTATGACACACTCTAGGTCCATCCACCTCATTACAAATAACTCAGTTTCATTCCTTTTTATGGCTGAGTAATATTCCATTGTATATATGTGCCACATCTTCTTTATCCATTCAACTGTCAATGGACATTTAGGTTCCTTCCATGTCCTGGCTATTGTAAATAGTGCTGCTATGAACATTGAGGTACATGTATTTTTTGAATTATGGTTTTCTCAGGGTATATGCCCAGTAGTGGGATTGTTGGGTCATATGGTAGTTCTATTTTTAGTTTTCTAAGGAACCTCCATATTGTTCTCCATAGTGGCTCTATCAATTTTCATTCCCACCAACAGTGCAGGGAAGTTCCCTTTCCTCCACACCCTCTTCAGCATTTATTGTTTCTAAATTTTTTGATGATGGCCTTTCTGACTGGTGTGAGGTGATACATCATTGTAGTTTTGATTTGCATTTCTCTTATGATTAGTGACACTGAACATCTTTTCATGTGTTTGTTGTCAATCTGTATGTCTTCTTCGGAGAAATGCTTATTTAAGTCTTCTGTCCATTTGCTGATTGGGTTGTTTGTTTTCGTGATATTGAGCTGCATGAGCTGCTTGTATATTTTGGAGATTAATCCTCTGTCAGGATTTTTTTTTTTTTTTCCTGTATGCAGGCCTCTCACTGTTGTGGCTTCTCCCGTTGCGGAGCACAGGCTCCGGACGCGCAGGCTCAGTGGCCAGGCTCACGGGCCCAGTTGCTCCGTGCCATGTGGGATCTTCCAGGACCAGGGCACTAACCCATGTCCCCTGCATCAGCAGGCAGACTCTCAACCACTGCGTCACCGGGGAAGCTCCTGCTGTTTTTTTCTGCAAATATTTTCTCCCATTCTGATGGTTGTCTTTTCCACTTGTTTATGGTTTCCTTTGCTGTGCAGAAGCTTTTAAGTTTCATTAGGTCCTATTTGGTTTTTTTTGTTTGTTTCTTTTTATTTCCATTTCTCTAGGAGGTGGGTCAAAAAGGATCTTGCTGTGAATTCTGTCATAGAGTGTTCTGCCTATATTTTCCTCTGAGAGTTGTATAGTGTGTGGCCCTACATTTAGGTCTTTAATCCATTTTGAGTTTATTTTTGTGTATGGTGCTAGGAACTGTTCTAATTTCATTCTTTTATATGTAGCTGTCCAGTTTCCAGCACTACTTATTGAAGAGGTTGTCTTTTCTCCATTGTATATTCTTGCCTCCTTTGTCAAAGATAAGGTGACCATATACGCATGGGTTTACTCCTGGGCTTTCTATCCTGTTCCATTGATCTGTATTTCTGTTTTTGTGCCAGTACCATACTGCCTTGATTACTGTAGCTTTGTAGTATAGTTTGATGTCAGGGAACCTGAGTCCTCCAGCTCTGCTTTTCTCTCTCAAGATTGTTTTGGCAATTTGGGGTCTTTTGTGTTTCCACACAGATGGTAAAAGTTTTTGCTCTAATTCTGTGAAGGATGCCATTGGTAGTTTGATAAGGATTTCACTAAATCTGTAGATTGCTTTGGGTAGTATAGTCGTTTTCACAGTGTTGATTCTTCCAATCTAAGAACATGGTATATCTCTACATCTGTTTTTGTCATCTTTGATTTCTTTCATCAGTGTCTGATAGTTTTCTGCATACAGGTCTTTTGCCTCCTTAGGTAAGTTTATTCCTAGGTATTTTATTCTTTATATTGCAATGGTAAAATGGTAAATGGGATTGTTTCCTTAATTTCTCTTTCTTATTTTTTATTGTTAGTGTATAGGATTGAAACAGATTTCTGTGCATTAATTTTACATCCTGCTACTTTACCAAATCCATTGATTAGCTCTAGTAGTTTTCTGGTAGCATCTTTAGGATTCTCTATGTATAGTATCATGTCATCTGCAAACAGTGACAGTTTTACTTCTTCTTTTCCAATTTGGATTCCTTTTATTTCATTTTCTTCTCTGATTGTCAAGGATAAAACTTCCAAAACTATTTTGAATAATAGAGGTGAGAGTGGGCACCCATGTCTTCTTCTGATCTTAGTGGAAATGGTTTCAGTTTTTCACCTTTGAGAATGATGTTGGCTGTGGGTTTGTCACATATGGCATTTATTATGTTGAGGTAGTTTCCCTTTATGCCCAGTTTCTGGAGAGTTTTTACCATAAATGAGTGTTGAATTTTGTCAAATGCTTTTTCTGCATCTATTGAGATGATCATATGGTTTTTCTCCTTCAATTTGTTAATATGGTGTATCACATTGATTGATTTGCATATATTGAAGAATCCATGCATTCCTGGGATAAACCCCACTTGATCATGGTGATGATCCTTTTAATGTGCTGTTGGATTCTGTTTGCTAGTATTTTCTTGAGGATTTTTACATCTATGTTCATCAGATATATCGGCCTGTAATTTTCTTCTTTTGTGACATCTTTGTCTGGCTTTGGTATCAGGGTGATGGTGGCCTCGTAGAATGAGTTTGGGAGTTTTCCTCCCTCTGCTATATTTTGGAAGAGGTTGAGAAGGATAGGTGTTCACTCTTCTCTAAATGTTTGATAGAATTCACCTGTAAAGCCATCTGGTCCTGGCCTTTTATTTGTTCGAAGATTTTTAATCGCAGTTTTAATTTCAGGGCTTGTGATTGCTCTGTTCATATTTTCTATTTCTTCCTGGTTCAGTCTCAGAAGGTTGTACTTTTCTTAGAATTTGTTCATTTCCTCCAGCTTGTCCATTTTATTGGTATATAGTGGCTTGTAGTAATCTCTCATGATCCTTTGTATTTCTGCAGTGTCAGTTGTTACTTCTCCTTTTTCATTTCTATTTCTGTTGATTTCAGTGTTCTCCCTTTTTTTCCTAATCAGTCTAGCTAATGCTTTATCAATTTTATTGATCTTCTCAAAGAACAAGCTTTTGGTTTTATTGATCTTTGCTATTGTTTCCTTCATCTCTTTTTCTTTTTTTTTCTGATGTGATTTTTATGATTTCTTCCCTTCTGCTAACTTTTTTGTTCTTTTTGTTGTTGTTATTGTTGTTCTTCTTCTTCTTTCTCTAATTGCTTTAGGCGTAAGGTTAGATTGTTTATTTGAGATGTTTCTTGTTTCCTGAGGTTAGATTTTATTGCTATAAACTTCCTTTTTAGAACTGCTTTTGCTGCATCCCATAACTTTTGGGTCATTGTGTTTTCATTGTCATTTGTTTCTAGGTATTTTTTGATTTCCTGTTTGATTTCTTCAGTGATCTCTTGGTTGTTTAGTGGTGTTTTGTTTGGCCTCCGTGTGTTTGTATTTCTTACAGTTTTTTTTCCTGTAACTGATACCTAGTCTCATAGAGTTGTGGTCGGAAAAGATGCTTGATATAATTTCAGTTTTCTTAAATTTACAGGGGCTTGATCTCTGACCCAAGATGTGATCTATCCTGGAGAATGTTCTGTGTGCACTTGAGGAGAAAGTGTATTCTGTTGTTTTGGGATGGAATATCAGTTAGGTCTATCTTGTTTAATGTGTCATTTAAAGCTTGTGTTTCCTTTTTAATTTTCTGTTTGGATGATCTGTCCTTTGGTGTAAGTGGGGTGTTGAAGTTGCCTACTATTATTGTGTTACTGTTGATTTCTCCTTTTATGGCTGCTAGCATTTGCCTTATGTATTGAGGTGCTCTTATGTTGGGTGCATACATATTTACAATTGTTATATCTTCTTCTTGGATTTATCCCTTGATCATTATGTAGTGTCCTTCCTTATCTCTTGTAATAACCTTTATTTTAAAGTCTATTTTGTCTGATATGAGTATTGCTACTATAGCTTTCTTTGATTTCCATTTGCATGGAATATCTTTTTCCATCCACTCATTTTCAGTCTGTATGTGTCCCTAGGTCTGAAGTGGGTCTCTTTTAGACAGTATATATACAGGTCTTGTTTTTGTATCCATTCAGCCAGGCTGTGTCTTTTGGTTGGGGCATTTAATCTTTTTACATTCAAGGTTATTATCGATATGTATGTTCCTATTACCATTTTCTTAATTTTCTTGGGCTTGCTTTTGTAAGTCTTTTCCTTCTCTTGTGTTTCCTGCCTAGAGAAGTTCCTTTAGCATTTGTTGTAAAGCTGGTTTGGTGGTACTACATTGTCTTAACTTTCACTTGTCTGTAAAGCTCTTGATTTCTTCACTGAATCTGAATGAGATCCTTGCTGGGTACAGTAATCTTGGTTGTAGATTTTTCCCTTTCATCACTTTAAATATACCTTTCCACTCCCTTCTGGCCTGTAGAGTTTCTGCTGAAAGGTCAGCCATTAACCTTATGGAGATTCCCTTGTATATTATTTGTTGCTTTTCTGTTTATGCTTTTAATATTTTTCTTTGTGTTTAATTTTTGTTAGTGTGATTAATATGTGTCTCGGCTTGTTTCTCCTAGGGTTTATCCTGTACGGGATTCTCTGAGCTTCCCAGACTAGATTGACTATTTCTTTTCCCATGTTGGGGAAATTTTTGACTATAATCTCTTCAAATATTTTCTCAAACCCTTTCTTTTTTTCTTCTTCTTCTGGGATGCCTATAATTCGAATGTTAATGCACTTAATGTTGTCCCAGAGGTCTCTGAGACTCTCCTCCATTCTTTCCATTCTTTTTTCTTTATTCTGCTCTGTGGCAGTTATTTCCACTGTTTTATCTTCCAGGTCACTTATCCGTTCTTCTGCCTCATTTATTCTGCTATTGATTCCTTCTAGAGTATTTTTAATTTCATTTATTGTTCATCATTGTTTGCTTGCTCTTTAGTTCTTCTAGGTCTTGTTAAACGTTTCTTGTATTTTCTCTATTGTATTTCCAAGATTTTGCATCATCTTTACTATCATTACTCTTAATTCTTTTTCAGGTAGTTTGCCTACTTCCTCTTCATTTATTTGTTCTTGTGGGATTTTATCTTGCTCCTTTGCCTGCAAGATATTTTTCTGTCTTCTCATTTTGTCTAATTTATATTTGATGTCTCCTTTTCCCAGGCTCCAGGGTAGTAGTTCCTCTTGCTTCTGTTCTCCGCCCCTGGTGGTGAGGTTGGTCTAGTGGCTTGTGTAAGGCTTCTTGATAGGAAGGGCTGGTGCCTGTGTTCTGGTGGGTGGAGCTAAGTCTTCTCCCTCTGATGAGCAAGGCTGTGTCAGGTGGTGTGTTTTGCAGTGTCTGTGAGCTTAGTATGACTTTAGGTAGTCTGTGTGCTGATGGGTGAGTTTGTGTTCCTGTCTAATTTGTTGTTTGGTGTGAGGGATCCAGTTCTGGGAGCTGCTGGCTGTTAGGTGGAGTGGGGTCTTGGATTTAAATAGAGTATTCCATGAGAGCTCTTGGCGATTAATCTTCCCTGGGGCCGGGAATTCTCTATTGGTCCAGCATCCTGGACTGGGTGCTCCCACCCCAGAGCCTCAGGCCCGACTTCTGGTTGAGGAACCTAGACCCCACAAGTTGTTCGTCCCAGAAATAAAGGGGATTAAAAAAAAAAACTAACAAAACCCCAGACAAATGGTAAAAAGTAAAATCAAACAAACAAAAACAGAAACAAGGAAACACGCACACACACAAAAGAAACAAAAACAGAACCAAATAAATGAAAAAGCAAGAGAACAACCAGACAAATAAAAGGATCCAAGAATGAAATCAAACAATTAAAAAGAAAACTGACAAGAACCCAAAACCAAAAAACAAAACCAAAGCAGAGTGCCAACTGGAGAATGAAGCAAAGAAACAAAACAAACCAACAACAATAATACAAAAAGAAAAAAGAAAAGAAAGAGAGTAGGGGAAAGAAGACAAAGCAGCAGAAAAGCAAAGTAGAAATAGAAATATAAAAAAAATAGAAAATGTATTAAAGATAAAAAAAGACAAACAAAACCCCCAGAAAAATTGTAAAACCAAAATGAAACAAACAAAAAGAGAAACAAGGAAACACACATACGTAAAAGAAACAAAAACAGAAATAAATAAATAAATAAAATAGCAAGAGAACAACGAGACAAATAGAAGAACTCAAAAACGAAATCAAAAAATTAGGATTAAAACTAACAAAAACACATAACCTAAAAACAAAACCAAAGCAGTGTGCCAACTGAAGAATAAACAAGGAAACAGAACAAACCAATAAAAATGATTGAAGAAAAATAATAATAAAATAAATTAAAAATGGAAAAAACACAGGACAATGGAAAAGCAAAGTAGAAATGGAAATATTTTTAAAAAATATTTAATATATTAAAATATATCTTCCTTGTAGGCATTCCCTGCTGTGGATTTCCTCCCTCAGTCCATCTCCCCACAGCCAACAGCAATTCTTGCTCCAGGCCTGTTCTCCAATCCCCACGTTCCACCTCACAGCCCCCTTGCACACCTGTGAAGCATGTCCCAGTCTGGGGCACTTTGGGCCACAGTACAGACCGTCTGTGTATTTCTCACTCTGTCCAGTCTGTCACAGATTAGCTGCTTCACCCACTTCCAACAGTCTCAAATGGTTCCCTTCTGTTCCAATCGATTTCCCCATTGGAGATGGGGTTTCCCCAAATTCGGGAATCTCTCCTCTGCTTCAGTTCCCCCATCCTGGAGTGCAGGTCCCGTCCTGCTTTCTCTCCTCCTCTTTCTCCCTTCTTTTTTTCTGTCCTACACAGCTATGCAGGGATATTTATAGTCCTTTCTGGTGTCCAAGTTCTTCTGCTAGTTTTCAGCCAGTGTTCTGTGAGAATTGTTGCATCTATAGATGTATTCCTGATGCATCCATAGAGAGAGATGAACTCCATGTCCTCTTACTCCTCCGCCATCTTGAATCTAAGTGGTCTTTCTTAATTCAGGTTTATACAATTTCTAGGAAGTGGAAATTGTAAGTGTGGTGGAGGATGGGGTGTGGTTTAAAGCATTTGCTTGCCTTCCCTAGGAATTACCATGGACAAGCCATGGTGGGAAACTGAACAGCCTAGAATACATTTTAAGCCAATCCTTATCCAACCTCTGCTTTAAATTAGCAAACAACCCCATGAAAGGCCAACAATGTAGGTTTATTGTAATGTCTTTAATGTGAATCTGTGGACTAAAGTATGGAGACTTTTCAGTGGGACTAACTTGAGACATATTAGCCTGGCATTTTCTACTCGTCCCCCAGAACACCTTTGCCCCAACTTTCCCCAAAGCTCATTGTTGGCATCTACTCAGTGCTTGTCATACAACAATATTTATTCTAGTGGTTCTGATGGGAAAAACCTTCAACTATGCATAACTTTGCACAGTAATTTACTGGCATTAGTAGAGTGAATATTCCTGGTTTAGGTCACATTTAAGCACCAATTGCAATGGGCTGTTATAACTACCTCAAAAGATCTTTATAAGCCTGGAGTGAAGAAAAGCAAACAACATGTTTACAACAGTTTGCCTTACAGGTGCTGATGAGACCTTACAGGTGTAGGGGCCCATAGATGACCCTCACTGCATGGTTGGAATGCTTCTCAAACGTGGACACTCTGGAAAGGTCCCATGAAGATGTGCCTAGAGTGGGTACTTTGCTTTATTCTACAAGTTCAAGGAGAATCTATTGACATCCAGTTTCCAGCAAGATAAAAAGAAAATTTAAATACATATTCTCTCCTGTATATTGTTGTGATCATTGGGATGCAATTTTGGTGAATACCACTTTTGTATTAAGCTAACATCCAAATTAACCAACATTTTTTTGGTTATTTCCTATGTGTTTACTCTGTGCTAGATGCCTTTATACAAAACTGGAAATATTATTCCCATCTTATAATAGAAGCAGCTCAGGACTGAAGTATTCTCAGAACTACCCAACTAGCAAATAGCTTTGAAAGTAGCTTTGCAAATGAAAGCAGATAATAAAAATAATTGGTAAAAACCCTGTTTAAGAAACTGTTATTTACCAGCTATCCCTTCTCCCTCTGTAAACACACACACACACACACACACACACACACACACACACACCCCTCCCACACAACCAGATGAACCCAGCAGAAGCCCACCAACTTATCTTCTCAGGAGAAGAACGTTGAGTGTCACTTAACTAAGAGCTCCTGGAAGAGTTGCGCAGGGGGAACAGAGCATACTTCTAAAAACAGGGACATTAAGTGAATATTTATATACTGAATGTTGAGTTCTCCAGCCTCTTCCTTACTTGATACCCAGAAATATGTAAGATAGGTTAATAATTCCAGGCAGGGGATAGAAAGACTTCTGCAGGGATTCTGAAAAGCTACAAAGAGATTTGGGGCTCCCCAGTGAAGTTGTCCATCCCATTTGCACTTTGTATAGCCCACCATCCATGCACAGATATACCAACCATTATCTTGGTGGCCCATCCTTAAACATAAGCAGACAGCAAGAGCGAGTAAATACCTGGCTACTTATATGTGTAGATATCTGATCTCTTATATCAAAGATATAAATGAAAACTTATCAATCAATAGGGAAAACCCTACTTAAAGAAAAGAGAAACCACACAGGGAAATAAAACCTCAATAATAATAAAACCACTATTATAGAATACTTGTACTATACTAATATAGTATCCCTAGAGAGAAAAGGGAAGATGTTGCATCCATGAAACAAAAACACGATGTTGATTAAAAATATACTATTTTTAAAAGGCAAGAATTCTTGTAAATTAAAATTAAATATTTAGAAAACACAATGTGTTAGAAAATAAGATGAGGAAATTTCCCTGAATGTAGAACAAAAAGTCAAATGTATGGATAATAGGAGAGAAAAGATTTAAAAAAAATTAGAGGATTAATTTGGGAGGACCAACATTCAAATAAAAGGAGTTTTGGAAAGCAAGAAGCATTAAGAGAGTAGAAGATGATTTTTCAAATCTGCAAAGAAATTTCCCAAAATTAAAGGACATGAATTTCAAACTGTAAAGGCTGATAAAGAACCCCACACAATTGATTTTTAAAAATTAAGCCTAACCTTGTAAAATATCACAATTCTGGGAAGTATCCTACGTTTTTAAGAGAAAGAAAAAATATGTCAGATACAAAGGATTAAGAATGAAAATGGCTTTGTTCTTCTCAATAGCAAAAATGAAAGTTGAAAACAACACAACAAAACTTTTGAAATTCTGAAGGAAAATAACTTCCAAACTTAAACCCAGAAAAACTGTCTATTAAACATGAGAGTTGAATAAAGGTACCTCCCTTTTCTCAAGAAGCAACTCGAAAAGGAGCTGTACCAAAACAACAGAGTGATTCAGTACTGATGCCTAGGCCTCTAGTACATAGGGAAGTCATGTGAGTACATGGCCCAGGGCATCCTCAGGACACTGATGGAGAAGGGCAGGTGCAGCTGGGATGCCCTCAGGACACTGGAGCAGGCCTGAAATCTCCTGGAGAGTTTCCTTTAGGATCATGGAATTGATGTATTTTAATGAAATTTAGACATTTGGGGAGGGTTGGGGTTGGAATAAGTGATAAATTCATAAGAAACTAAGCAACTGAAAACAAGACAATTAACTTTGGGGACAACAATTAATGCTAAAAAGGAAAAGTAACTGTACTATGCCAGTTGTCTCATCTATGAATGACATTTACATAATAGTAATTAGGTAAATAATAAATACTGGTTTAAACTAAAATACGTTAAAATTATATTAAGAACATTGGAGTTGAGGAAATGGTGTGTGTGTGTGTGTTGGTGGCAGCAGGAGTGAGTTAAAACTTTATCTTCTCAAAGATAATGTCAAAAACTAAAAAATCAAGAAGTGGCAGTATAAACATGTTATATAGAGTTATAAAAATGAAAACCAAAAGAAACATTTAAAAATGTAAAGGCTCTGTGGAATAGGATATTGAGGGCATATTAGACAGTATTTTTTCAATAATAGCCTTGTAAAAATGGTTCTTTTAAACTATATGCATGCATATATTGATGAAAGAAAAGCTAAAATAGAAAGATTTCTAATGTCTTGTAACAGTTCTTAGATAATGCTCCTATTTAAGTTCACCTCACTCTGGAATTGCACAGTTGTCCAACGTAAAGATGAAGTTGCTTTCCCCAGAAGCAGTTCACCTGGAGTTCAGATAAGAGCATTGAGGGCTTTCCTCCTGCATTTCACAATATCCCATATCCTAATTCCTGGATGGATACCCCTTGCATGGTAATGAATTGATAATTGTCACAAGCAAATTTTTTTACCATCCCCATCCCCTAAAAAATTTGTGGTCTTGATTACCATTTCTCCCAAGCTTTGTCTTCTTCATATACACCATCTTATCTATTTTCATCATAATTTATTGAGGAGTATTGTAGACTGCATAATCATATATCATGGCATCATCAAAGGGGTTCTAAGCTGGACATCAGGAAACCACCTTATACGATGGCTTACTATGTTTTTTAGTCAGGATGAGTTAAGCTTGCACTGCTTTAACACTATCTCACAATCTCAGTAGCTTTAATACATAAACATCAATTTTCCTATCAAAGTCTACCCTAAGGAAAAAGAGAAATTGGTGAGTCATGGAAGAGTTTTTCACTAGTTCAGTTCAAAATTTTCTCTTTTGTAAAATTAAGGGGTTAAACCAATTACTTGTTTCTGAAAACACCCAGCCCTTTCCACCTATCTCTCTTCTCCTACCATAGACCCTGGGACATCTCAAAGGTGGTGACATTGATGTCACCAATGATGATGAACATATCACCAATGAATAGGAAAACAATTCTAACATCTATTTAGCTCTCACTATATGCCAGACGCCATGCTCTGCACCTTGGCAACATTTTATCATTTGAGCACGAGAACAACATTGTGAGAGGGATACCTTTAAGAAGTAAGAAAATGGAGGCTCTGATCCTTCACCCAAACCTGCTCTCCATAAAGTCTTCCTCATTTCACTTGATGAGAAGTCCATCTTTCTAGCTGCTCAAACAAAAAACTCAACTCTCTTTTTCGTACATCTCACATCTAACACAACAGGAAACTCTGTTGACTCTACATCAAAATATGTAAAATATCCAGCTATTTCTGATAACCTCCTTTGCCACCACCTTGACCTGAGCTGCCCTCATCAACCTACCCTCACCCTCACCACTTCACTGATCATTCTCGATCTGACCACTCCAATGCTCAAAATTTCCAGGGTTACAGTGACCTCAAGGGCTCCAGGTCATTTGGCTCTACCTGATCCTTTATTTTACCTGTTGGACCTCTTCTCCTGCTCTTTTCCCTCCAGTCACATTGGCCTTCCTGGTGTTCTTAGACCACAGAGTGCTTCTCATGCTTAATTGCTTTCCACTGACTTTCTCTTCCTTGAATGCAATTTTCCCAGGTATTTGGCAGTCAATTTATGTTATGGACAATATTTGTGTCCTCCCCAAATTCATATATTGGAGCCCTAACTCCTAATGTGATAGTATTTGGAGGTGGGGACTCTGGGATGTAATTAGTTTTAGATAGGTCATGAGGGTGGGGCCTTCAGGATGGTATCAGTGGCCTTTTAAGAAGACAGGGGTCTCCCTCCAATTGTATGCATTGAGGAAAGGCCATGTGAGCAAACAATGAGACAGTGGCAGTCTGCAAGCCAGAAAAAGGGCCCTCACCAAGAACCTAATCTGCCTGCACTGTGATCTTGGACTTCCCAGACTCCAGAATTGTCAGCAATAAGTGTCTGTTTTTTAATCCATCCAGTCTATGATATTTTGTTTTAGCAGCCCAAGCTGACCAAGGTAACTTCCTTACCTCCTCAAGTCTTTGCTCAAATGTCACCTTTTCAATAAGGCACAATCTAATCTCTCTTCTTAATGTTGCATTCTGATCTCCATCAACATCCCCTCTGTCTCCAGCACATTTGTTTCCTTTCTTCCTCCTGAGTTTTACCCTTAGCAATTAGCACCATTTTTTCAGAAGATGACTCTTTACACTCCACACTAGAAGCAAGCTCTAGATGGGCAGGGGTTTTGATCTGTTTGTTCACTATAATTCATCAAGTTTCTAGCACTTCATGGGTGATAATTCTAGCACCTATATCTTGGTTTCTAATACTGTTTTCTAATAAAAGGAACCAGAATTCCTTAGAGAAGTGATTGATTCCAGGGCTGGGACAGCAAAAATACAAGATGAACCTGGAGGACCTTGTGGTGTCAGAAAGTAAGGAAGAGCTTAAAAAGTAATGGTGGCATGTTGAAAGGAGATAAGAGCCAACTTGAAGGAATGCTCAGTAGCCAAAACTGAGACAATTTGATTAAGAAACGGAATAGTAATAGTAAGTCAAAAGATAACATAAATATGCTTGTGTTAATACTGGTATATATATAATTTATTAAATAAAGAGATTCATTACAGAAAATTTTCAATTAATGAAAGTAGAAGGATTGAGAGAAATACAAAATTACCATGAAGCAAACACCAAAGTAAAATCACTGTAAGCAAGATCCACTAATAGATGCTGAAATCAATGAGAAAAGGAGAAACTAGCTATTTGCATAATCACAAAGTACCTCTCTCAGGATATTTATTAATTCCAAAGGGAAAATTCATAACTTTATAGTGAAGAAACCCAGAAGACACCATCATAACCAAGTGACCAAGATGTAATAAGACATTTTGTATTACCTGATATGATGCACTGAACAAAAAGGGTAACCTCAATCAAACCATGAGAAAACATCAGGTAAACCCAAATTGTGACTGCTACTCTTTAAAACTGCTGAGGTCATAAGAGATAAGAAAAGAGTGAGGAACTGTCCCAGACCAAGGAAGACTCTAACGAGACATGACAACTAAATGCCAGGTTGGATGTGAGGCCCTGGATTGAACCCTGGAACAGAAAATGGACAGTGCAAAAACTGGTAATATGTGAATAAAGTATGAGTTTAGTAAATTTGTGGTATACTATCTTACTTTTGATAAATTTATCATGCTCATAGAAGATAACATTTAGGGAAGCTCTGTGAAGGGAATACAGGAACTCACAGTACTCTCTTTGCAATTTTCTGTAAGTCCAAAATTATTTCAAAATAGCAAGTTTTAAAAATAGGTGCATAGTAAGTATTTGTTAAATGAATGAGTTCTCTTATCTATAAAATTAAGACATTTTATAGATTTTCAGATCTCTGTCAAACTTTAATAAATCCATTAAAATGTGGAAAAATTATGATATACTATTTTATCAAAACAATTAGGAGAACTAACCTGGGACAAATCTGTTAGCACTGTCAGTCTAAAATAGAGTCAGTAACTGACAGATTATCAAAATAATTTTATGTAGTAGAGAACATTTCTGATTGATTAGACTGAGAAGAATAGAAACTTTGGTACCAAATGGATGAATAAATGGAATAAATCAGCAGCTAACCAAAGGATTAACTAGATAAATCCTTGGCTAAGATGAATATAAGGACCTTCTGAAATTAATATTATCATATTGAGCTAGAAACTTTGTATAATTTGATGGCTCTGGAAATATTTAATTGCTTAACAAAGCATCCTACAAAAACCACACAGAGTTTCCACTTTGTGAAGCTCAAAGTTGGCCCAGAGATGATTAGAAAGAGTAGAGAAGGGATATATTCCTCTTCTACAAGTGACAATGCTTTGACTTGAGTCATGATGTGAAATGAGGAGCGAGTTCCTTCTATGTTTTACATGCAGAGCATAGCCAGCCTGGGAAGAAGGCATGATCCACGTTCATTTGGTTCTGACAAATTTCAAGTGTTTTGAATACACCAGATGCCCAGCAACACGTCTGCTAAATCTTCCCTTCTTTTCTGGTGTGGTGTTCAACATCTCGTTAAGTCAAAAATGTTTCTCTCTTAACATTAAAATATTAAAATATTTGAAATTTCCATTTCTATTTGACTATTTCTCAGAATGATCAATAATTTGAATTTCCACAAAACTCTAGCACACTCATCATTGTAAGTAAGACTTGCTATTTGTACAACACTTTACACTTGTTAAAATTTATAACTCAGGAGACAATTATGTAACTTATGGGGAGTGACAACTTGAAGACACCTCAGGAAAAGTCCTCAACAGCTGCACACTGCACACCTGAATCCTCAAATTCTTCACTATTCTCTACCCACATTGTTTAATTTAAGATGACCTTCCTCATTCAAGTTATTAAAGTTAGTAAATAGGAATAATTATTTTGAAAATTTACCTCTCATGCCATACCATGTTGAAACAGGTAATCTTGACAAATACAGCACAATATTTAACAGTATAAAACTAAGTATTGCCCATTTAAAAAAAATTGTACAAATACTCACTGACTTTGGGGTATCACTATTAACTCACATGTCCACACAGTATTAATAATTCTGAGATAGATTAATTAATTAATTAACTCTGCGAATGAAGCTAGGTCTACATGCATCATTCTTTTTAATCTTCACAGTATCGTTCAGATAAAGAAACTGAAGTTAGAAGGTTTAGTTTCCCACCCAAGGAGGCACAGCTCCTATGTAGTAAACTCTATTTAAGCTGAGGTAAACTAATTCTAAGGCCAGGGTGATAAATTATTTAACATTATTGCCACAAATATCATATAAATATAGGTTAAAAACATAAGAAAAACCACAGTGTGATAATATATGTATTTCCTTTAAAAATACATATATATATATATGTGTGTGTGTGTGTGTGTGTATATATATATATATACATATATACATATATATGTAAAGAGAGAGAGACAAAGGGACATTATGAGGAAATGGCTCATGCAATCTGCCATCTGCAAGCTGGGGACCAGGGGAGCCAGTGGCACAGTTCAGTCTGAGTCAGAAGGTCTAAGAACACAGGGAGCTGCTGGTGTAAGTCTGTCTGAAGGCAGAAGGTGAGGTGAGCTGTCCCAGCTCAACAGTGAGGTGGGAAAAAGAGCAAATTCCTCCTTCCTCTACCTGTTGTTCTGTTCAGGCCCTCAGTGGATTAGATAATGCCCACCTATGTGGTGAAGAGCATCTGTTTTACCAAGTCCACTGATGTAAATGCTCATATAATCTGGAGATTCCTCATCAGGAAACACCTGGCAGGCACACCCAGAAATAAAGATTAGCAAAATATCTGGTCACCCATGATCCAGTCAAGTGGACACATAAAATAAACCATCAAAATATACTTCTGATGTTTTTCTTATTTATTTTTACCTATTGACAGATCAGGAACTATGAGCTCAAATTGTTAACTAGAAAAATAATACCAACCTATATATTTATATCAGAAATTCTGACTTGGTGACTTAATTCTGTCCTATCAAGGTAACGTAGAGCAGTCCTGGGGATTCTGCGTGTAGAGCACTTGTATTTGACTGATTTTATGTGCCAAGATATCTGACAAGTAGAGAAAGTGAGAAAGTAAAGTGAGTTCATATACACATTGTTGCAATGGGCAGGAACCTTGGAAATCCCATGAAGAAAAAAATGGAAGAACCCATACATCTAAGAATGAGAAGAAAGAGTGGGGACATCACGTCTCTGTGACTTCTTACTATTTAATAACTGTATTCCACATTACAAAGCATGTGTAGCCCCATCATTTTATTAGTACGTATAACAACTTTCTGAAATATGCATGGCTTTAGTGATTAATAAGGCTATATAGCTATTAAGCAGTGAAATTTACTAGGAGCTAATTTTCTAATTTTATGGGTGCTTTTCATAATTCCAGACAGCCTCACTGACAGCATTCATGACTCAATCACAATGAAAAAGCAAACAAATCAAAGTGTATATGTGTGGTGGCAGGGCAAGGAGACTCCTAAGGGGCATTAAAAAGACATAAAAAGAAATTCCAAAGTGAGAGGATTAGAAAGACTCTTAATAGATTATAACGTTGGTTTTCCACTTTTCAGTTGTATTCTTAAAGATATCGAAGCAAAAGAAAACCTATTATCTCACTTGGTAGTCTCTTTCAGTACTTAACAAATTTCAGTAATTTTCTTATAATGGACCTAAACCCAAACTGTTAAATCTAAGAATTTTCTTTTTGTTCTATCCATCTACACAGATGCCCACATTGAACAAGAGTTTGGATTTTAACTTTTGGAAAACCATTAAGTTCCATTTGACCTATTTTTAATTTTTGAGTTTCTTTTTAAGTAGTTCAAATTATCTATAAGGATTTACATTTTACAACACTTTCATCCTTTCTTAGAAGCCATCCAAAAAAAAAGCAGTTTTACTAATTTTTAATAAAATAAACTGTATTTGTAGTGTAAGCCTGACAGTTGATTTTTTTTGTTGTTGTTGTTTGTTTGTTTGTTTCCATATGCAAGTGCCTGACTTAGACTTTGATTGCTGAGGCCTCCACCTCAAAGAGCTGTCTCAAATAAACACACTGCCAGCCACAGGACTGGATAAAGAGCCAGGCCGCCCCCTTGAATCTCCTTTGTTCAGAGATCTTCAGTTGATTCAGTAACTGACTGTTTGACCACGTGTTGTTTTCTTTTAGTTTTCATCCAGCTCTTAGGTTTTAAACTCACCAATAAAGAGTGAGCCCGAGAAACCTTAGGCTCCCACCCTGGACCCCATGATCTCACTGTGTGGCCCCAGACGTGCTTTGTTCTCTCCATTCAGTTGAGTAATAAAACTTGTTATTTTTTCAAAGTCTCCTGATGGTTATTGCTGAGGGTATCTTGCATCATAATAAGAAACACAAGGGCCCCTCCAGCCACAATGTTGGCTACTAAAAGGCTAAGTCTGGCACAGAACAGTATTTTATTTTATAGTTAACATATGGGTCCATTGGATCCTTTAATATATCTAAGATACGGTATGGGATCTTAGTGATTTAATTTTTCCTGTATCTTAAAACATTTATATTTTAAGTACTCTAGGAATTGTTTCATCCTTGCCCATTAATTACATCCATCTATGCTTTAAAAATTATAGGATATTAAGAAAGTAGAAGAAAGACAGTGTGTCAGGCAGAATGGGTCCCCCAAGCTATCCACACCCTAAATGCTGGATCTTGTGAATGTGTTACATTATGTGACAAAAGTGGCCAGTAACCTTAAGATATGGAGATAATCCTGGATTATCTAAGTGGGTTTGTATAATCACATGAGCCCTGAAAAGCAGAGCACTTTCTTTGGCTAGAGTCAGAGAGATATGGTGATGGAAAAGCTGGGAGATTTGAAGTGTGAGAGAAATTCAACTCAACACTGCTGGAGGGAGCCACATAGAAAGCATGAGAAGGAGTTCAGCAGCCTCTAGGCACAAGACCAGCCCTTGGCCGACAGCCCACAAGGAAACAGCAACCTCAATCCTACAACCACAAGGAATTAAAGTGGGCCAACAACTTGAATAAGCTTGGAAGCCTCCAGAAAGGAACGCAGTCCTGCCAACACCTTGCTTTCAGTCTCATGAGACTCTAGGCAGAGGACCTGAGATGAGTCCCACTGTACCTAGATTCCTGACCTACAGAATTGTGAGATAGTAAATGAGTTATTTCTTTATTTTTCAACATTCTTATCTCCTTTTTTTTATTGAAGTATAGTTGAGTTACAATGTTGTGCTTATCTCTGCTATACAACAAAGTGACTCAGTTACACACGTATATAAACTTTTTTATATTCTTTTCCATTATAGTTTATCACAGGATATTGAATATGGTTCCCTGTGCTATACATTAGGACCTTGTTGTTTATCCATTCTGATTGTGATAGTTTGCATCTACCAACCCCAAACTTCCAGTCCATCCCTCTCCCTCCCCCCTCCCCCTTGGCAACCACAAGTCTGTTCCCTATGTTTATGAGTCTGTTTCTCTTTTGTGGATAGGTTCATTTGTGCCATATTTTAGATTCCACATATAAATGATATCATATGGTATTTGTCTTTCTCTTTCTGACTTACTTCACTTAGTATGATAATCTCTAGTTTCATCCATGTTGATACAAATGGCATTATTATGTTCTTTTTTATGACTGAGTAGTATTCCATTATATATATTACCACATCTTTTTTATCCATTCATCTGTTGATGGACATTTAAGTTGTTTCCATGTTTTGGCTACTGTGAACAGTGCTGTTATGAACATAGGTGTGCCTGTATCTTTTTGAATTATAGTTTTGTCTGGATATATTCCCAGGATTGAAATTGCTGGATCATATGGCAACTCAATTTTTAGTTTTCTGAGGAACCTCCATACTGTTTTCCATAGTGGCTGTACCAATTTACATTCCTACCAACATTGTAGAAGGGTTCCCTGTTCTCCACAGCCTCTCCAGAATTTGTTATTCGTAGACTTTTTAACGATGGCCATTCTGACTGGTGTGAGGTGTTACCTCATTGTAGTTTTGATTTGCATTTCTCTAATAATTAGTGATGTTGAGCAGCTTTTTAGGTGTCTACTGGCCATCCATATGTCTTCTTTGGAGAAATGTCTATTAAGGCCTTCTGTCCAGTTTTTGATGGATTGTTTGTTTTTTTTTTGTTGAGTTGTATGAGCTGTTTTTATATTTTAGAGATTAATCCTTTGTCCATTGCTTCATTTGAAAATATTTTTTCCCATTCTGAGGGTTGTCTTTTCATCTTCTTTATAGTTTTCTTTGCTGTACAAAAGCATTTAACTTTAATTAGGTCCCATTTGTTTATTTTTGTTTTAATTTTCATTACTCCAGGAGGTGTGTCAAAAAAGCACTTGCTGTGGTTTATGTCAAAGACTGTTTTTCCTGTTTTCCTTTAAGAGTTTTATAGTGTTGGGTCTTTAATCCATTTTGAGTTTATTTTTGTATATGGTGTTAGGAAGCATTCTAATTTCATTCTTTTATATATAGCTGTGCAGTTTTCCCAGCACCACTTATTGAAGAGGCTGTCTGTTCTCCACTATATGTTCTTGCCTTTGTCATAAATTAGGTGACCATATGTGTGTGGTTTTATTTCTGGGCTTTCTATCCTGTACCATTGATATATATTTCTGTTTTTGTGCCATTACCATACTGTCTTGATTACTGTAGCTTTGTAGTATAGTTTGAAGTCAGGGAGCCTGGTCCCTCCAGCTGTGTTTTTCTTTCTCAAAATTGCTTTGGCTATGTGGGGTCTTTTGTGATTCCATACTACTTGTAAAATTTTTTGTTCTAATTTTGTGAAGAATGCCATTGGTAGTTTGATAGGGATTGCACTGAATCTGTAGATTGCTTTGGGTAGTATAGTCATTTTCACAATATTGATTCTTCCAATCCAAGAATATGATATATCTCTCTATCTGTCGGTGTGATCTTTGATTTCTTTCATCAGTGTTTTATAGTTTTTTGCATACAGGTCTCTTTCCTCCTTAGGTAGGTTTATTCCTAGGTATTTTATTCTTTTAGTTGCAATGGTAAACGGGAGTGTTTCCTTAATTCCTCTTTCTGACTTTTCATCATTAGTGTATAGGAATGCAAGAGATTTCTGTGCATTAATTTTTCATCCATCAGCCTTAACAAATGCATTGATTTGTTCTAGTAGGTTTCTAGTGGCATCTATAGGATTTTCTATGTATAATATCATGTCATATGCAAACAGTGACAGCTTTACTTCTTCTTTTACAACTTGGATTTCTTTTATTTCCTTTTCTTCTCTGATTGCCATGGCTAGGACTTCCAAAACTATGTTGAATAAGAGTGGTGAGAGTGGACATCCTTGTCTTGTTCCTGATCTTAGCGGAAATGTTTTCAGTTTTTCACCATTGAGAATGATGTTGGCAGTGGGTTTGTCATATATGGCTTTTATTATGTTGAGGTAGGTTACCTTTATGCCCACTTTCTGGAGACTTTTTACCCTAAATTGGTGGTGAATTTTGTGAAAAGCTTTTTCTGCGCCTATTGAGATGATCATATGGTTTTATTGTTAAATTTGTTAATATGGTATCACTTTGATTGATTTACATATATTGAAGAATCCTTGCATTCCTGGGATAAATCCCACTTGGTCATTGTGCATGATCAATGTGTTGTTGGATTCTGTTTGCTAGTATTTTGTTGAGGATTTTTTGCATCTATGCTCCTCAGTGATATTGATCTGTAATTTTCTTTATTTGTGGATATCTTTGTCTGGTGTTGGTATCAGGGTGATGGTGGCCTTGTAGAACAAGTTTGGGAGTGTTCCTCCTTCTGCAATTTTTTGGAAGAGTTTGAGAAGGATAGGTGTTAGCTCTTCTCTAAATGTTTGAGAGAATTTGTGTGTGAAGCCATCTGGTCCTGGACTTTTGTTTGTTTGAAGATTTTTAATTATGGTTTCAATTCCATTACTTGTGATAGGTCTGTTTATATTTTCTAATTCTTCCTGGTTCAGTCTTGGAAAATTTTACCTTTCCAAGAATTTTCCATTTCTTCGTGATTGTCCATTTTATTGGCATATAGTAATTTGTAGTAGTCTCTTATAATCCTTTGTATTTCTGCGGTGTCAGTTGTGATTTCTCCTTTTTCATTTCTAAATTTATTGATTTGCATCCTTTCTCTTTTTTTCTTGATGAATCTGGCTAAAGGTTTATCAATTTTGTTTATCTTCACAAAGAATCAACTTTTAGTTTTTATTGATCTTTGCTATTGTTTTCTTCCTTTCTATTTCATTTATTTCTGCTCTGTTCTTAATGATCTCTTTCCTTCTACTGACTTTGGATTTTCTTTCTTCTTCTTTCTCTAGTTGCTTGAGGTGTAAGGTTAGATTATTATTTGAGATTTTTTTTGTTTCTTGATGTGAGATTTAATTGCTATAAACTTCCCTCTTCGAACTGCTTTTGCTGAGCCCCATAGATTTTGGGTCATCGTGTTTTCATTGTCATTTGTCTCTATGTATTTCTTAATTTCTTCTTTGATTTCTTCAGTGATCTCTTGATTATTTAGTTGTGCTCTGTTTAGCCTCCATGTATTTGTGTTTTTTACAGTTTTTTTCCCCTCAAATTGATTTCTAATCTCACAGTATTGTGTCAGAAAAGATGCTTGATATGATTTCAATTTTCTTAAATTTTCTGAGGCTTGATTTGTGACCCAAGATGTGATCTATCCTGGAGAATATTCCATAAGCACTTGATAAGAAAGTGTATTCTGCAACTGTCAGGTGGAATGTCCTATAAATATCAATTTAATCTATCTGGTCTATTGTGTCTTTTAAAGCTTGTGTTTCCTTACTAATTTTCTGTTTGGATGGTCTGTCCATTGGTGTAAGTGAGGTGTTAAAATCTCTGCTATTATTATGTTACTGTTGATTTCCCCTTTTATGGTTGTTAGCATTTGCCTTATGTATTGAGGTGCTCTTATGTTGGGTGCATAAATATTTACAATTGTTATATCTTCTTCTTGGCTTGATCCCTTGATCATTATGTAGCGTCTTTCCTTATCTCTTGTAAGAGTCTTTATTTCAAAGTGTATTTTATCTGATACAAGTATTGCTACTCCAGCTTTCTTTTGATTTCCATTTGCATGGAATATTTTTTTCCCCTCACTTTCAGTCTGTGTGTGTCCCTAGGTCTGAAGTGGGTCTCTTGTTGAGAGCATACATATTGTGTTCGCATCCATTCAGCCAGTTTGTGTCTTTTGATTGGAGCATTTAATCCATTTATATTCAAGGTTAGTATTGATATATATGTTCCTATTACCATTTTCTTAATTGTTTTGGGTTTGTTGTTGTGAGTCTTTTTCTCCTTTTGTGTTTCCCGCCTAGAGAAGTTCCTTTAGCATTTGTAGTAAAGCTGATTTGGTGGTTCTGAATTCTCTTAGCTTTTGCGTGTCTGTAAAGCTTTTGATTTCTCTGTCGAATCTCAATGAGATCCTTGCTGCATAATCTTGGTTGTACATTTTTCTCTTTTATCACTTTAAGTATATCCTGCCACTCCCTTCTGGCCTGCAGAGTTTCTGCTGAAAAATCAGCTTATAACCTTATCAGGATTCCTTTGTATGTTATGTTTTGCTTTTCCCTTGCTGCTTTTCATATTTTTTCTTTTAATTTAATTATTGTAAGGTTGATTAATATGTATTTTGTTGTGTTTCTCCTAGGGTTTATCCTGTATGGGACTCTCTGTGCTTCCTGGACTTAGGTGACTATTTTCTTTCACATGTTAGGGAAGTTTTCACCTATAATCTCTTCAAATATTTTCTCAGACCCTTTCTTTTTCTCTTCATCTACTGGGACCCCTATAATTAGAATGTTCATGCATTTAGTGTTGTCCCAGAGGTCTCTGAGATTGTCTTCAATTCTTTTCATTTTTTTATTCTTTATTTTGCTCCTCAGCAGTTGTTTCCACCATTCTGTCTTTCAGCTCACTTATTTGTTCTTCTTCCTCAGTTATTCTGTTTTTGATTCTTTCTAGTGTATTTTTTATTTTAGTTATTGTGTGTTGTTCAACTCTGTTTGTTTGTTCTTTAGTTCTTCTAGATCTTTGTTAAACACTTCTTGTGATTTCTCAGTCTGTGCCTTTATTCCATTTCTGAGATTCTGGGTCATCTTTACTATCTTTACTCTGAATTCTTTTTCAGCTAGGTTACCTATTTCCTCTTAATTTATTTGGTCTTGTAATTTTTTACCTTGCTCCTTCATCTGTGACATATTTTTTTGTCATCTCATTTTTTTTTTTGATGGGTGGGATTGTTTTCCTGTCTTACTGGTTGTTTGGCCTGAGACCTCTAGCACTGGAGTTTGTAGGCTGTTGGGTAGAGCTGGATCTTGGTGCCAAGATGAGGATGTCTGGGTGAGCTCACTCTGATGAATATTCCCTGGGTTCTGAGGTTCTCTGTTAGTCCAGTGGTTCAAACTTGGAGCTCCCACCACAGGAGCTCAGGCCCGACACCCAGCTTGTGAACCAAGATCCCAGAAGCTGCATGGATTGGCAACAGAAAAAAAGGAGCAGAACAATAACAAAGAGTAAAAAAGAAAATAAGATTAGAAAACTAACAGATATGTTGGAAAAAATTAAAATGTAGATGAAACAAAAACTGGAAGGTAAAACAGAACCATGGAAGCAAAAAAGAGGAGGAAAAAAAAGCCAGAAAAAGCCTTGGCTGTTGTGGGGCAGGACTTAGGTAGGGGCGAGATTTAAATGGTGGGTGGGGCCTATGCTTATGACCCACAGGTCCAGAAAAGGCCCTGGGAGGTGGGAGATGGGGCTTAGGGTCAATGTGGGAGGAGGGGCCCAGGAGTGCCTCTGGCCTTGGAGGGCAGAGGACCAGGTCCAGGGACCCCAGCAGGCTGCCTGGGCCCAAGTTGGTGGGGGAAATGCTAAGTGCATTCCTCCCGATCCTCTGATCCTGCAGGGTCCCTCCCTGTTGGCCTCTCTTCTTCCCGCCTCCCTCCCTCCTATGCTCCTAGGACCCATGCAGCCAGAAGGGCCCCAGAAAGCAGGGAGCCAGACCTGGAAGCCCAACAGGTTTCCAGAGCTGCGTGGATGGGGGAAATGCCTTCCGCGCCTCCACTGATCCTCCAGTCCTGAAGAGCCCTTCCCCATCCTCCTCTCCTTTTCTTCCCCCCCACACCAAGGCCCAACGGAGCTGGAGGAGCCCCCAGAAGGCATAGGACCTGGTCCAGGACCCCAGCAGGCTTTCCAGGGCCCAAATGGGCAGGGAAAACACCCACTGCACCTCACCTGATCCTCCAAGCGTCCGAGGGTCCCTCCAGGCATGGGAACCCCTCCCCTCTCCCAGCCACCCTTCAGAGTGTCTGGCCTCCACTTCTCCTCCCCACCAAATCCCCCCCATATCCTACCCAGTTGCTCGGGGGTTCCTCCTGTCTCCTTGGGCATCAAGGTCCCCCATCAGAATCTGGCAGTTACCCTAGTTGTGGAGAAACAGGAGTTCTGCATCCTCCCATGCCTCCATCTTGACTCCACTTCTGTAGATGTATTTTTGATGTATCTGTAAGGAGAAGGTGAGCTCCACGTCCTACTCCTCCACCATCTTGATCCAATCTCCCTTGAGTATTTCTTTGAAATGCTAAATCTATAGAAAACTAATACCAATTGCATTGCCTATAAGAATGATGCAATGGGGAGATTACCTATTACACCATCTTTTAATTTTCTTGTTATGTTTCCCCAAATGTCACATCATTTTTAAAGAAAGTATAAAACAAGTCTGGAAACTTTATCATTGTAATCACTTTTTAGAAAGACCTTTATTGAAATTAGTTGGGGAAAACATTTCACATTTATTGGATGGATTAGTAGATGAATTCAAAGATACATATAGCAACACTCTAGATTGTTCCAATAATGATGAAATTGGTCATATTAACAAAATCTTAAACCATATGTCTTTAGGTGACAGTATCCTAGATGAATTTTCTCAAATAGATTAACAATACATTTATAAGGACAAAAAGAAAATACAGCATTTTCATCCAGCTAGTCTTTTATCTGTAAGAATTTCACAGTATTTTTTGACAAAAATCTATACCATCCTATTTTGCCAAAGAATGTTTGACAGTATTCTTTCATCTTTTATGATGTTTATGCACTCTTATTTACTTGATACAATTCTTAAGTGCAAAAATTCTGAAGGCAGGTATGTATGCAAAGGTGACTGGAATAAAGTAAATAATGTTGAAATGAAGAGTTTTTGTACTGATTGTTGAGTTGGTATTGGGTTTTTTTTTTTTTTTTTTTGTGGGCTTTTTTGCTTGCATTCAGGCAGCTTGGACATGACCATAATTATAGGAGTGATTCTTTAAGAGAGACTCAGGAGTTGGCAGGAATAAACCATCCATATTTTTCTCCAAAGCTTCAATAACACATATTGATTTTTCAATTGCAGTCATTCATGCCAAAATAAAAGCTGTGCAGAGGAGTGGCTGTAATGAAGTAACTACAGTGGTGGATGTGAAAGAGATCTTCAAGTCCTCATCACCCATCCCTCGAACTCAAGTCCCACTCATTACGAAGTCTTCCTGCCAGTGTCCTCACATCCTGCCCCACCAAGACATTCTCATCATGTGTTATGAGTGGCGCTCAGAGTAGGCACAGAGGGGCAGAAAAAAGTTACACACTGCCTAGGAAAAACATAAAATTCCACTTAATCGTGGTTTAAAAAGAAAAAAAAAACGGTGCTAGCTTTATGAAAAATAAGTTTTAGTAGATGCCTTGGTTAGGGTATCATATCTCCTAAATATTGATTAATTCTTCATAGAAGTAAGGAAAAATGGAAATATGAGTATTTCAGTGGACTCTTTAAAAATCAATTTCAGAATTCATTACCTGATTTCAAAAACATATAGACAAATATATTACTTTGAGTAAAACCAATTCTTTTCAAATCAAACTTAGTGTGGCAAATACTGAATTTTTTTAAGGTCTCTTTAATAACTTACAAATCAAAGAAAAGTGGCAATTTGAGACTACACTTCCACACATTTTGTTTGTTTGTTTGTTTGTTTTCTTTTGTACATCTTTATTGGAATATAATTGCTTTACAATGGTTGGTTAGTTTCTGCTTTATAACAAAGTGAATCACTTATACGTATACATATGTTCCCATATCTCTTCCCTCTTGTGTCTCCCTCCTTCCCACCCTCCCTATCCCACCCATCTAGGTGGTCACAAAGCACCGAGTTAATCTCCCTGTGCTATGTGGCTGCTTCCCACTAGCTATCTATTTTACGTTTGGCTGTGTATATATATATATGTCATGCCACTCTCTCACTTTGTCAGAGCATACCCTTCCCCCTCCCCTTATCCACAAGTCCATTCTCTACTAGGTCTGTGTCTTCATTCCGAGTAACCCCTAGGCTCTTCATGACATTTTTTTTTCTTAGATTCCATATATATATATTAGTAAATGGTATTTGTCTTTCTCTTTCTGACTTACTTCACTCTGTATGACAGATTCTAGGTCCATCCACCTCACTACAAATAACTCAATTTCGTTTCTTTATATGGCTGAGTAATATTCCATTGTATATATGTGCCACATCTTCTTTATCCATTCATCCAATGCTGGACACTTAGGTTGCTTCCATCTCCTGGCTAGTGTAAATAGAGCTGTAGTGAACATTGTGGTACATAACTCTTTTTGAACTATGGTTTTCTCAGGGTATATGCCCAGTAGTGGGATGGCTTGGTCGTATGGTAGTTCCATTTTTAGTTTTTTAAGAAACCTCCATACTGTTCTCCATAGTAGCTGTATCAATTTACATTCCCACCAACAGTGCAAGAGTGTTCCCTTTTCTCCACACCCTCTCCAGCATTTATTGTTTCTAGATTTTTTGATGATGGCCATTCTGACTGGTGTGAGATGATATCTCATTGTAGTTTTGATTTGCATTTCTCTAATGATTAATGATGTTGAGCATTCTTTCATGTGTTTGTTGGAAGTCTGTATATCTTCTTTGGAGAAATGTCTATTTAGCTCTTTGGCCCATTTTTGGATTGAGTTGTTTGTTTTTTTTGTTATTGAGCTGTATGAGCTGCTTGTAAATTTTGGAGCTTAATCTTTTGTCAGTTGCTTCATTTGCAAATATCTTCTCCCCTTCTGAGGGTTGTCTTTTGGTCTTGTTTATGGTTTCCTTTGCTGTGCAAAAGCTTTGAAGTTTCAGTAGGTCCCATTTGTTTATTTTTGGTTTTATTTCCATTTCTCTAGGAGGTGGGTCAAAAAGGATCTTGCTGTGATTTATGTCATAGAGTGTTCTGCCTATATTTTCCTCTAAGATTTTGATAGTTTCTGGCCTTATATTTAGGTCTTTAATCCATTTTGAGCTTATTTTTGTGTATGGTGTTAGGGAGTGTTCTAATCTTATACTTTTACATGTACCTGTCCAGTTTTCCCAGCACCACTTATTGAAGAGGATGTCCTTTCTCCACTGTACATTCCTGCCTCCTTTACCAAAGATAAGGTTACCATATGTGCATGGGTTTATCTCTGGGCTTTCTATCCTGTTCCATTGATCTATCTTTCTGTTTTTGTGCCAGTACCATACACTCTTGATTACTGTAGCTTTGTAGTATAGTCTGAAGTCAGGGAGCCTGAGTCCTCCAGCTCCGTTTTTCATTCTCAAGATTGCTTTGGCTATTCGAGGTGTTTTGTGTTTCCATACAAATTGTGAAAATTTTTTTCTAGTTCTGTGAAAAATGCCAGTGACAGATTGATAGGGATTGCATTGAATCTGTAGATTGCTTTGAGTAGTAGAGTCATTTTCATGGTGTTGATTCTTCCAATCCAAGAACACGGTATATCTCTCCATATATTTGTATCATCTTTAATTTTTTTCATCAATGTCTTATAATTTTCTGCATACAGGTCTTTTGTCTCCTTAGGTAGGTTTATTCCTAGATATTTTATTTTTTTGTTGCAGTGGTAAATGGAAGTGTTTTCTTAATTTCACTTTCAGATTTTTCATCATTAGTGTATCGGAATGCCAGAGATTTCTGTGCATTAATTTTGTATCCTGCTACTTTACCAAATTCATTGATTAGCTCTAATAGTTTTCTGGTAGCATCTTTAGGATTCTCTATGTAGAGTATCATGTCATCTGCAAACAGAGAGAGTTTTACTTCTTCTTTTCTGATTTGGATTCCTTTTATTTCTTTCTCTTCTCTGATTGCTGTGGCTAAAACTTCTGAAACTATGTTGGAGAAGAGTGGTGAGAGTGGACAATCTTGTCTTGATCCTGATCTTAGTGGAAATGGTTTCAGTTTTTCACCATTGAGGTTGATGTTGGCTGTGGGTTTGTCATATATGTCCTTTATTATGTTGAGGAAAGTTCCCTGTATGCCTACTTTCTCCAGGGTTTTTATCATAAATGGGTGTTGAATTTTGTCGAAAGCTTTCTCTGCATCTTTTGAGATGATCATATGGTTTTTCTCCTTCAATTTGTTAATATGGTGTATCACGTTGATTGATTTCCCTATATTGAAGAATCCGTGCATTCCTAGAATAAACCTCACTTGATCATGGTGTATGATCCTTTTAATGTGTTGTTGGATTCTGTTTGCTACTGTTTTGTTGAGGATTTTTGCATCTATATTCATCAGTGATATTGGCCTGTAGTTTTCTGTCTTTGTGACATCTTTGTCTCGTTTTGGTATCAGGGTGGTGGTGGCCTCATAGAATGAGTTTGGGAGTTTTCCTCCCTCTGCTATATTTTGGAAGATTTTGAGAAGGATAAATGTTAGCTCTTCTCTAAATGTTTGATAGAATTCGCCTGTGAAGCCATCTGGTCCTGGGCTTTTGTTTGTTGGAAGATTTTAAATCACAGTTTCAATTTCAGTGCTTGTGATTGGTCTGTTCATATTTTCTATTTCTTCCTGATTCAATCATGGCAGGTTGTGCATTTCTAAGAATTTGTCCATTTCTTCCAGGTTGTACATTTTATTGGCATAGAGTTGCTTGTAGTAATCTCTTATAATCTTTTGTATTTCTGCAGTGTCCATTGTTACTTCTCCTTTTTATTTCTAATTCTATTGATTTGAGTCTTCTCCCTTTTTTTCTTGATGAGTTTGGCTAATGTTTTATCAATATTGTTTATCTTCTCAAAAAAACAGCTTTTAGTTTTATTCATCTTTGGTATCCTTTCCTTCATTTCTTTTTCATTTATTTCTGATCTGATCTTTATGATTTCTTTCCTTCTACTAACTTTGGGGTGTTTTTGTTCTTCTTTCTCTAATTGCTTCAGGTGCAAGGTTAGGTTTTTTATTCAAGATGTTTCCTATTTCTTCAGGTAGGATTGTATTGGTATAAACTTCCCTCTTAGAACTGCTTTTGCTGCATCCCATATGTTTTGGGTCGTCGTGCCTCCATTGTCATTTGTTTCTAGGTAATTTTTTTATTTTCTCTTTGATTTCTTCAGTGATCACTTCATTATTGAGTAGTGTATTGTTTAGCCTCCATGTGTTTGTATTTTTTACAGAGCTTTTCCTGTAATTGATATCTAGTCTCATAGCGTTGTGGTCGGAAAAGATACTTGATACGATTTCAATTTTCTTAAATTTACCAAGGCTTGATTTGTGACCCAGCATATGATCTGCCCTGGAGAATGTTCCATAAGTACTTGAGAAAAATGTGTATTCTGTTGTTTATGGATGGAATATCCTATAAATATCAATTACGACCATCTTGTTTAATGTATCATTTAAAGTTTGTGTTTCCTTATTTATTTTCATTTTGGATGATCTGTCCATTGGTGAAAGTGGGGTGTTAAAGTCCCCTACTATGAATGTGTTACTGTCAATTTCACCTTTTATGGCTGTTAGCATTTGCCTTATGTATTGCGGTGCTCCTATGTTGGGTGCCTAAATATTTACAATTGTTATATCTTCTTCTTGGATCAATCCCTTGATCATTATGTAGTGACCTTCTTTGTCTCTTGTAATGGCCTTTATTTTAAAGTCTATTTTGTCTGATATGAGAATTGCTACTCCAGCTTTCTTTTGGTTTCCATTTGCATGGAATATTTTTTCCATCCCGTCACTTTCAGTCTGTATGTGTCTCTAGGTCTGATGTGGGTCTCTTGTAGACAGCATATATATAGGTCTTGTTTTTGTATCCATTCAGCCAGTCTTTGTCTTTTGGTGAGAGCATTTAATCCATTTCCATTTAAGGTAATCACCGATATGTATGTTCCTCTTCTCATTTTCTTAATTGTTTTGCATTTGTTTTTGTGGGTCTTTTCTTTCTCTTGTGTTTTTTGCCTAAAGAAATTCCTTTAGCATTTGTTGTAAAGCTGGTTTTGTGGTGCTGAACTCTCTCAGCTTTTGCTTGTCTCTAAAGGTTTTAATTTCTCCATCAAATCTGAATGAGATCCTTGCTGAGCAGAGGAATCTTGGTTGTAGGTTTTTCTCTTTCATCACTTTAAAAATGTCCTGTCACTCCCTTATGGCTTTGCGAGTTTCTGCTGAAAGATCAGCTGTTAACCTTATGGGGGTTCTCTTGTGTGTTATTTGTTGTTTTTCCCTTGCTGCTTTTAATATGTTTTCTTTGTATTTAATTTTTGACAGTTTGATTAATACGTGTCTTGGCGTGTTTCTCCTTGGATTTATTCTGTATGGGACTCTCTGTGCTTCCTGGACTTGATTAACTATTTCCTTTCCCATATTAAGGATGTTTTCAACTATAATCTCTTCAAATATTTTCTCAGTCCCTTTCTTTTTCTCTTTTTCTTCTGGACCCCTATAATTTGAATGTTGGTGCATTTAATGTTGTCCCAGAGGTCTCTGAGACTGCCCTCAGCTCTTTTCATTCTTTTTTCTTTATTATGCTCTGCAGTAGTTATTTCCACTCTTTTATCTTCCAGGTCACTTATCCGTTCTTCTGCCTCAGTTATTCTGCTATTGATCCCTTCCAGAGTTGTTTTTTTTTTGTTTTTTTTTTTTGCGGTATGTGGGCCTCTCACTGCTGTGGCCTCTCCAGTTGTGGAGCACAGCCTCTGGATGTGCAGGCTCAGTTGCCATGGCTCACGGGCCAGCCGCTCTGCGGCATGCAGGATCCTCCTGGACTGGGACACGAACCAGTGTCCCCTGCATCGGCAGGTGGACCCTCAACCACTGCGCCACCAGGGAAGCCCCCCTTCTAGAGTATTTTATTTTCATTTATTGTGTTGTTCATCATTGCTTGTTTCCTCTTTAGTTCTTCTAGGTCCTTGTTAAATATTTCTTGCATTTTCTCTATTCTATTTCCAAGATTTTGGATCATCTTTACTATCATTATTCTGAATTTTTTTTTCAGGTAGACTGCCTATTTCCTCTTCATTTGTTAGGTCTGGTGGGTTTTTAATCTTGCTCCTTCATCTGCTATGTGTTTTTCTGTCTTCTCATTTTGCTTATCTTACTGTGTTTGGGGTCTTTTTTTGTAGGCTGCAGGTTCGTAGTTCTTGTTGTTTTTGGTGTCTGTCTCCAGTGGCTAAAGTTGGTTCAGTGGGTTGTGTAGGCTTCCTGGTGGAGGGGACTAGTGCCTGTGTTCTGGTGGATGAGGCTGAATCTTGTCTTTCTGCTGGGCAAGTCCACATCTGGTAGTGTGTTTTGGGGTGTCTGTGGCCTTATTATGATTTTAGACAGCCTGTCTGCTAATGGGTGGGGTTGTGTTCCTGTCTTGCTAGTTGTTTGGCATAGGGTGTCCAGCACTGTAGCTTGCTGGTCGTTGAGTGAAGCTGGGTGTTGGTGTTGAGTTGGAGATCTCTGGGAGATTTTCGCCGTTTGATATTACATGGAGCTGTGAGGTCTCTTTTGGGCCAGTGTCCTGAAGTTGGCTCTCCCACCTCAGAGACACAGCACTGACTCCTGGCTGCAGCAGCAAGAGCCTTTCATCCACACGGCTCATAATAAAAGGGAGAAAAAGAAGAAAGAAAGGAAGAAAAAAGGAAAGAAAGAGGATAAAATAAAATAAAATAATTAAAATATAATTATTAAGAAAAAAAATTTTTTTAAGTTAAAAAAAAAAAAAAAAAAAAAATGGACGGACAGAACCCAAGCCAAATGGTGAAAGCAAAACTATACAGACAAAATCTCATGCAGAAGCATACACATACACACTCAGAAAAAGAGGAAAAGGGTAAAAAATTATAAAACTTGCTCTCAAAGTCCACCTCCTCAGTTTGGGATGATTCGTTGTCCATTCAGGTATTCCACACATGCAGGGTACATCAGGTTGACTGTGGAGATTTCATCCGCTGCTCCTGAGGCAGCAGGGAGAGATTTCCCTTTCTCATCTTTGTTTGCACTGCTCACAGGGTTCAGCTTTGGATTTGGCCCCGCCTCTGCGTGTAGGTCACCTGAGGGCGTCTGTTCTTCGCTTAGGCAGGATGGGGTTAAAGTAGCAGTTGATTCGGTGGCTCTGGCTCACTCAGGCCGGGGAGGGGCACGGAGTGCATGGCGAGCCTGTGGTGGCAGAGGCTGGCAGGACGGTGCACCAGCCTGAGGCATGCCGTGTGTTCTCCTGGGGAAGTTGTCCCCGGATCACGGCACCCTGGCAGTGGCTGGCTGCGCAGGCTCCCAGGAGGGGAGGTATGGAGAGTAACCTGTGCTTGCACACAGGCTTCTTGGTGGCAGCAGCAGCAGCCTTAGCGTCTCATGCCCGCCTCTGGGGTCCGTGCTGATAGCCGCGGCTTGCGCCCATCTCTGGAGCTCCTTTAAGCAGAGCTCTTAACCCCTCTCCTCACGCACCAGGAAACAAAGAGGGAAGAAAAAGTCTCTTGCCTCTTCGGCCAGTCCAGACTTTTCCCCGGACTCCCTCCCGGCCAGCCGTGGCGCACTAACCCCCTGCTGGCTGTGTTCATGCTGCCAACCCAGTCCTCTCCCTGCGATCCGACTGAAGCCTGAACCTCATCTCCCAGCCCTGCTCGCCCCGGCGGGTGAGCAGACAAGCCTCTCCAGCTGGTGCGTGCTGGTCGGCACCGATCCTCCGTGCAGGAATCTCTCCGCTTTGCCCTCCGCACCCCTGTTGCTGGGCTCTCCTCCGCGGCTCCGAATCTCCCCCCCTCTGCCACCCGCAGTCTCCCGAGTTGGTATTGTTAATCTAAAAGTGAAAATGTTTGCAGCCATGGTGTAAAGAAGGTGATTATTTCTTAAATTATGAATCAAAGTTTCAAAATATTTGATTTTGATGATATAAGCACAAGAAAAACAGAAGTAATGATAACATAGAACCTATTAGAGATGTATTTAAAGTCTGTAATCAGTATTTACAGGTTTATGCATGACAGATGATAAGGAGTTGGTTGCTTTAAAAAAACATTGTACATTTGGTGTATATATAATTTCCAAAACCAGGAAAAATAAAATTAAAATTTCATTTTGCAATACATAAAATTCTATTAAAAATTTGAACAAAGTTTTTTTTACTATCACTTTATCTTTGTGTAACTAATTCATATAATAACTTAAAACTTACATTGAAATGAAAAGTAGAAAGGTTCCATTGGACCCTGATGGTAAATTCTAATGACTCTTTTCCTGGTACAGTAAGGATTAATCAAGTTAAAAATATTTGTCAGTAACAGATATGATAGTTATTCTACAGCAATACTTTACATAACAGGCCCCAAACTGAATACCTGATAAAATATTTTTGGATCCCTTAACTTACTAATCTTGTTGAATTTTTGTATTCTATCTTTGGTTAACATAAGTCACCCTTCTGGACATGATGTTAAAACACCTCCACACACCTTGTGAAACAATTGAATAATTTAATGCTCTGTATGTATCTATCCTAGTTATTTTATGGTTAGAAGAAACAAAAACATAAAATCTATTGAATACATAAACACTGACACACAGTGATGCACTTATTCTCTACAAACCGTGATGTAATAGTAAATTGTTAACATATGTATTGAGCTCTTTTGTTGCTTCAAGCATTACATGTGTCACAAGACATGCATTATGTCACTTAGAGCTATTCAAGGGAGGTAGTGTTAGCATGCTTATTTTATAGATGAAGAGTCTGAGATTCAGTGAGGTCAGGTAACTTGGATGAAGCCGTGATCCTAAGTGTGCCTGACACTTTCATCTCTACCCAGAAGAGTAGGATGTCAAGGGAGGGGGAGCGGTGCTCCCTTAGTCACCATGTATCTGCCTCTTTTATAAGCAACATGCAACTTCTACCTAAGCTTCTCCCCAAATTGGAAATTAGTGGAGGAAACAATCCTAACCCCTCTTTCTACCCTTTATAGAACATTGCACACGGGAGGAAGAGTTAATTTGCTTTGTTAGAACCTGACAGTGACTGGGCTATGCATCATGCATCGTGTGTCATGGTGGGTCGCACAATCACATGTTACACTTGTGGATGTACCCTGGGTAGGCCATTCCTCAAATTACAGTGTTTAGGGTCCTATATGACACATGCTTAGTGGTATGGCACAAAATAGTCAGAGAAGAAGAAAGCATGAGAACACATGGGGGCCTCCTAAAAAGACCATGAACATCAAAAGCAAAACTTTGAAATTTTGAAAGAAAACAAAGGAAAAATATTTCTGATCTTGGATCAGGAAGAACTCCTAAAATGCAAATAGAAAAAGTCTTTATAAGATGGACACATTTGACTATTTTGATATGAAGACTTTTTGTTTATAAAAAGATGCTTTGAAGAAAGTGAAAAGCCACAAATTGTGAGAACATGTTTTCAACATATAACTAATGGTAGGTTGTTAATAAGACTATATATGAGATTTAGAAATCAATAAGTAAAAGCAACAATTCCAAGGAAAAATGAGTAAAACACATGAAAAGGCATTTCATAGAAAAGAGAAAACCTGTTTGGTGCCAAATAATAAAAGACTCAAACCTCATCAGTGATCATGGAAACGCAAAACAGACAACAGAGATGACATTCTATTGGCAAAATAACAAATCTGACAATACTAGATGTTGGAGAAAATGGGGAGCAAGCAATTCTTTATTCATTGCTGATGGGAAAGTAAATTTGTACAACCATCTTTGAAAACAGTTCGGCAGTGCCTTATAAGTTGACCATCATATTCCCTACGACCTAGCAACTCTTTTTCTAAGCATATCCAAGGTGAACTTTTATACATGTGCATGTGGAGAGCTGTACAAGCATGTCTAAGCAAATGTTTTATTTTTTGATAGCAAAAATTGTCCATGATCAAGAAATAGGTAAATAAATTATAATATAGCCAGGAAATGGAAAGATAAATTATGATTATATGAGTGAAGTTATATGAATTAATTTTAGCAATGCAATTTTCAGTGAAAAAAAGACATCTTGGATGATTCAATCATAATAATACCCACTTTATAAAGTTTAAAATAAACCCAGAATAAATAAACAAAACACCATGAACACAAATTCAGCTTTTAACAGAGAAATTCAAATTAGAACACCAGGCACTTTTCTCAGTTTTTAATAAAATTAATCCCTGATTCCCATCTAGTCTTTCATCCTTTTTACATAAATTCCCTCAGCAAAGAAGCCAGTGGGAGAAAAGGTGAATTGTACCTTAACAAATTTTTATCTTTTAAGCTATACCATCTCCCACCACAGAATTTTCATTGTACAAATGACATATCCTGCTTAATGGACGCATTTTTAAATTTTCTCAAAATGAAATTAAAGGCAAATACAAGGAAACCCAGACCAGAAGAACCTTCTCTCATTAGAACTTCCAATCATTTTTTCATCTTCTTTACCTTCACAGATTTATATTCTTCCATGTGACCATCTTTCCTACACTAGTGTTTCCAAATGTTTGCCATCTAAAATGAATGTTAGTAAGTGTCATTCATGTGAAAGGAATGTTAACTGTCAAATAAGCTTAGGTTTGAGAAATAGGACAGACAGATATGCCAAATATCTCCTCCATACTCAAAAGCTTCACCTTTGAAAACTGACTCTGCACATAACCCGTAAACGTCCTATGTGTCACTGACCTTTCTTTCAACAATTGGTGGACCAGGAATGGACCTTTGACCCATGCTGGGTCAGTACTCTCTCTGGAGACTTTGAGATTGAGACAGTGAGAGTCTGGGCTACTTAAGCTATGAAGGAAGTTAGAACTAAAAGATAACATATATCCTGAGATGGAGTCACCCCTTTCCCAAACAAAATCATATGCACAGTAGGGATGATTAGAATTACAGAAAAAGTCTTCCTGCACAGAGAAACAGGAGAACACAACAGACATACAAGGAGGAGCAGACAGGTCCACCAAAGATGGCAGAAACAGCCTCAGATTTTATTTTCCAGTTGTAGTTTTATGCAGCAAATTTGGTTCCCTATAATATTGCCTTTAACATCTTCTCAGTCCCTTTTTATTTGGGCTAACTTAGGTGACAAGCAAAGTGCAGTGCCAAAGACAGGGAATTCAAGAAGTCTACTGGCTACAGGGCTTCTCAGAGTCTTACAAATGATAATGTGCTTTGTTTATCTCTAATGGTTGGGGCACAGCATCACAGACTTATGTGACCTTTCTTTTTAGGCCAGATATAGAAATCACTATGAAAACCACTGATCTAATTAATTTACCCTCAGTCCAGGCTTATGCATTATCCTTAATGCCAAAGTGCATGCACTGGGATTCTGACATGGAATGCCACAAGGCTAAGAATTCCCAACCACAACCTCTTCTAACTTATCACTAACACACCTGTGAATATCCAGAAAAATATGTAAACTTACAACAATACTGAAAAATAGGATTGACAGTATTCTGCCAGAATCTCCAAGAAATTTACACTCCAACTATAGTGAAGGGGGCAGTGCAAACATGTAAAAGTGACCATTTTTGTTAAGATGCTGTCTGCAAGCCCAACTGAAAGCATTTAGAAAATATCGTCTTGGGTGTACTACCAGAAACCCAACTCAAATGTCTAAGAAATATATGTTAGTAAGAAAAATATCTGGCAATCCATCTAATCATAACAGCTCTTTTGGCGTGATAGCCAGAGAGCTGGGGGGAAGTGAGGGTGCATTATCGCCTAGAAAATATTCCGGCAGACCTCGTTTTATTGCACTTCACAGATAGTGAGTTTTTTACAAATTGAAGGTTTGAGGCAACCCTGCATCAAGCAAGTCTATCAGCACCATTTCTCCAACAGCATTTGTTCACTTCATGTCTGTGTCACATTTTGGTAATTCTCTAAATTTTTCATTGTTATTACATATATTAATGGTGATTTATGATCAGTGATCTTTGATGTTACTATTGTAATCGTTTTGTAACTGCACCCATTTAAGACAGTGAAATTAATAAATGTGTATTTTCTGACTGCTCCACCAACTGGCTGTTTCCCCATCTCCCTCTCTCTCCTTAGACCTTCCTTTTCCCTAAAAAACAACAATATTTAAATTAGGCCAATTAATAACCCTACAATGGTCTCTAAGTGCTCAAGTGAAAGGAAGAGTTGCACATCTCTCACTTTAAATTAAAGCTAAGAATGATTAAGCTTAATGAGGAAAGAATGTGAAAAACCAAGATAGGTTGAAAGCTAGGCCTCTTGCACCAAACAGCCAAGTCGTGAACGCAAAGGAAAAGTTCCTGAAGGAAACTGAAAGTACTACTCCAGTGAACACACAAATGATAAGAGAGAAAAGCAGGTTTATTGCTGATATGGAGAAAGTTTTAATGGTCTAGATAGAAGATCAAACCAGCCACAACATTTCCTTCAACCAAAGCTTAATTCAGAGCAAGGTCTTAACTCTCTTCAATTTTATGAAGGCTGAGAGAGGTGGTGAATCTGCAAAAGAAAGGTTTGAAGCTAACAGAGATTAGTCCATGAGATTTAAGGAAAGAATCTGTCTCCATAACAGAAGAGTACAAGGTGAAGCAGCAAGTGCCGATACAGAAGCTGCAGCAAGTTATCCAGAAGATTTAGCTAAAATAATGAAGGTGGCTACCCTAAACAACAGATTTTCAATGCCATCTAAGACTTTCATAGCTAGAGAAGAGAAGTCAATGCCTGGCTCTCAAGCATTAAAGGATAGGCTGAATCTCCTGTTAGACTAATATAGCTGGTGAATTTAGGTTGAAGTCAATGCTCATTTACCATTCAAAAAATCTTAGAGCCCTTAACAATTATGCTACTCTGCCTGTGCTCTCTGAATGGATAAAAAGCCTGGATGACAGCACATCTGTGTACAACATGGTTTACTGAGTATTTTAAACCCACTGTTGAGAACTACTGCTCAGGAAAAAGAGATACTTTTCAAAATATTACTGCTCATTGACAATGTACCTGTCATCCAAGAGCTCTGGTGGAGATAGTGAGTTGAATGTTGTTTTCATGTCTGCTAACACAACAGCAACAAGAGTTTGGAATAAGTTGATTCCAAACCTCATGGATGATTTTGAGGGGTTCAGGACTTCAGTGGAGGGAGTCACTGTAGATGTGGTGGAAATAGCAAGAGAACTAGAAGTGGAGCCTGAAGATGTGACTGAATTGCTGGAATACCATGATGAAATTTTAACTGATGAGGAGTTCCTTCTAATGGGTGAGCAAACAAATTTGATTCCTGAGATTGAATCTACTCCTAGTGAAGATACTGATAAGATTGTAGAAGTGACAACAGAGGATTTAGAATATTACATAAACTTAGTTGGTAAAGCATTGGCAGGGTTGTAGAGGATCACCTCTGATTTGGAAAGAAGTTGTACTGTAGGTAAAATGCTATCAAACAGCATTGTACACTACAGAGAAATTGCTCATGAAGGGAAGAGTCAATTGATGTGGCAAACTTCAGTGCTGTCTTATTTTAAGAAATGGCCACAGCCACCCCAGCCTTCAGCACCACCACCCTGATCAGTCAGCAGCCATCAACATCAAGGCAAGACTCTTCACCAGCAAAAAGATTATGACTCTCTAGAGGCTCAGAGGATGGTTAGCATTTTTTTAGCACTATGTATTTTTTAATTAAGGTATGTAAATGGTTATTTAAGACATAATTTTATTGCACACTTAGTAGACTATAGAATAATGTAAACATAACTTTTATATGCAGTGGGAAACCAAAAGATTCATGTGACGTGCTTTATTGTGATATTGACTTTATTGTGATAGTGTGGAACCAAACCCTTGATATCTTTAAGGTATGCCTTTAATCTTCACAAATATGATTGGTATAAGTGGTGTGAAGGTGAGAAGAATGCCAGAAGCAATGCATTGTGTATCCTTCTATTCAGAATATCTAAGGACCATATAATATAATGTAGCCTAGAATAACTCTAGCAAAAGAAAGCTTCCTAACGTTGGTAATTATGTTAGATGTTCTATAGTTTATTTTCTCTCCTGGTAATCTGAAGTGGATTTGATCAGTACAAAACTGGACAAAGAAGACCACTTTAAGGAAATCCAAAAATCCTTATTGGAAAAACATTGAATTTGAGGTTAACAGAGGAATCAAGGAAAGAGATAGACAAGAAAAGCCTTCCTGGGATCACCCTCATGAGGGACCATAAGAATGTGCACATGCCCTGGGCTGTACCAACTCAGGAAAATCAAAGCACACTGGGATGCAGACTTCAAAAAATTCTTCAAGCCACCTGTACATCTATCAGTAAAAGTCCTTGACTCTTAAAGGTCCCAGGGGGTTAAAACAACCTGTGATCAAATACTGCTATAAAAATAAGCTGCTTGGACTTGGAGCAGCTCACGGGAAGCCAGGCTTAGAAATACGATTCCATTCATCCCTAGTGATCAGAAGACTGCATATGCCCAAGGCTGCACCCTCTCAGGAGCAACTGGGGATATAACCTCAGAACTACTAGTCTCTGGAGGGATGTGAGATGAGGGGAGGACATGAGACAGTAAGTTCCTCAAATAGTAAAAGGTAAAAAAGTACCTGGTTAAGAGGGCTTAAGCACAACTTTGACTAAAAAGTAGTTAAAGTACACTCAGGATGTGACCTCTAGAAAGCCAGGCTAAAAGATAAAAATAAGAGGGAAATCCTGAGGAAAGACATCAGAGACTGCATACTGTGGGCAAAACAGACTTCACAGAATTTGTCCCCCCAAAATCATTAAACAAAATGACCAAACAAACTACAAAATGACCCCAAACTACAAACCTCAGAAAGGGTAGGGTATGTATCATTATCCAGAGTTGCTACAATATATTATATACAATTTCCAGTTTTCAACAAAAAAATTATGATGAGACATGCAAAGAGATAAGAAAGTGTGGGCTATACACAAGAAATAAAACAGGCCCTATAAACTGCCTTTGAGGGGGCCAGGATGTTGGACTTAACAGATGAAGACTTAAAAACAGCTCTTATAAAATGCTCATGGAACTAAAGAAAACTATGTTTACAGAATTACATAAAGGTATGAAAACAATAATTGAATAATAAAGAATGCCAATAAAGAGATAGAAATTATAAAGGTAACCAAATATAAATTCTGGAGTTGAAAAGTATGATAGAAATTTAAAATTTGCTAGAGGGGCTCAATAGTAGGTTTGAGTTGACAGAAGACATCACTACTGACCTTACAGAAATATAAAGAATTATAAGGGAGTACTATGAACAGCTGTATGCTGACACATCAGATAACAAAGATAAATGGAAAAAAGTTGCCACTCCATTCCTGCCTATGCCAATGCAAGATTCTGGGCAAATAACATCAAGTACTTTGCTTTGGCAGAGCTCAGCATGCGAGGTAGGAACTCTAAGACAGATGGGTCTGACTGTGCTTATTAATCAACACATACACAATTACACTTTAAAAATGTGGGTGATTATTTGTATTACAAAAGGCTATAATATTGATTAAATGATTAAAATCAAGTTTCTTTTCAATTGAGGGTGTTCTTATATTGTGTTAAGGAGATAAGATCCAATCAGAGAAACTTAACATTTTACTTGCTATTTCAAGATCGAGCAGAAAGTGAGATCAATTACTACTGAAGAACTGCAAGCTATAGGCATGAAGAAGAAAAGGTTACAAGATGACCAAACCCTTGTGATTTGAAGAGATGAAACATTCCATAATTAATAATACAACCAGCTTCACTTTACAGAAGACAATTGGAAATTGTTCTAGTATGAACTTAAGTTGAATCTCAATTTTCACATTAATTTCCCCATTAGCTTTTATTTTTTCTAGCATGATAGAGCAAGACTGAGGAAATGTTTAGTGAACCCAGTTTGGGTATAGCTCAGACTGTATTTGCCCAAGAATAAGTACCCATCTTAATTTAATTCCATTGCCAAACTTCTTGAATGGAAGTACAGGGAGTGTCAATGACATTTTAATTTTAAGTTAGATTGTGGAAAGTTCACCTAACTGGACATGGTGCTCTAACCTCCTTAGAATGATAGTATTGTTACAATCACTTTCTAAATTAAACTCTGTTTAAACTTGTCTTCTTAATAATTTGCATCAAGCGAAGAACTCTTCCTTATATCGATATGTTACAATTTTTTTATACACTGAGCTTTTACTATAAATGTTTGATACTAGGAAAGGAAAAGGAATGAAAGCAGATATGGGGAGGACTTGCATAATCTTATTTTTTCTCCCTTTTATGAGATTTGAATTTCCATAATTATTCTAAGAATAAAATTTTTAAAAGGTAGGGTGGAGAGCTAAATAAAATCACCTTCTAAAGCAACTAAATAAAATCACTTCTAATTCAATAAAATTAGAATACTGAAATATGAAAATGAAGATTTGTTCTATGTGACCTTTCATGATATTTAGGCATCTGGCTTTTTAGATCAAGCAATCAACACGCTAATTAAAACTACATTTTTGTGAATGTCAAAACTGTCATCTGCATTTTCAATGTTATAATTGTGTGAAATTAAAAGAAAATGAGAGATTGTACATCAATGAGATCACTGTAATAAAATTATCTCGAGGAATACATAGTTAAGAAAATGCTTTGCAATCCAGGGTATGTGGGTCAGCTGGAGGATACCTCCCATCAGCAGATACAGGCGTCCTTCAGCATCTGTGGAAGACTGGTCCCAGAACAGCCTCCCCACGTCCACCCCTGCGGATACCGAAGGCCGCAGGTACTCGAGTTCCTTATGTAAATGGCGTGGTAGAATCTGACCTGTATACCCGCGAATTTGACCAACAGCCTGCGGATGTGCAGGGTGCATTGTACATCAGCACCTCCTGGGCCTGAAAGCACTCTGCTGCCTACACAGTAGCACGTAACTTAATCAGAAACAAGGGGGCGCTGAGGTAGAGTCTAACTTCTTAAAGAATCACCTGCTGGCCTGTTGAAGCTTCCCCAGAGAATCCCATATGGAGGCTGGAGGGGCGGGCCCTGGAGTTTACACGTCAAAGAGGGCCCAGATGACGCCTGGTGGAGGCCGGTTGCCATGGGGTTTTTACGGGTCTGGTGGAAGCCTTGGAAGGCAGCGGGCATGTTCATCTCCTGGGTGTGGTAATAAGATGAAGTAGGTTTCCTTGGGCCTCTTATAAGAGGGAGGTTTCCTAAGCTCAAGGTTTCTTGGCTGTGACACAGATGCACAGCAGGTGCAGTGAGTTCCTGGGCAGGCGGGAGTCACCCCTCCAGACTTAGTGTGAGTACAGATATCTTTATATATACTTACATATATTTTCCCCAAAATCCTTGCTGCCTCGAGGTAAGACTCCTTTACTCCTTTAGCCATAAGGCAGGGGTACCGGTTCAGACATTCCACATCGGGTAACAGAATCCTTCCTAATGCCCTTAGCGATACTACAAGAGTCACAAACAAGGGCATCTCCCTTTCCCTTTTAGACTGGCCTAGGTTCCCCTCTTCTCTGCTTTCTAACTACCTACGAACAAACAAGTTCATTAGTAAATTAATCACCTTTAACCCCCAAGCACCATCTAATTCAATTTAGGCCAGCATTCTCTCAGCTCTTCAGCTTAGGTCACTTTGGTGACATGGCCGTAGGATTTTCACTCGTCAGTGGAGCTAATAATGCTGCTGTCCTATAACTCTTTTAAGGATGTGAGAAAACAATAAACATGGCTATGAAAGCGCCAGGCACAACATCCAGCTTATAGAAGAATATCCAGTGATGATTTTTTAATTACTTTTGGACCTCTTTGCCACTGAATGGGGCATTGCATCGGAGGCCCAGAATGCTTTTCTGCTGTATTGGAACATGAGACTAAAGCAGCAGCCCCAGGAAGCTGCTCCTCAAATCTCGCTCCGGATCACTGGTGGCTTGTAAAGCAGTGGGAGGCAGAAGGCAACGGGAAAGCTCCTGGAGAAGCAGCATTCGACAGCATTTGCTTTTTGGCTCTTCCTGCACTGAGGGAAAGGAGAGAGGCTGTCCAGGTTAGCACCGACACAAGTCCCTTTGTCCCCCACACACTTGCAGACCTTGGGCTGTCGGGCAGCAGGCCTCTGCTTCCTCCCCACTCAGATGGTTACAGCTTTATTTAGGGTGTCACAGCACAGGGGGTGGGAGACCTCTTCTCAGCAAATGAGGATGTTTTCTGTGACCTGGGAACCCAGACAGTCCCCTTGTTGTTGTTATTGATGAACAATTCTCCTTTTTGGGGTCATTCTCCTTTTACTCAGCAGTGTTAATTTATTCTCACCTGTGCGTTACCAAAATCTGGAAGGCTTGACGTCTCTGTGGGAAAGTTCTGGCACTGTGCGTGGTTTACCTGCCAAACGGCACCCCTTTAGGGAGAGCTTCTACAGGAAAACCAAACCAGGGTGGTCTCCGCTTCCCAAGAGGTCAATAGCACAATTTAGAGAGGCCATAGGGCCACCTGGAGGTCAGCTCGGGGAGGGCATCTAACACAGCTCCACAGGAATCCACTTGCCCCTTCCAGGTGGCTGCCTGAGCCACTGCTGGTGTGTTTGGACAGCTGGGCCCACTGCCCCTCACGGTCAGCTATTCTCTGGTGAACCACCCTCTTCCAAAGAGGAGGCATGTCCCCCCAGACCTGGGTCATTGACTGACAGGCAGGCAAAGACACTGCTAGGATGGGACAGAAACCCGTCTATGCTGGGATTTCCCTTCACCTGAGAACATCCCTAATAAATCAGGTAAACCTGAATGCCTGTCTCTGGCTCTGCTTGGAGGCACAACGAGCCCTAGACGAGATCAAGAAAATCTTTAAAGGAATATAATCCCAATCTGTTACTCATAACAGATTTTTGTTCTATTCTGTTTTGTGGTCCTTCTTTTATTTATTCATTAATTTTTAAAAATTGAACTATAGTTGTACAATATTATGTAAGTTACAGGTGTACAATATAGCGATTCACAATTTTTAAAGGTTATACTCCATTTATACTCCATTATAAAATATTGGCTACATTCCCCATGTTATACAATATATCCTTGTAGCTTATTTTATACATACTAGTTTATAACTCTTAATCCCCTACCCCTATATTGCCCCTCCCCCTTCCCTCTCCCTACTGGTAACCACTAGTTTATTCTCTATATCTGTGAGTCTGATTCTTTTTTGTTATATTCACTATTTTGTTGTATTTTTTAGATTTCACACATAAGTGATATCATGCAGTACTTGTCTTTCTATCTCTGACTTATTTCACTTAGCATGATACCCTCCAAGTCCATCCATGTTGTTGCAAATGGCAAAATTTCATTCTTTTTATGGCTTGTGTATATATACAACAGCTTCTTTATCCATTCTTCTGTTGAGAGACTTAGGTTGCTTCCATATCTTGGCTATTGTAAATAGTGCTGTTATGAACATTTGGAGTGCATGTATCTTTTCAAGTTAGTGTTTTTGTTTTTCTTGGATATATACCCAGGAGTGGGATTGCTGGGTCATATGGTAGCTCTATTTCTAGGTTTTTGAAATACCTCCTTACTGTTGTCCACAGTAGCTGCACCAATTTACATTCCCACCAGCAGCGTACATTGTGGCCCTTCTTTCAATTCATGTCAACTAATTCTGAAATTCAGGCAACTGGAAAATAAAGTTGGTGATTTTCAACAGAGCTACACCATTGTTTCAAAAATTGTATTCCTAATACTTAATATTCACTGGTGAACAGAAGCTAATATACTTTCCTGTTAAAGCAGAGCTGATAAAATGAATTTCTGTTTAAGAAAAGCATCCATGCTAGATAGTTATGCACAAGATAAAATAGAATTTAGTTATCACATTATAATTACAAAACAATAACATTTAAAAAATTTAAATCCAGGGGAAAATTCTGCCTTAAACTATTCATTGTTAGCAAAATGCGAGAATATTCTTTTTATCTTTGTTTTCTGGTTTAAAAGTTTTCATTTTTGGCACTGAAGATGCAAAGTTAATATTTATCCTGAGGAAGAATGTTAAGTAATTTACATATTCTCCAGTCGCAAACAGCAGTGAGAAGAGTCTGACATCAATCAGTCAGAAGGCCATGAGGATGCAGAACCGTTTATACATCCAGGCCATGTTGGTGTGTGCAGTTGTCCCCTTCCCACTTACATGGCCAGGCTTGGAGAAGTGATAGGGAGGGGAACAGAACAAGTCAAGGGAAAACATCCATGTGTCACTGAGGGTGTCAGCCGATTCACAGACTCTATACGGCACATCCACCTTGCCATCTCTTCCACTCCCAGGAAGGTGATTTTTTCTTCTACCCTTTTGTTCAAATCAGCTTTAAAAAAGTTGACTTGCCCTGAGTAGGTGTGGGGAAAATGACCTTTAAATTCTATTACCACTTGACTCCCAGGACTGTATCGAAAAAATGTCTCTATGCATCTGAATTGGTTTATTCTTTATATACATTGATTCTTCAATCATTTTCATAAAAACATCTTTTAAATAAAAATTTTTTCATTAATCATTGAAAACACGAAACACATAAGGTATGAATATGGTATGATGAATGCTAAGGAAACTAATTTTATTAATGATATGCTAATGATACAGTATGATGAATGCTAAGGAAACTATTTTTATTAATGATATATTTATAGATCATACAAAACCTAAATAGAATTATTGGTTCAATTCAAAGGAAATCTGTTTTCAAAAAACTAAAGTTCACATAAAGAAAAACAGCAAATTAAAAAAAAATTATTGAAGTATAGTTGATTTACAATGTCTTGTTAATTTCTGCTGTATAACAAACTGGTTCAGTTATACATATATATTCTTTTTCATATTCCTTTCCATTATGGTTTATCACAGGATATTAAATATAGTTCCCTGTGCTATACAGTTGGACCTTGTTGTTTAAATATTCTACATATAATAGTTTGGATCTGCTAATCCCAAACTCCCAATTCTTCCATCCCCCACCTCCCCTTCCCCTTGGCAACCACAAGTATATTCTCTATGTCTGTGAGTCTGTTTCTGGAAAAGCAGCTAAATTTTTAATATTTTTCTTTTGCTGACAAAGGGACTTACAGAGATTTTAAAATAACCATAACTAAAATGAATCATTAGTGTATATTATTTAATGAGATAATATATGTAAAAATTTAATACATGGAGCCCCTTATTATCGTTGCTCAGATGACAACCAAAGTAGCAATGTATATGCTTTACTACTGAAATAAGAATCGCACAGCATAACAATTCAAATGGAGACCAATGACGTACAACAGTGAATGCAGACAACCTGTCATAAACAGCTTGAAATACTTGAAATAATAAATATACCAATAATTAAACTATTTTGATTTATTTAAAATCAAAGTATGAAAGCAGGAGCCTCTGATATTCTGAAGATTCACGTGTTACATTAAAGAGTGAAACCACCATAGAGAGAGGGCTTCTCTGTAGGAAAAGGATTACTTCACTACTCAGAAAGCTTACATTAGAAACAAAGGACTGATCTTTCCTCTGTCACACTGCAGTGCCATGACACAAGGCATTCTCCCAGTTTTGCAGCCATGCAAACCTTGCCTCAAGGCCCAGCTCATGCACCATCTCCTCTGTCCCACCTTTGATTCTACGAGGCTGATTTAGATGTTCCTCCTGTTCTCCACTGTGCCCTCCGTGAGATACTTTTCTTTGTATATTACCGTTTGCATGTCTGTCTCCTCAAGGTCAGCAAATGTATTTATTCACGTGCCCAGAATCCAGGAGCACACTCAATGCCAGCTGGGTGAATGAGGAACCCATCTGAAGCACAACAAAGCCTTCTTGGTGAAGTTCTTCTCAACATCTTCTACAGAGCAGAAATGGTGTTGTTTTGACTCTTCACACTTCTGCTGGACTAGAGTAAACAAAGATCTTGTTCATTCCTATAAAGTACTTAATTAAGAAGAGTTGTTGAAATGTCAATAAATATTCAGAAGGGAGGTTTTTTTGGAGATAATTTGAAGGTCAAATGATCTGGTTGTGATAAATGAGAGCTGATGGTAGAGAAATTATTAGTCATTCGTCTGGATGTGCTTATTAGTCCCTTAGCCTTCGTTAGTACCATGTAGAGAAAAGAAAGGCTGGTGAGGCCCTGGAGAAGTTCAGCCAGCCAGGGGACAGGAGAGTAAGGGAACCTGGCTCCTCTCCTCTAACCAATTTGCTCAGCTCCCAGGCTTCCTGGAGTCAATTAGGAGGCATAGATGCACCCATGCCTGGGACACAAAGCTGTGGGATAAAAATATCCTGTGTTATGTGGGGCTGACTCCAGAACCAATGTCAGACGAAAGCCCCCTTCAGTCAGGGCATCTTCTATCAACTGCTGTCCTCAACCAAATTGTAGAACAAATACCAATTTGGGAACCAATTAAGGGAAAAATAAATGTCTATGGCCTACACGATTGGATTTTGTGCCTTATATTCTACTGTGATCTTGATACATTTCCACAAAGGAGCAAAGAGTGAGAGTGGGATAGGGAAAGTTAGTACCTATTAGATTGCAAGTACTTTAATGTAATCTCTCATTAGGAGATGAGGATTATTATCATTCTGTACCAGACACAACTAAAGCTCAGGAAGGCTAATTAACTTCTCCAAGGTAACATAGCTAGAAAGTATTTTGTGTCCAGGTTTTTTGGGTTCATCAAAGGTTCTTACATATAATTCTAGTAACATTTTTCTAGAGCAAGAGAAAAGTTAGAGAAATTTGGTTCTTTCCTTTTATATCCATGCATTATTTATCTTCTTTTCCCAGACACTTTCAAATAAGGTCTACAAATGAGTTCCTTCTATTTCCAAGAATTTTATTATTGTAAGCCATCATTTACAATGTTTATGATTATTTTCATTATGATGATAGTTATTTTTACATTTATAAGTGTGAGGATACAAATCTACTGTTTTACTTAGTTTACAAATAAAAATGATACACATTAAATACCAACACCTCTTCTGGTTATTAAATGATTCCTCGTGTGTTATTTACTGATATATCAGTTGACAGAAGTGATACCAGTATCAATCCCACAATGTGAACTATGAATTCAAGGTAAAGGAAACATATCTGGCTATTAAATTTCCCCCTCACACCATTGATAGTGTCAGTATTTGATATCAGGCTGAAGTAAGGATTGTGAATCAAATTACTTTCCTAACTACACCAACAATTGCTTTGTTCTGGTTCTCAAGATTTTGTAATAAAATTAAAAAAATTTTATCTCCAAATGTCATCACTTATGAAAAGCTTTTCCTAGTATACATTTCTATTTCATGATAGCAGAGACAGGATATAAAAAGGAATATATGCTTCCTGAACTTTTAATTGACCTGAATGAGCTTTCTTTTACTTGATTTTTTTGAGTCTATATTGCTTCCTTTTTGTGGAGAAACCAAATGTCATTTATCTTCCTATTACTTCAGAGCTGCCTGATATCAGCTACTTTCTTGAATCTTAAGCTTCATTCTTTATAGCTTATAAAACCTTTATTTTTGATACCTGATTATATTGACTAGATGTCACTCAGAATCTCTGATATAGATCTTTGTTACTTTTATATTTTTAATTAAATATTCTCATTAAAGTAAATACTAATTAAATACTAATTAAATACTCCCCACCTCATAACTCAGTAACAAAGTCATTTCAGATTTTAGTAGAGTATTACATTTTATGTGGCCACCCTGAGTCAAAGATTTACTTCATTAACATGACAGAGATTGCTAATGTTCCCTTACAACTGTTCTTCCCCATCCTCAGTTTCATAGAGGTACGGCCATGTAACTAGACCACAGCCAACTGTGGTACGTACAATTCTGAGATGTGTCATTAAAAGGGGAGGGGCCTGACCTTCCCCCACACCTTTCCACCTTCCTGTTTTTTAAACCTCAGATAGTAGGGCTGGCATCTAGCCGCCAGTTGAGGATGAGACATTGGAAGGATGCTGGGTCCTTGAAAATTTGGACTGTGGTATTTGGACTACTTCCAAATCTTTTGAATGTGATAAAAATTAAACATATCTTACTCAAACCACTGTTATTTTATTTAACTTTTTTTTGCTACCAACCAAACTCAATTTTTAGTAGCTTTATTGAAATATAATTAATATACCATATAATTCTCCCATTTAAAGTGTATAATTCAATGATATTTACAGAAGTGTGCAACCATCACTACTGTCAAACTTCAAGAAGATATTCTGTACCCTTTAGCTATTTTTCTGCTATGTAACCACCCCACCCCACACCAGTCCTGAGGAACCAATAATCTACTTTTCTAGACTCTCATATGAATGGAATTATATAATATGTTTTCTTTTGTGACTGGCTTCTTTGACTTACCATACTGTTTTCAAGGTTCATCCACGTTGTAGCGTGTACTTCATTCCTTTTTATGGGAAAATATTCCATTGTATGGATATACTACATTTTGTTTATTCATTCATCCATTGTTGGATGTTTGAGTTATTTCCACCTTTTGGCTATTAAGAATAATGTTACTATAAATAATCATGTACACGTTTTTGTGTAAACATATGTTTTCATTTCTCTTGAGCATATACCTGTGAGTTGAATTGCTGTATCAAATTGTAACTCTATGTTTAATCACTTGAGGAACTGCCAGACTGTTTATTGGCCACTTGTATTTCTTCCTAGGAGCGATTTCTTTTCAGATCCTTTGTCTCTTTTTCAATTGAGTTTTTGTCTTTTTATTATTGAGATGTAAGAGTTCTTTATATATTTTAGATACAGATTCTTTTAGATGTATGATTTGCAAATATTTTCTTGTGTTCTATGGATTGTCTATTCACTTTCTTGATGGTATTCTCTGAGGCACAAAATTTTAAAATTTTATAAAGTCCAATTTGTCTATTTTTTTCTTTTTCATTTGTGCTTTGATGACAAGTCCAAGAATCCTTCACCAAATCCGGGGTCATGAAGATTTACCCATATGTTTTCTTCTAAGAGTTTTACAGTTTTAGCTCTTACATGTAGCCCCTTGATCCACTTTGAGCTAATTTCAGTATATGGTGTGTGGTAAGGGTCCAAATTCATTCTTTTGTATGTAACTATTCAAATGTCCCAGCACCATCTGTTGAAAAGACTGCTCTTTTCCCACTGAATGCTCTTGGAACCCTTGTCAAAATCAGTTGACTACTGATGTGTGGATTTATTTCAAGACTCTCAGTTCCATTCTATTCATCTATATATCTATTCTTGTACCAACGTTATACTGTCTTAATTGCCGTTGCTTTGTAGTAAATTTTGAAATTAAGTGTGAATCCTCATACTTTGCTCTTCTTTTTCAGGATCATTTAGCTATTCTGGGTCCCTTGCAATCCCATATGAATTTTAGAATCATCTTGTGAATGTATATGGTCATCAGAGATTCTGATAAAGATTGTGTTGAATCTATAGATCAATTAGGGAGATTTGCCATCTTAATGAGGTTAAGGCTTCTGATCTGTGAACATGGGATGTTCTCCTTATTTAGAACTTCCTTAATTTGTTTCAACAATATTTTATATAGGGGGGAACGTATGGGGAGGGAGAATTAGATAAAGGTAGTCAACATTTACAAGCTTGCAGTTATAAGATAAATAAGTACCAGGGACATAATGTACAACATGATAGATATAATTAACACAGTTGTATGTTATATATGAAAGTTGTTAAGAGAGTGGATCTTGGGAGTTCTCATCACAAGGAAAAATTTTTTTCTTTTTCTTTAATTTTGTATCCATATGAGATAATGGATGGTCACCAAACTTATTGTGGTAATCATTTCATGATGTATGTAAGTCAAATCATTATGCTGTACATGTTAAACTTAGTGCTGTATGTCAATTAAATCTCAACAAAACTCGAAGGAAAAAACAAACAAAAAGCACAATGCTTTATAGCTTTCAGAGTATAATTTTTCACTTTGTTAAATTCATCCCTAAATACTTTATTCTTCTTGATGCTATTGTGAATGGAATTGTCTTCTTAATTTCATTTTTGGATTGTTCATTACATGTATAGAAATGCAGCTGATTCTGTGTTTTGATATTGTATCCTGCAACCTTGTTCAACTCATTTATTAGTTCTAACAGGGTTTTAGTAAATTCCTTAGCATTCTCTATATGATCATGTCATCTACAAATGGAGTTAGTTTTACTTCTTCCCTTCCAATCTGGATGCCCTTTATTTCTTTCTCTTGTTTAATTGCCCAGGCTAAAATCTCCATCACAATGTTGAATAGAAGTGGCAAGAGAAGACATCTAGTTTTGCTTCTGATCTTAGGGTGAAAAATATCTGCTTTTGCACCATTAAGTATGATGTTAGCTGTGGGGTTTTGGTAGATGTCCTTTATCAGGTTGAGGTAGACCCTCTGTTTCCAGTTTGGTGAATATTTTTTAAATCATGAATAGGTTTTAAATTTTGTCAAATGTCTGTTCTTATCTATTGAGATGATTGTGTGATTTTTATTTTTTATTCTATTGATATGATGTATTGCATTAATTTATTAAAACCAATCTTGGATTTCTGGGATAAGTTTCATTTTCTCATAGTATAGAATTATTTTAATACATTGCTGGGTTTAGTCTACTAGGATTTTTATATTCATATTCATAAGAGATATTGATCTCTAATTTTATTTTCTTGTGATACCTTTGCCTGGTTTTGGTATAAGGGTAATAGTGAAATCATAAACTGATTAGGAAAGTGTTCTCTTCTACGTTTTGGAAGAGTTTGTGAAGGTTTGCTATTATTTCTTTAAATGTTTGGTAGAACTCAACAGTGAAGTCATCTGTGTCTGGGATTTTCTTTGTGGGTAATTTTAAAAATTACTTGTTCAATTTCTTCATTTATTACAGGTCTATTTAGAAGGTCTATCTCTTCTTGATTCTGTTTTAGCAGTTTATGTCTTTCTAAAAAGTTGTCCATTTCAACTGTTATCTAATTTTTTGGTGTACAGTGGTTCATGGTTTTCCTTTATAATCTTTTTTATTTGTGTAAGGTTGGTAGTAATGTCTTCTATTTAATTTCTAATTCTAATAATTTAACTAGTTTCTCTTATTTTCTTGGTAAACTTGTCTGTTGTTTCAATTTTGTTAATCTTCTGAAGAAGCTTTTGTTCTCATTGATTTTTCTGTATTAAAACTCAGTTCTTATCATTAGAGACAGCCAGCTTTATTTAAATTATTTGTAAACCCCAGAGACATACTCAGAGTAAAAGTTATGCCTTGCAATAAATCTCCACAAATAATGATTTTTGTCTTAAATAGATAGGGCATGGAAAGAGGACATCTCTATCAAAGATTCAAGGCTCTGAAATTTATTTTTTCCCTTTAGCTCACATTTCTTTAATATTGGAGAAATAATACTATTTTTCTATGAAGATACTGTATATAAATCTTGTAAATAACCCAACATAATAGATTCTACATAAGTAGTTTTTTTCTCCTTCTATTAAGAGACTTATTCTTTTGAGAGAGAAGAATAATCATTCTGGTGAATCCAGCAATTTTTTATGTTCATTTTGGTCAGTAAGATCATTTCATTTCTGAAACAGTAATGCTAAACAGTTTTTAGTTGTTTTATTTAAAACTATGAATTTTTTAAATTCTAAGTCTTACTATTAGACTTGTCTTCTGAAGGAAAGTTTCCTCATTCAGAAAATGAGCAAAGGATCCATAAATGAAGTAGTTGGCTAAAGTTATGGCCAGATATAGGTTTGATGGGAAAAGAAATCCATTGCTAACTCAAGGTAGTGTACTGGAAAATTTTATTGTGTTCAGTCCGTATAATAAAGATAAGAATAATTATTTGAGGAGAAAAGCCTTTTTGGGACCAAAGACTAGAATTTGATTGTGTCTAAAAAGCTGGCTTCCAAACCATTTGCTTCTGATTCATCTAAAGCATCAAAGCAGGGGTCTGCAATTTTTTTTCCTGTAAAGGCCAGAAAGTAAATAGTTTGGATTTTATAGTCCCATACAGTGGATATAAAAGATGTTAGTGGAATGAGAAAGAGGTGTTCAAAAAGCTGAGGGGTTACTGGAAATCTCTATTTGGAACAATCAGTCCCAGCGGGTCTCCACACTAACCACCACTCCATCCTCTTCCCTCCAACCCATGCAATGTGTATCATCACCAGGATAAAACAAGCAAATAAGCAACAACAAATAAGCACAGACATCTTTAATAAGTACACTGAAAAACAATTACCTATGAAGAGCTAGACTCCTAGAGAGGGCATAAGTAGCCCAGAAAAGAAAAGCCCTTTTTATTTTGGTACTGGGGTGCCCAGCATTTAGGTTACCTCTCTGTTTGCTCACTCTAAAATAAAACATTCCTGCTGAAGCCCCAGAAACATACTCAGACCACTCATTTAGTCTTAATAGTTACAGGAAAAAGCTGGTTGTAAAAGAGAACCACATGAGATATATGATACAAAGAAAACCAGATAAAGCTAACTCACAAAACATTTCACAAAAGGCCACGAGTTTTAGAAAGAAAACTACTGGCATAAAAAAATACCACAATAAACAAAACAGAAAAATTAGTGTTGAAAATTAATATTTTGGGGATCCAAGAAAACTTTTGCTATTCTCAGTGAGATTTAAAAATTAGAGCAGCCTGTACTAAGACAAAGATCAATATACAAAAATCAATTGCAAATCCACTTACTAGCAACAATGAGAAATTGAAATTTTTTTTAAAAAACTACATCATCCAAGAAATATTAAATAATAAGGATAAACCCCAAAAAAGATGTGCAAGTCTCTACATTTAAAACCAAAAACTACTGCTAAGAGAAATTTTAAAAGATCCAGAGCAGTGGTTCTCAGCCAACTGTCCATCCCTGGGGACATCCGGCAATATTTGAAGACACGTTCAGTTGTTACAACTGAGGAGGCAGATTTTGACACTGAATCTAGTGAGTTGAGGCCTCAGGGATGTGGGTAAACATCCTATAGTGCACAGAACAGTTCTCCACGACAAAGAAGTATGTAGTCCAAAGTAGCAATGTGCCAAGGTCAAGAAACCCACACTGTTAGGATGGCAGTTCTCCACAAATTGGTGCATAAATTCATTGTAACCCTAATCAAATTATAAGAATGAATTTACATATTCATATATATATGAATATATATAGAGAATGAACATATAGAGAGAGAGAGAGAAAGAGAGAAACAAACTGATTCTAAAATTTATATGGAAATGTCAAAACAAATCCAAAAAACTTTGAAAAAGAATGACACACTTGATTTTGATGAACTAATAGTATTTGCCTTTGAGCCTCACTATAAAGCTATAGTGGTCAAGACAGTGTAGTATTGACCTCAACATAGCCAAAATGGAACAGAATGGAAAGACCAGACATGGACCCACATATATATGATAAATTGATTTCAACAAGGATGCCAAGGCAGCTTAGTGGGGAAAAGTAAAGTCTTTTTAACAAATGGTGCTAGAACAATTGGAAATATGCATATGGAGAGATGAACTTTATATTTCATGACATATGCAAAATTAACTCAAAATGTATTATGTCTAAATGTAATATCTAAATCTATAAAACTTCTAGAAGAAAACATATGGAAAAATCTTTGTGAACTATAATTAGGCAAAGATTTTTTAGAAACAATACCATATATATGACCCATAAAAGAAAAAAATAGAAAAAAATAAATTATCAAAATTTATAACGTATGCTTTCTGAAAAGCTGTTAAGAGAATGAAAAGACAAGCCATGGACAGGGAGAAAAAAGTTAGAAAACATGTTTGATAAAGGATTTTTATCTAAAATATATAAAGAACTCTCAAAACACACAAAAAAAACCAATTAAAAATGAACAGAGATTTAAACAAACCTTTTTTTAGTGAAGACAAAGAGAGGACAAATAACACATGGAAAGATGCTCAACAGCATTAGTCAATAAGGAAATGCAAATTAAAATCAAAAGGAGATAGGACCATGTAACTATTCAATGGATACAATTAGAAATACTGACCATACTAAGTGCTGGAGAAGATGTGGAGAAACTGGAACCTTCAAACACAGCTAGTGAAATGTAAAATTGTAAGACCACTTTGGAAAACAGTTTGGCAGTTTTATAAAAAGTTAAACCTACACCATCATAAAATCCAACTATTTCACTCTTAGATATTTACCCAAGAAAAATGAAAGCATATGTCTATGCAAAAGTTGTATATGGATGTTCCAAAAGTGGAAACAATCCAAGTGTCTGTCATCAAGTGAATGGATAAACAAACTGTGGGTATCTGTACAGTGGAATACTACTCAGCAATAAAAAGTACAACAACATGCATGAATCCCAAAATAATTATAGTGAGTGAAAGAAGTTAGAGAAAAAAGAGAGTACTCTGATTTCATTTATATACAATTTTAGAAAAAGAAACTAATCTTTCGTGTCACTTGTTGAGAGCACATTAGTTGTTGCTTGGGATAGGAGTGGGTGTCTTAGAGTAGAGTAGGGTGGAGATTTACAAAGTGGTTCAAGTAAACTTCGGGAGGAATGAATATGTTCAATATTTTGAGTGTGATGATGGTTTCACATATGTCAAAATTTATCAAATTACACATTTTCAACATGTACAGTTTTTATATGTCATTTATATTTCTAAAAATATATTTAGAAAATGAAATAGAATTGTTAAAAGATAAAATCAATCACCCCAAACACATAGCTAACAGATGAAATACTAGAGCAGGAAAGAAAGATTATATATTAAGGAGCAAACCATTAAGTACAAAATCTGAGTAGTAGGAGCATATGAAAAAAGACAGAGAGGATTTTCTAAAAAATAATATAAGAAAAGTGTCCAGAGCTCAGAGATACAGATCTTTAGATTTAGAGTTTCACACAGGATCCAATACAATATACAAAAAAGGCTCACACTAAATAAACCTTTATGAAATACTAGAAAGATGTCCTAAAAGCAGTTGAGTAGGGGCATGAGGAGTTGGGGGTTAGTGCATTTAAGTAAATTAGAATCAGCTGATATCAAATTCATTATAAGCATCACTGGATGATAAAATACAATGGTACAGTGATTTCAAAGTTCTAGGGAAATTACTTTCAATCCACGTCAATACCTAGCTAACTACCAATTAAATATAAAGGACCAGGGAATGAATTCAGGTAATCAAAGCCTCAGAAACCTTCTATCTCATACCTACTCCTCAGACATTAACTGAGGATGAACTTTGGCAAAAAAGAAGAATAAAACCAGGAAAGAGGAAGCCATGGGCTATTTAGAAATATTGGAACTAATCCAGAAATCATAGGATGAAAGTTTTGCAGCAGGTCCAAAAGGCAAGCAGATCTCATTTGTATGGGAAGTCAGTCAATGCCAAGAAGAATATTTTCATTAAGAAAAACAATAACAAACAATAAACTTAATGAGTAAGGTGGTAGATAATGTTATATACATGGTCAAGAAAGCATACCATTCTTTCTTAATTAAGAAAAAATAATGCAAATTAGAAACCTCAGAATGGGTATTTATGGGTGATTGGGAGGGATTAAATCTAGGAAAGTCCTAATGCAAACATGCATGTGATAAGGTTTGGATCAACTAAAGTAGTGTAGGAAAAAGTAATTCATTTAATCTGGACCTTAGGAATATTCTCCTTCAAATAGTCCTAGGAAGTCACTGGACTTCTAAATTGGTCTGAGCAGACTGCTTAGCTCTGCTTTGAATGATACTTATATACTTGATAACATCAAAGTTTTTCACTGTTTTTCAACTTTTAGAATAATTTATAAGTAAAATACTGAAGGCTGAAATACAGTCACAGTGCTGAATATAAAAGTTCTCAACCTCCATGAAGCAGTAAGAGCTGACATCTCTTTTCATACATCCTCAACTGATCACACTTTCAAGGCAGAAAAACTCTTAACTATAGCAGTTCTGTTTTTTCCTTCTTCTAATATGTATCTTAATACATTTGACTGAAATGCTAAACCTTGAACTGTACTTACTCAATGATGTGAGATGTTCATGACTTTTCAACTTATAGAGTTCATTACTTATAGACTTTATAATCACTCTATAAACATAATGATGTTAAACAGTAAAATCTTATGATTGTAGGCAGAATGTAAATGTTTTTGACCTTGATAATGTAAAAATATAGTTACAGTTAACAGAAGATGGGAGGTCAACATGGCCTATAATACAGCATTTCAAGCCCCCTTGACAAGGTGAACGATTGTGCACAGCTAAGGCTTCAACATGCAAGAGGAACAGTTGATTGTTTTATTTCAGGAAAGGAACGGGAAGTGCTAACATCAAGGTCTCAACTGCTCTGAAAGCAACAGGTAATCAAAATCACTTTTTAATTTTCAAAGGAGAAATTCCCCAAAAAAACCAAACAAACAAAAAAAGATAGGGCATGAGAAAAGGGAAAGGGAAGTGCGTGGAAGGATGGGGTGTGAGCACCTTTACCTTAAGGATGGAGAGTCAAGCTGGACCCTAGGGAAATCAGAAATGCATTGCAAGATATTTTCTTGCAATCAATGGCTACCAGGGCCACTAACTAGTTTCCTATTTAGTTTCAAGATGCACACACATACACCCACACCCACACCCACATCAGACATGCTTTAAAGTCAGCCATTTTTGTGGACTGCATTTTTCTTACAGGTTCCCTTTACATTGCTTGCCTATGGATTCTAAGTGGAACCTATTTATATAAAAGACAAGGGCCATGGAGTGTGAGTCCCTCTAATGCCAGGAGTGCCTCAATCAATAACCATTGCTGCTTTAGTCCTATAAGGGGCCAAATGTCACAGGTTCCAAAGAGTTAATCTTCCCTGAAGAATAGTTTTCCCATTCAAAGGAGAGGTGACAATCCCTCTCCTTTAGAAGCTGGTAAGAGGAGGTAGGAAAGAATTGTGAAATGGTGCAAAATGTGTACATGGCCCGTGGCAGCCATGCGGACCAGAAGTAAGTGGATTCTGGGTGGCCCTTGTATTCAGTGAGGCTTTCTTTGTCAACCAAAAGTGGGATGCTTTTAAAAGAAACTTTAAGAAATTTGATCAAAATTCAAAAATCCTTTTTTCTGCAGTTATTGGTAATTTAAACTTGGCATCTGAATGAATAGTGTTGTAGCCTTATGAAGTGAGAAAGGTCCCTACAGTGAAGTGCCAGTCCTAGACAGAGAATTAGTGTGAAATATGTCCATGTCAGGGTCCCAAAGTAGACGAGGGAGGTAAAAAACTTGTCCATAGGTTAAAAAATGAAAACGTGGCATGTAAAGAATTACCAAAGACTTTGTATTATTTTGTTTAGAGTAGACACATTGGAAGCTAAGCCTCCATTAAACCCTAGCTGGCTGTGGGGCACTTTCCTTATATATATAGCTTATACACGTGAGCCAGCAGCATTTCAGGGGCCTAGAAATGTGTGTCAATAAAAGCTCTGTCTGGTTTGAGGTGTCTGAGGATCTTCATTCAATCATTCATTCATTCACTCACTCACTCAGAGACATTGCTTCTTACTTTCCCACTGGAGAGGAAACAAGGGAAATTGCCTTTTAGTCCTGAAAAACTAAGGAGTAGGGACCAACACCACCTGTACCAGAGCTTATTGGTAGGTTAGTTTCCTGGCCTTTAATATAAAAATAATTCTCTCTGAAATCACTTTTTTGAAGAGAGGAGTAATGTGGATCTTTGTGTCTAGTTGTCCTTTGATGTTCAGAATAAATCACAATTAAAAAAAAATGTCATGGCTCAAATTGGTCTCATACAGTCAGTTTTGAGCTTATTTCTTTTTACTTTCAACATAATTGAAATGGGAATGTATGACTAAAAATACCTAGAATTAAAATAACCACACTAGTTTGACAATAGATAGACAAGGGGAAAAAAATCAGCCTTCACATTGAAGTCAGTTAGTCCTTTTTTAATAAATTTGAAGTCATTCATCAACAAGTTTCATATTGTATCTATCACTCAGTTTTGCTGTTTTTTTCATGTCAAATAATACCAAAAAATTACATCAATGTGCTTAAGCAAAATTGGGTTTTAATTGATCTTTACAATGAAATGAAACCAATGTCGGAATTGATCATGACAGCAATCGCCTATTCCTATTAGAATAATCCTGTACTTACCTTGAACACACTCACTGACTTACGAAGTAGAAATATGAGACATGAATGACAAAATTGTTTCTGGGGCTTGCCCTAGGGAGAGGCATGGTACATGAGTCACTCTCTGGGAGGTGGCTATTTACCCAGGTGTTGGGAATTTCAGGAAAACATGGCACCTTTCAATGCAGTAGAAGAGGTAATAATCAATCCAAGGCACACTAGTTGTGTCCTGGGAAAATTTAATCCACCTGGGCAGCTCTTTGCTCCATGATTCAATGTTGCCCTGACCAATAGCTCATGTAAGGTGAGAGCTGGACTCTATTCCACGCGTAACAAAATATTTCACTGATTGTTCAGTTTTGCTTACATTAAAATGGCCCTAAATATGAACTGGTTTTCAGATGGAGAGCTAAATTAAGAATTATGGGATGCTTTATCATTTCAAGCCAGGAGATTCAAAGTTGGACACATCCTCTTTTTTAGAAGACACTATTGTGGGACAAACACGAATGGGATTATCTATGAGATGCTGAAAATGAACACCTCCAGCTGCAGTATGCCTGTCCCCTTAAAACCAGTCCCCACGTGCTTGGCATCACCTCTGAGAGGATGATCTCCTTGGTGAAAATGTTAATCTCATAGCTGGACGGTGAGAAGTGTCTTGATGTCAACGACTGAACGTGTCCAAAGTTCTGGGTGCTGGCACTAGAAACACATGGTACTACACATATACATGGGACAGGAATATTATCATGATATACACTGAGGTCACTTAGATCAGAGGAAAACGAGTGGGTCATGGTATAGACAGTGAAACCCCCTACAGTCCTGGGGCTGGTGAACAAGAACAATACTTGTTTTAAAGATTACTCTGTTATCCATCTTTCTCTGTCGGGATTTTATGTAGTAGGGCTCTGGGATTGTCTTGAATATACTTATATTCGAATATGGATAATAATAAACTCATAACAAGATTCTTCTGTATGCTTTGAGCCCCTGTGAAGCATTTTGGAAAGACAGGGCTATGTAGAAAATCAACTTTTTATTATGTTCAGTTGTTGAGAGATACCATTAGATTCCAATTTCAACTTTTCTCTTCTTATTCAAGAGGTCTGGACGAGGGTAACAACCACCTTACATTATGCCAGGGGTCCGTGTTCAGATTCATCAATACACCACACTCACTGGCTCCAGGAACTACTGTGCAGTAATGAAAGGGCATCGTACTAGAACAGAGAGCCAACCTCAACTCTCTTCTGGCAGCACAGAGTTCTGCTTCTCAACATTTCTCACAGCTTTTAAAAATGGAGAAGCTATAAAATAATTTTATTAGAAGAGTAATTTTCTTCTAAAATGGAGTAAAGCAAACACATACCCAAGGATCTCAAAAAGTTTTTTTTTTTACAGAATATATGTATGTAATTGTGTGTGTGTGTGCATGTGTGTGTGTAGTTACAAACACTATTTATAGTATAGCTATTATGTTTAACGTCATTGCAGTGTCTACAAAGTTGTGGATCCCAGTCTCGGTGCCAAATGCATATAAAAAGCTCAAAAGCTATTATGACTATACCATGCAAATTTATATCCAGAAAATCTTGGGACGTAGACTGCAGTTCTTCTGAGCCCCATGGGGTCTCTGCTTTTGACAGTTGGGTACCTCAACTATGCATCAAAAACATTTTGAATCACTTTTCTCCCAGAAAGAATGTATGTCACAGTTCTGAATATATAAATTGTACATTTAAATCAACCGTTGACAATTTTGTCCATGTTAATTTGCATTTTGGGGTCCCTCTTCTGCATGTGGAGCTCACTCCTTGAATCACTGATACAGAAGAAGATACCTGAAGTACTGAAAGGGATAAGGTCTTCACAATGTCCTTTTTTTTTTTTTTCTTTAACATGTTAACAATGATAAGGCCACTTACAAGGTTTTTCCCAATCTGTTTAACTTTTAGGATTCCCCCATTGTTACCCATGAAAAAAAATTGTCAGAAAAAAGTCAAGGAACAAGAAGTCACTGGCTACTCTCCAGATTAAAGTAAAACCAGAGAGCAGCGGTTGGGAGAAGATGCTGAAGAAAAATAAGAATGAAAGAGGGGAAAGGGTATAAAAATTGGTCACTGCTTCTAGCATGAGACTTTGTGGTCTGTGTAGTACCTGATGGTGGGTTTGACCTGTTACAAACTCTTACAAATTAAAGGTTGTCATCAGCCACCAAGGTAAATCAAGTAGTGGTCAGCTCCTGGGGATAGCCCACAGCACATACACCCGCAAGGAGGGTGGTGTCCCTACCAGTGGGGAAAACTGGGGTCAGCTCTGAGAATACTGGGTGAGACTCTGGTCATTGGTTTTGGATAGAACAGAGAGGGTGAGGCATATGTGGCATTTTGGGATAAAGTATTAATTTAGCAGTTCTTTCCTGAATATTTTGCTTTTTTGTTTCTCCAAATGCTTAACTTCACTGTGACATCTGTTTGCACAACTGTAGTCATTTCAGTTTATGGATGCCTGTGATAGAAATATTGTTTACAAAAAATATATCATCTCTTTTTTTTTTCTTTAGAAAGATCTCATCTAAATAGTAAGTTAAGGTTGCATCTATGAAACCGGTGCACCTTGTCTTGTTTCTACGAGCTTTAAAAAGTCCAAATACTGATGAGGCTGTGGATCGGAAGGAACCAAAAGTGACTGTGTTTGTTGTCATGTTGCTCTCCTTTGCCTCAAGAGAACGGTCATGGGTCCCTGGGTGATGCATGGTGTGGACTGGTCGTGTTCCTGCAGCATCCTAGTTACACTAGGAGTAGTTGGATGTGCTTATGAAATATGTCAGATATAGAAATAAAGGCATGAAGATGTTTCTTGGTTTCTGAAATTGAACAGAAATGTTTTTCGTTTCGATCTTAATTCTAGAGAACAGAAAGTAGTTACATCACAGAAAGAAAATATGACATCGCATGCTGCCATGATAGCAAGCGTAAGAAAGAAAATCTTGGTAAATATACATATATATGCATATTATGCAAATATATTTGATATTAACATACAATGTTATGAGTGATTGATAACTTAAAGACAAGGGGGAAAATCATCCTAGATGGTTTTACCTTAGAGTAACAAATAACCTGAGACGTCTAAGCTTTCCGTTAGATACCAGGCCTAGAAATCCATAAGAGATGTAGAGCACGTGCTCACTGACTGAAATGTCAACTCAACTTTGCCAAAATGTGCTGCCGTGTCCCACATGATGCGGAAGCTGGATCCACTCCAAGTGAGCAGAGAAATACACTGTACAGGCAGAGTACTTACAATGAGATGCCATCCATCCCCGATGGGATTTCAAAAGATGGACGTGCAGACATCAGTGTGAGCTCTACCTATGTTTAAGAAACAGGTGAGCACATACCAGAGGCTCACCCCACCCATGGAACCGTACAGAAAAAGTCTGCCCCACGAAAACAAATCCCATTGCCAAGAAAGCCAAAAAGACTTCACTTAATAAAATGAAAGAGAGGGTATGAAGTGTGACCGGTTTTAAACTAGCAATACCACTGTATGAGTTTTCGAAGAATAACAAAGTTTCTTCCTGATTTTTAAACTAAAACATCTAACTAATGATAGTAAAAGACAGAGTTTGGGATGATATTGTGTTTCGCGCCCTCATTCTCAAGGCATAATATTTAGACGATGCTTGTCCCTTTCAATTAAAAAAGAAAAAACTATGACTTTCTTTAATATGCATCCTGTGTTAAATTGTCCATAGCTGCAAAATGTATATATGTATGTGTATTTGTTTGACATACACATGGGTACTCACACCTGTGTGTATAAACATATACACACACATCCTCATATACACGTGTATTTTATATATATGCTGAGAAAGTTCACATATATATACAATTGCGTATGTATATATGTGTGTGTCTGTGTGTGTGTGTGTCTGTGTGTGTACAGGTATAAAAACTTGACAGGCAGAGTAATATTTCACTCAGTGTTAAATGAAGTCTTTGAAAAATCAAGTACAGTCACTCAGTTAACATAGTACAGCCAGTAAACTAAGTTGAAAAGAGAAAAAGTGAATGGAAACACGATCCGGGACCATCTGTCTATGGCATTCACATCGGTTAGATCAGGGATTTTAATTTTGAGCTGTGAAGACCTCCTCCGTAGATGGGTCTTCTTGTGCGGGATGCTTCTGTCCCCCATGTGTCGCCCATGCCCTTCCCGAGGCATGCTCTGTTTCCTGTACTGGATTCCTGAGTTGTCAAAGGATATTGCTGAATTCCTGGTATCACCAATGCCACCTGTGACCTCATTCATTTCATTGTGAACCTCTAGCGATGTTAACAGAATATTTCCATGAGCATCCACCTAATTGGAAGAAAACACACATTGTTAGACAGCTAGCATAGCATGCCAATAAACCTAATTTCTACATACAAACCCAGGAGAGACTTACGTCATGCAGCCATGTCACATATAGTATGAGAAATTGCACATCTGTCAAAGCCAGCACTCTATTTTAGTGGAAAGTGTCATTTTGTGGGCTTAACTGCAGGTTAGAGTTTTGATTTCCTTGATTTAAAAATTCTCATGTAGAAAATTAGATAAAATAAGGGAGCCCTTTTCAAATTGAAATTCCACATTATGGGTACAAGTCCTTATTGAAGACAAGATTAAAGTACAAATGTCTTTCAAGATGTTAACAGGTATTATAACCATTTTTCACAACTATACACTGGATAGAAACTATACTCTCCCATTCTTCTTTGGATGCCGATTTGTCTCTTCTTCTGATGGTACAAAAATATCCAAATTACCATGAAGAAACAAACGAGTACTGTGATGAATGGACACACTTAATGACCTTGGTGGATTAGATAAAGACCCCCACCCAATACCCTCTCCTCACTCAATCCTGCTCCTGGCAGGAGACCTCCTTTTTAAGAGCTATATTTAAGATAGGCTAAAGTCCCTTCTTACATTGGAGCCGAACTTTAAAATAACATTTTATTCTGTGCTAAATACAGCTTCAGACCTTTCATGATGACGCCAATGGTCTGTTTTACTTATTGGTCTGCCACTAAACTTTCATGGAGCTTGCCTGAGGCTAGGCCTTAAGGTAGATATACAGGAGGTGAGCTTGGGAGAGAAGACTCCCAACACGAAGAGTAGGGGCCCGTGCAGATCTCTGACTGGTGCTAGGACTGCAGGTAGGATGGCCCCAGACACCAAGGTTGTCTAGACACAGGAAGGGCTGCCAACATCCTGAGGCCACTCAGGCTCTGGCACAAAGGCACCAAAAAAGACTCAGAGGTCCCCCCGCCCATGGTTTGAGAATACCATTCAATTACGCTTGGGGAAGGAAAGGTGTGGTCATCATGATGTCACCCCTTTCTCCCCAGACCTTTGAGTATGTTATGCAAAAGGGACTTTGCAAACATAATTAAAGTCATGGACCTTAAAATAGAGAGAGTAGCCTAGATTACCCAAGTGGGCCCAATCTAATCACATGAGACCTTAAAAGCAGAGAACTTTCTCCAGCTCGAAGCAGAAGAGAACGTCAGAAAGATGTGGCAGAAATTGAAAGCCAGAGGAATTTGAAGCGTGAGGACTGGATTCACCCTTGATTGAGAGAACTTCAGGGGAGGCCTGAGAAGAAAGGGGCAGCCTCTAGGAGAAAAGACGGGCCCTGGCCAACAGCCAGCAAGGCAACGGGGACCTCAGTCCTACAACCACAAGGAACCATGGTACCCACTGAGCTGGCCCCACTATACCCAGACTTCTGACTGACCCAACTGTGGGATAACATTTGGGTGTTGTTTTAAGTGTTAAGTTTGTGTGGCTGTAATCAAAACTACTACAGGACAAAAAAGGGAAGATTTCAGAGGGGTGATGAATTTGAACTGGGCCTCAAGAATGAGTAGAAATTTCTCAGGCAAAAAGCCAGAAAAACATACAGACAAAGCCTTGAAGAGTGGCTGAAGTATTTTGAGAAGGGCAAACTAGTTGAGTGGGACTCAAGTCCTGGAGAGAATGGATGCACACGCTCAGCTCCTGGCCCATGCTCAGCTGGAGATAGAGGAGGTGACTGTCATTCTCATCCCTGTCATCATCTACCTATCACTTTATCATTACAGGAAAGAAAACCTGGTGGTGAATGGGAAGCAGATGAGAGTCAAGCCATTAAAGGAATTTCACCTTTACCCTTTAGGTCATGAGAAATAAAAGTGATTTCTAAGTGAAATAGTGACACATTTCTGAAACCCAACTTAAGTGGCAGAATAAAGAATAAAAGATGGATTTGAAGGGAGAAAGTGAAGAGACAGACCCTAGTTGGTGTGCACCACACTGGTCTCTGTTCCTTGAGGGCAGTCTGGGAGCGAAATGCCAGGAGGTGGTGAGTAACTGCTCCCCGCCAGCCACTGCAACCCATCCCAGCATTTCCTCTAGGCCACGCAGGACACTCAGCGATGCTTCACCACCACCTGGTCATTTCTGTATCTCTGCAGTTAAGAAGGTGGGAAAGGAGTGGAGAGAGAGTTACTCATCACCCTGCTCCCACCCGGCCTCCTGGCCCTTCCTGAGCTCCCTGAAGAAATCCTCGCAATGTGGACTTAGGGTGCAGCAGCTGGCCCATGTTAGCCTGAGTTGGGCTCAGTGTTCCTGCCTGATGAGTGAGAAGGGCCAAGGTGGGATGGACTGTGGTCTACAGTCTCCTGAGAATGGAAGACAGCCCACCTGGGGGTGCCGGGAGACATGAATAGACCAAGATAATACCATACGTACTAGGGAGCAGGCTTTTCAGGGAGACCCATTCTTGGGGAAGGAGCAGAGCACTGCCAGAAGAAAATTAAAGTTTTATTTATTTTTATTCTAAAATGGAGGTTAAAATTCTAATGGGGCTTGTATCTCAAAAGTACCAGGAAGAGTAGACCTTTGTAAGGACTTGTGTTCTATATCTGCTCTTTTCATCATCTCCCCCCGGAATGATTGGCAGTAAAATCCTTACAAGAAAAAAAAGTCTATTTTCCTGTTTGGGGGATCAATGAGGCATCCATCCGGTGGTTTGGAGCTGAGTCATGTGGGAGGAGCAGCCCAACAGGTAAATGAAGGTGTGGCTGAAACAGAAGGAGACAGCAAAGGAAAGGCCAGCAAGGGACTGGGCAGTAGCATGTCCTCCGTAGAAACCACCTAGGAACTGGGGGTGTGCTGGGGCTACCGGAAGTCATCACCCTCCCTAAGAAGGGGGTGATCTGGACCTGCTTCGGAAGTTGTGGGCAGTTGGCCCTAAGGCAACAAGGAGGTGAGGGTGATGGGCAGATTAGCTGGCCTTTACTGAAATGCACGGAGGAGCAAGAGGTCCTTGCCCTCAAGGGGTAGAGCAGGTGAGAGCTTCAAATAATCAGCAAATGCATTTTAGAAGATACTGCCTATTGCCCTTAAAGCACATTTTAAAATACATGCCAACAATTCCATCTCTTTTCTAGCTATCAAAAATGCCATATGCAAATCTCCTTTTATCAAAATCTAGGGGATTATGATGAATGACTTTGTAGAACAAAATACCAATAAAGGAATGTCTATTATTTATTTTTTTTTTTTGCGGTACGCGGGCCTCTCACTGTTGTGGCCTCTCCCGTTGCGGAGCACAGGCTCTGGACGCACAGGCTCAGCGGCCATGGCTCATGGGCCCAGCCGCTCCGCGGCATGTGGGATCTTCCCGGACCGGGGCACGAACCCATGTCCCCTGCATCAGCAGGCGGACTCTCAACCACTGTGCCACCAGGGAAGCCCAGGAATGTCTATTATTAAAGAAGGAAAAGAGTATTCTGTGATACATTTATTAGGTAGAACTTTGATGGTTCTAATGACGCAGAGTTTCACCTGGCTTTAAAGGTATGTTTATGTATTTTATACATAGTAGCGTGAAGTAATAACCTATAAGGGAAAAGAATCTGGAAAAGATTCTTATGTATGTATACATTCATATTTGCATGTATAACTGAATCACTGTACAGTATACTTGAAACTTACACGATATTGTAAATCAACTATACGTCAATAAAATTTTTTTAAAAGATGTAGTTCTAATTAGAAAAAAAAAAAGGTACATTTATGAACCATCCCCCCCTTCCCACTAGAAGAGTGAGAAAACACGTGGCTTCAGTGGAACCAAACAGATGACAAACACTACTCATTCATGGACACACATTCCCTGAGCACTTGCCACATCCAGCCCCAGTGTGCACCTTTTGGTAGATGCAAAGAATGGGATGCTGTCTAGCACAGAAGGCACAGTGGCCACATGAAATGTGACCTGCTATCTATCTCCGAAGCACAGAGCATGTGCCCTGGAGGTTAGAAGAACAGGGACAAGACCACCTGCTTGGAGTGGGGACTGTCAGAGGCAGGATGGGAACAAGTGGTAGACAAAATCAGGAAAACATCATAGAGAAGAGCATCTGGGTTAGGTCCTGAAGGAGGGGAAGATGTGGACAAAAAGAGAGGGATTCTGGGAAGAGGGAATCAAAGGCAAAGAGATAATAAGGTGTATGGTGATTTCAGGAAGCCCACAGGGAGAGTGAAAAAAAACATAAGAAGGTCAACTGGATGTTGAGTTGATTTTTCAAGATTTAATGACAAATCTGTACGAATCAGTATCCTGTCTTCCCTTATCACTTGTGGCCAGTTTTGTGCATTTGGAAAAGAACTTTGGAGGGTGGGTCCAAGTCTGCACTCTTGGATTCCAGTGAAGGAAACCCACCCTGAGGGAAGCCGAACCTGATGTTGTCAATGTTTACAAAGTTGGGGTGCCCGGGTGCTCTGACACCTGTGGCTGCCTCAAAGCTGTTTGAGAACCAATATGGTTGCATCACTCCATTTCAGAGTGGGGTGAACAGCTACAATGGAACAATCATGTCAAAAGGAACTTGAACATATACATGGAATTAATAAGAGCTTAGAGTAAATTAGTTTGGCTGCTTTTGACATAGTTTTACATTTGCATAGTTTTCATTTAAAAGTGAACCAGTGTGTAGAAAATTTACACTGAAACTACTAGAAGGTATTTTTTTTCTGCAAGAATTAAAGGGTTACTAAAATCTATTAAATCTTAGAAACGCAACATTTTAAACAAATATTTCCAGAAGAGATGCTAATCTTTTCCTATCATCTAGAATTTAAATCTTAAAACAGATGGGATTGTAAAAATGTCCTGTATAGAATGACAGTGATGACTTGTAATTTCTGAAGCATTTCATGAATACTACTTATTTTGAGGAGTTTGTCTCATATCTACTATAATTAGATTCATTGATTTCAATGTAGTTTTTCTTCCCGCTCCATAACCTGGACAGGCAGAAAACATTCAGAGATGAAAAACACCTCATGTGGAATGTATCCTAGAGGGATTTTCATTTTTTCCAAGAATCTGTCACCAAATTGGCACACTGTTGACATCTCATTCTCTACTTACCTTCAATCTTCAAAATGAGTAAAATATTCTAGTTTCAGGAAAATAAGGAACTATTTATCATGTGAGAAATGAAATCTTGCTCTTTAGTAAGAGGAATGATGTCAAGCCTGCAGCTCTGATTCCTTGGCAAGACTTTCTGCCACTTCATGAAATTCAAATACCATTTGGTTAACTTGCAAAATATCACACGGCTTGTAACCATAACACATGCATTACAACCAAAGACTAACTCTTGGGTATAGAAACAACTCAAGAACAAACAGAGGTTAAGCACAAATAAATTAAGGTCAGGATTTTCATTGCACCGCTGGTCTGAGGAGAAACTAAGTGACTATGTGAACACTGCCACTAAGTTAAAATAGAGTTCAATCACTAAATTTAAGGAAAATCTACTCATGGTCTGACATTAGGTTCAATAGCGTCATGGTCACGTTGGTGGCCTGCAGAACCCCTGAGGACACCACCCTGAGATCTCTTACAGGACACAAGCAAAGACAATGACAGTACAAGTCCTTGCTGTCACCCAGTGTCCATCAGTCCAAGGAAAGCTTCAGCCCCCGAACCTCTTGGCTCCCAACTATGACAGAGGAGCTCCTTGAGGCCATTGCTGGCCACACTGATAAACAATCCCAAGAGATATCACTGAAAATGAATGAGTGAATAATTATAATTACAAAGGACTCTTAAAACTGTTGGCCTGTGCATAGTGCTATTTCTGTTTGGCATTAAATTTTTTATTCTTTACTTTCTTTTAATTCATTCGGATCATGTGATATGAACTTTTGGGAGGTGCATTTCTACTTTAAAATTATCACTAAATTCTTAGGTGTGGTCAGCAAAAATTTTTTTAAATTGAAGTATAGTTGATTTACAATGTTTCAGTTATATAGCGAAGTGATTCAGTTATATATATATATATATATATATACACACACACACACACACACACATATATATGTATATACATACACTCTTTTCCATTATATGTTATTACAAGCTATTGAATATAGTTCCCTGTGCTATACAGGGTCCTGGTGGTTTATCTATTTTACATATATTAGTGTGCATCTGTTAATCCCAAATTCCCGATTTATACCTCCCCCCACTTTCCCCTTTGGTATGCGTACGTTTCTTTTCTATGTTTGTGAGTCTATTTCTGTTTTGGAAATAAGATCATTTTATCATCTTTTTTTTTAAGATTCCACACATAAATGATATGATATTTGTCTTTCTCTGTTTGATTTACTTCACTTAGTATGATGCTCTTGGGTCCATCCATGTTGCCGCAAATGGCATTATTTCATTCTTTTTTATGGCTGAGTAATATTGCATTGTATATATGTACCACATCTTTATCCATTCATCTGTCGATGGGCACTTGGGTTGTTTTCATGTTTTGGCCATTGTGAATATAGCTGCTATGAACACTTGGGTGCATGTATCTTTTCGAATTAGAGTTTTCATCTTTTCCAAATATATGCCCAGGAGTGGGATTGCAGAATCATATGGTAACTCTATTTTTGGTTTCTTAAGGAAACTCCATACTGTTCATCATAGTGGCTGTACCAATTTATGTTCCCACTAACAGTGTAGGAGGGCTCCCTTTTCTCCACACCCTCTCCAGCATTTGTTGTTTGTAGATTTTTTGTTGATGGCCATTCTGACCAGTATGAGGTGATAACTCGTAGTTTTGATTTGTGTTTCTCTAATAATTAGTGATGTTGAGCATCTTTTCATGTGCCTGTTTGCCATCTAGTCAGCAACAGCTTTTAATGTCTACCTTTAAGAGCATCAAATATGCATTTAAAACTAGCATACATGCATTTGTATGTATGAGCTGATGTCTACTACAATTACAGATTTTTAAAAATATGAACATACAAAGGCTTTAAGAAAACTGCTGGGAAAAGAGAAACAGATTTTCAGAAAAGCAAACAGTAAAAATGGACTCTTGAATTTTCCTCTGCATCTGATTTATAATATATTATTTCTACATTCTGCTTAATTTAGTCTGTGGATTTAGAGATTTGGGGGATTTTGTTTCTTTTTGTTTTAAATTTTAAGCTTCACACTCAAAAAGATATTTCTGTAGCACAATTTAACCTTTCTAAAGAGTGTCATTTAGAATAAAGGAAATAAAATTGAAATCTGTTTAAATTATGAGGGAATTTGGAAAAACAGCATTGTATGTGTCTGCATGTCTGTGTAATGGAAAATATAATGATGTGATGAATTCTAGTTTCCTTGGAAACAGTATTACCAAAGTATACTGTGTATGCATAATAGGATGTGGACTAATTTAGAAACACACCAGTATGGTGCTAAGTATACTTTCCAGTAAGAAATTCAGGGTCATGTTGCCTGTGGAAGACTGATTTTATTCACAGATCCTAGTTTCTCTGACCAAGTCTATTTATGTGTTGCTGAAAGGATAGGAGCCATTTATAGCCATTTACCTTCACTCATTCATGAACATACAGGTACCTATTCTGGGCCACTGGTGGGCCATGGGCACAGCACTCCTCCAGGGAGCTTCTGCACCCCTGCGAGAGGCTTGGGCCGGCAATGCACCAAAAGCACCAGAAAGAACAAGGAAACCTCACGAGCTTGAGAAATAAGTATGTTTAGTAAGAAGAATTTAAAAGTAAAGAAATATAGGAACAAGCCCAGTATGTAAACGGGTGGAGGTATATTTTTGAGGACTTGAAGGGATGCAAGAGGTAAAAGGATAAAGGTAAAAATTTTATAGAAACGACAATGTGCTTTCACTAAAATAGTATTTATAATTGCAATAACATATTGCTTTTATTAAAAAAATAAACCAAAATGACATCTAACTGCAAAGTTTGTAATTGGAAGGATGTAAGCGTGAGATGAGGAGGGCTGGAGAGGGACCTGATTGGTGTGCTCTCTCTGGGTTCAGAGCCCACGGGTCCTAGAGCAGCTCCCTGATTGGCCGCTGCTGTCCTGGGCTGCTTGCCTGGCATTTTGCAGAACACAGCCAGCAGGGCTGGGCCAGGGCAGATGCACGAGAGCCCTGGGACAGCACACTGCTCCTGCCCTGCACTACGGACCCTGAACCAGGGCAGGTGAGAGAGGGGGCTGTCCACGCCGTGCAACGAACAGCAGCATGCTGGCTATCACATTTGTAATTTGACCACTGAAGGAAAACTGCAACATTGTTGAAAATGCTTTTGCCTGTCAAGTTTGGGCCCCACACCCCAGAGATCCATTCATTCCGATATCTTTCCTTTTCTTTTCACAGGAAACTGGCAAGCTTTTGGCTTCTCCAACTTCTGCACCAATTTTGCTTTTCTATAAAACTCAGTGACTTGCAGACGCCACCTTTCAGGCTACGATCAACAAGCATGCATCACTCCTACTCAAAGGCCGTGATGCCGCGGGGTCTGTGGGTCTGGGAAAGACAGAGTGGGGGCGGCCGAGGCCGAGAGGCCTACCCGGTTGCTGTCACCCTTTGAACGGTCATTCTTTGCCTTGGCGGTCTTTTCCGCAAGCTTCTTCTGCCTTTGAGGGCCTCTTCCAAAGAAAATGTAGTTGACAAAGGCATACTCCAGAAGGGCCAGAAACACAAAGACAAAGCAGCCCATGAGGTACATGTCAATGGCTTTGACATAGGGGATTTTGGGCAACGTCTCCCGAAGATGTGTGTTGATGGTCGTCATGGTCAGAACGGTGGTGATCCCTGTAAAAGAAACGGGAGCGTGAGAGGCTGCAGGTCCACTGCTCGGTTCCTCACTTTTCACTTTCCTGCTCTATTTTCTCAAACAGTGTGAAGTAGTTGAAAATCACGGTTGAATATTGTTGGGTGATTGAAACACAACAGAATATAGAACACACAGTTTGGGCAGCAGGTCACACCTCAGGCTGGGGAGTTAACATCTCTTCCCTCCCCGCGCCACCTGGGAGGCGCCTCCCACTGCACCTGGCCCGTGGATGGAGGTGGATGGAGAGGGGTCGGGGACAAGGCAGAGGCTGCCCTGCATGAAAGCTGGAAGAAATGAAAATAAACCCGGAATTTATCATAAAACACTAAGTGTCTGGGTGAGAAGCTTCTGGGAAGAAGAATGAATCTGGGGAATCTAGGAAGGCCATGTGTGGCCGCTAGTGAAGAAGATGATTCTTACGACAAGGCCTTAAAGCAAGGGGAATGAGGCAATGACTTAAAGCTGCTAAGGACGGGAGCCAGTCCTGAGCTCAAAGAGAGGGAATGTTCGAGTGTAGCTCCGGAGAACAGATTACCTCTCATAGCAACTTCCTGCCCCAGCTAAGAAAGAGGCTAATAAGCTGTGCAGCACATATTGGCTGTGGGCAAGGGCTAATGATTTTACCCAAAGTATAGGATCTTACCATGCTCTGGGGCAAGTGGCCAGATCTCTGTTGGGTTTTTTTTGTTGTTGTTAAATGTCATTATTTTGAATTCTTTAGATAGTGTCAGGTGAATAATACCATTTTTCCCTAAGGGAGCTAAGTTTAGTCTCTAAAAACATGTAAGGACCATATTTTGTAATTCTCCCATAGCAGTGGGCATGTTCTTGGTGTACAAAGATTCCATATGGGATGATCTGAAGCCACAGAGAGCAGGGGACCCATTGGCTTGTGACATGACCGCAGCTGCTGAGCTGAATGAAGCTACGTGTGTGGGAATGAACTGCATCACTCACTTCTCAGTGGCACGGGCATTACTGCAGCTGACTTGCTCTCTTTGAGACAGTACTTTTGATATATTAAGAAGTCTCAAAAAAGTAAGGCAGCTCCAAAGAGCCAACTCTTTTCTACCCATGTGACTGGTACCATGGAATGTGATTACTCATGTTTCTTCCAGGACCCAAAGGAGAGGGTCACTGCCACATGAGGACTTCTCTCAAGGAGACTTGCAAGGTGAGAGCCTCAGCCATGGTCCTTCAGCCGTAGTAACCCAGAAAACCAATGATGTCCCCTAGACCAGCAGGTGGTTCAAGACCAAGAGGCTGACCACCCAGATACATGGTCCCACCAGACCACTTCTCTGACCCCACTGGACCCCCACTCAACTCTCCGGGGAAGGGGTTGGGTTTGTTAAGTGTCTTAGTCTGATGCCCTCTGGACTCCCATCCCATACTTGGATGAGTGCCAGAGTGTAAGGGTCCCCTCACTAGTGACCACCTGGAGAAGAGGGAAGAGAGCCCAGGCTTCCATCCCACACATGCTGAGCTGCTGTTAGCAGGAGACGAGGGAAGCGAGGAGCAGAGAACCTATTTTCATGTCTGACTGCAAACCAGAGCTGATGATGAATATATGGAAGTCAAAGACGTCAGGATATTTTAAGGCTACCCTTTAACATAAAATTCAGGTGTACCTGGGGACTTATAAATCTGAAAATGGCAATGGGATAATTATAGTTTACAAAGAAATGTAAAAACACCATGCAGATGCTACAAAATTAGGTGTTCTCACTATTATTCAAAAATTTTGTAATGTTGCCACAGCTTATTTTTTTCTTTCCAAATGGACTTTGGAAAGCGCTCTGCTTTAGTCTTTGCTTTGGCTCTCCAGTTGATTATCCTGAGTGGATGTGTATAACACAGGCCTCAGTAGATGTACCCAGAAAACGGGCTAAAGTAACACAAAACAGGGACGGCCAGCACATGTCAACAAGCACTCAGACTGGCAAAGGCGAGGAAAATGGGCAAGGAGGCTGGCTTCAGGCCCATCAGCGCCAGCTCAAGGAGTCCCTTAAGAGTAAGGTTTTGTGGTGAGTAGTGTTCCCTGGCTTTCCAGCTTGGGATCATATGACCTCTTAGCTTGAAAGGCCATGCATTCTCTAATTCTTTGTATCGTTTTCCTTCCTATCAAGATAACCGTGGAGAGTGGTGGATGCAGTGGTTCACGGCCTGGATAGTAGAACCACATGGCCCAGGCCAAAAGCCTGGCTCCATCACATCCCAGCAGCAGGACCTGAATGAGCTTGATAGGTCCACAACTGTTGTCTAAAGGTGTTGTGAAGTCTAAACACCTCGGTGATGGGCTAATGGTAACTGGCATTGTTAACACTCGCGACAACAGATGTTATTGTTATCAGCATCACAGAAAAATACATTTTCTGGTAGCCTCCAGTTTCTTGGCAGGAGACCCAGATCCGACAGCCTCGCTTTGAACTTCTGATCTCTAAAGGGGACCCCATCCAACGGCAGAATGGGAGACTGAGTGGTGCCTTCTGTGTTCTTCCTACATTTACCAAGCTGTTAAGTCTTGCTAACTATTAGCTTCAAATTATTTCTCATTTATATTAAGGAAATATTATGCTTGAAAAACTGCATTTATAAAGATGGTTGTGAAATAAAAATATAATTTATATCATTTAATCAAAAGATATTTAGGGCTTCCCTGGTGGCGCAGTGGTTGAGAGTCCGCCTGCCGATGCAGGGGACACGGGTTCGTGCCCCGATCCCGGAAGATCCCACATGCCGCGGAGCGGCTGGGCCCGCGAGCCATGGCCGCGGAGCCTGTGTGTCCGGAGCCTGTGCTCCGCAACGGGAGAGGCCACAGCAGTGAGAGGCCCGCGTACAGCAAAAAAAAAAAAAAAAAAAGATATTTAATTTTTCTTCTTTGTGACCTAAATAATGTGGCTTAAATTATTTTAGTGTAAATTTTCACTTTCAGAAGGACCAATACTATTATTCACTGATAAGTGGACTTCGGGATTTTTGAGGACGACCATGTAATTACAACTCCCAACTTTGTAGTCTGGCAGCTTCTACTAACAGTTCAATGGATGTGGGGGTCAGACCCTGGGCAGAAGAAGCATAAGATCCTGAAGCACACAGAGCATCTGTGCAGCACAGCTGGGTGAAGAACCAGCGTTTCCCTTCTCAGTAGAGACAACCCCTGACAATTCCAGGTCCAACAGTGCCCTGAGCTGGAGGGACATGCCAAGGAGGTCTTCACTGAGCACCCTTCTGTGCAGACCCGCACCTCTCAGACCTCATTTAGAAGTGGGGAGAACTCACCACTGTGCAACCATTCAGGATGAAGGCAAACAGCACTCTAAGCATTTCAAAGGGTGTAGCTCATGACAAGACACATGAAGTCAGCTGGGGGAGGGGGAGTTCGCCAATCAAAGTCCCCCAAACTATAGCCATATCCTCTCCAAGAGGCACTAAGCACATTAGCATCTTAAAGGTTCTCAGAGATTCCTTAATAAGAATGGTTAATAATAATTCTTGCTGACCTTTAAAAAAATCCATTATTTTTACAATGTAATAGACCAAAGAACCCTTCTGTGTATTGTCTATTGACACTGTAGAAATCACCTGCAGTGGTTAAGGGCCCTGGAGTCAGACAAACTGGATTAAAATCTTTCTTCTGACACTTAATATTATCTGACTTTGCACCAGTTATGTAGCTTCTCTGCACCTCACTCCCTTCTCTGTAAAATGGGAACGATAACACTGCCTATCGTGCTATGGATCTTCTGTACCATGGATCAGATAACCACTTTCCAATGACCTTGCACAGAACTTAGAACCTGAGTATTTGGTAAGTTTCAGCCTTAATGATTGTTGTGGTTGTTGCTGTTATTTAGGGTTCATTACCCGATGATACACTTTTCCTTAACCAGTTGGAGTTGCCGTGCTGTCACTTCCCAAGTCCTGCAGACCCAGGCTCAGAGACCATGTCTTGTGCAGAAGCTGGGAGAGAAGGAGTGAGAGGACTGGGGTCCCATGCTGAGAGCGGGACCTGCTGGACGTCAATCTGGCCAGACACTGCAGCCTGGAGATCCCAGCTGCCTTCTCGACCTCCAGGCCTCAGGTCCACCCCAACACTGGCAAATGCCTTCAATTCTGCCTCCCAGACTTCTGATATCCATCAGGACCTGCACACCTCCAGTGGTAATGCCTTAGCCAGTCTGGACAGACCACTCCTCTGTCCCAGCAAAACATGAAGCATGAAGCAAGTTCATGTTTTCATGAACATGAAAACATCCCAGAAGCATGATTGAGGTTTATAGTAACAATACTGAGTTGACATGAAAAACTGGAATCTACTTTCATACGCTGTAATGAGGCTATGTTGACTCTAATCCACTCCAGACAGATTATCTATTTAATATTGTGGAAGACAATGTTTAACAATTTAGGAGCTATAGAATTTGGATCATCCAGAAAATTGAGAAATTTGCATTTTCAGTAGACCTCACTTTTGATGATGCCAGATAATTCTGGTTCTTTGGTACTCATATTTCTCTAATTACCTCAAAAATAACACATTCTCTGAGGCAGATTCCCTGGAAGCTCAGGAAGCTTCAGCTTCTGATCTTCTCTAATACAGGCCTCTTACAGGCTCGGGAGGGGTTCCGGAAATTCTGTATTTATGTATTTTATATTCTTTTTCTTAAAGAGAGCTCCTGAAGTTGTATAAGCTAGAAGCTCCACAAAATTTGGATTGCCCTAGCAAATTCATTTTAGCTGTGAATTTTCCAGGTGAGAAGAGAAAATCGTTTAACAAAGAGCAATCTAGTAACATAACAAAAAAGGCAAAACCTACAGAAAGGACTGATGTTACCTCTGCAAGTGTAACCTGCAGATGTAACCTCTGCAGGTGGTAAAAAATCCTGAAGGTGTTTTCGAGAGATTTTTCCTTTACCAAGCCCATTAGAAATAGATTAACAGCACTTTTGATTTTTTGATACCTTATTCTGCTCAAAGTGTTTTTACATTCACCTAATACTTTAGAGATAACTACCTAAGTTTCTTAAGTCACTGTTAAATGTTATTTCATTAGAAAAAAATAAGTCACTGTTAAATGTTATTTCATGAGAAATCTAATCTTGAATCAGTGCGAGTCACCTGTCTTTGCGTCTAAACCAGACGTCCACTTACGCACATGTACACACATTCTCCTGGAAGCATGATGCTAAGCAACTTATATTCCTGGGAAGAGATGGTAAATAGAAAAAGTAAGAAAGAGGGACAACCAGATCCCTGAATTCTTATGCTTCTCTGCAGGCTTACCAGCAGATGTGTTGTAATCCTTTCCCATCAATTTTGAAAGGTATTATTGATGACTTCACTCCCAGGAATTAAATTCAACCCTACCCAAAGAAGGGATAAACTGGACAATTGTTCTTCAGCTCTAAAAGCTCAGTACTTACCTAAAATGTATTTAAATAATTATTTTGTCCATGCAGTTTCATAATAATTAGCTCAGTAGAAAATAATGTTTCTGAAAATATAAGCCTTCCCTTAATAATTAAAAAATATTAGAAATCATACTGGAACGTATAATATATATTGTACATCAGCTAATAATCCAGTTGTCAAGTGACCAATGGCCAGAAGAGATCACTAGAGTTCTTGGGAACCACTCAGAATTTTTTTTTTTTTTTTTTTTTTCCGTACGCGGGCCTCTCACTGTTGTGGCCTCTCCCGTTGCGGAGCACAGGCTCCGGATGCGCAGGCTCAGCGGCCATGGCTCACGGGCCCAGCCGCTCCGCAGCATATGGGATCCTCCCAGACCGGGGCACGAACCCGTATCCCCTGCATCGGCAGGCGGACTCTCAACCACTGCGCCACCAGGGAGACCCCCACTCAGAATTTAATATCACCTTTTAGTGCTCATTAATTTGTGTAATTCCAATTGTATGGTATAACATTTGACTGTTTTTCTGACTTAAAAAAGAATGCACAATTAATCAAGTCTTCTTTCTGGGCAACAGAATAATTTTGAACAGGAGATGTTAATCCTTGCTTTAAAATTAGTGTCAAAAATAGTTTTATTATGCAAATATTTGGCAAGCATATTTTCCCTTTCATGGGCGTGAAAATTCACATTTGAGCCTTATAATTAAATTAACACATCAAGAGAATCATGCATGAAATTAGTGTTTCAAGATAAAAAGTGACTATATGGGCAAGACTGGTGTCATGATGTCAAAAAATTGTAGTTGAACTATAGTCTTTGAACTCCCTTAATATTGTAATGATATGGTGACTTTACATTTTAGGTATCATTTAAAAATAACACATACCAAGGGCAACTCTAGCCGCAGATGCATCATAATTGATCCAGAAGGATACCCATGAGAGAATTGTAATTAGGATAGAGGGCATGTAGGTCTGGAGAATGAAGTATCCAATGTTTCTCTTCAACCGAAAGCTCAGTGAGAGCCGAGGGTAGGCACCTATGGTAAACAGACAGGAGTTACACTGGAGATCAGACACAGCAGACAGAGTTTGCTTTGACTTCCAGGGGTCAACAGCATGCATCAGAATAGTCCAGAACGGAGGGGTGGTCCACAACCACGCAATCTGCCTCCGCGCGCCTAATGGTACCCATCGAGAACTTGGGAGAGGAATGATTTTCATTCTATGTACGAGGTCACGACGAGGATACTCTTCTAAGGTTAAATACTCAGCTGAGAACTGTCCCTGAGAAAACTGTGGGGGAAGCCTTTAGCTTAGAACACATAATAGTGCCAAATATCTCATTTAGTTTTCAACTATTGGTCCTCTTCTTCTCCATTGTAGATAGGGGAGATTTGGCTCAAGGCTTTACTGAGCAAAATGGTTTCTATCAGTCATCCCATCAGTCCATCTAGAGCAACAGTGCACAGATGTTTGAGGCACTGACCCTGGAACACCTGGGATAGCTCAGGGACCCCCACCCGAGAGCTGGAGAGGCACAAAGGGCAGGAGTATACTCTGAGATGCTGTGCTCCAACCACAGGAAAGGCATCAAGGAGAGCTGAGAAGCACCCAGTCTGCTTTCCTGTATTTGAATCCTAGTGCTAGCCTCCTGATGTGCACATCCCACTTAGACAGCCTTGAACCCCACCACCACTGCCAGTGCAGAGAAAAAAGCCCACTGCTTATGCCACCTATAGCTATATATTTGCCTTTTCTGTTTGATTTTGTTTTTCTTGGAGCAAGGAAAGTGTGGCTTCCATTTCCTCCTGTCCATTTCAACAGCCCACTTTATCAGTTTCAAACTTCTCAGCTCTTAATTTTCTGGACTCAACTGAGGTTGCTGGAAGGTCAACCTTCTCTAATCATCAACTTCCTTGCCTCCTCCCCTCCTGCCTTCACTGATGGATGGCGCTCTGTTTCTGAGATTCTTCCACCCAAAGCTTCAGGAGGCCTCACTTTTCTTGTCTTCCTCCTACTCCAAGCCTGACAGGCTCCTGTTCTCCTCCTGCCTCAAAGTATATGCATTTCCCTGACTTTGCTCCACATCCCTTTCTGGTTTTGTCCCTATATTCTATCCCTTTTCCAGTCTGATTCATTCGTATGACTGTTTCTTCTATGTAGTAGATGAAAGACTTTAACCTCTAGGCTCCTACTTTAGCATCAACCACATTTTCAGACAAATTATATAAAGGAGAAGAGAAATCACCTAATGGACCCAGCATTTAAAAGCTAACAATCTGGAAATTTCCTCCAATCTTTTATGTGCCTGTGTGTGTATAGTTTCTTTTATATAACTCTGATCAAATGCACATATTGTATTGTCACCATAGCATAAACATTTTCATCCTTATTACAAATTACTTTTAAATACAATTTTAAATTTTTCCTAATTTTCCATCAAATACATACACATGTATTCTATAGTTTATAAATACATTTTTCTGAATGCGATAAATTTAGGGTACTTCCATTTTTACAAAACTTTAAGTAATATTCTTAGGGATACCTTTGAGTAGAGTCCTTTCATTATGTTTAAACTTACTGCCTTAGGATGAATGTGCCAAAAGAGGAATTGCTAAGCCAATGTTGAAGGCTTTTGATACATATTCCCAAATTAGTTTGCAAAAGAACCACACAAGCACACATGCCACTATGAGTACTTTATAGAAGTGCCTATCTCATTTTGTAAACATAACAATATTACTTATTTTTTTTTTTTTTTTTTTGCGGTATGCGGGCCTCTCTCTCACTGTTGTGGCCTCTCCCGTTGCGGATCACAGGCTCCAGACGTGCAGGCTCAGCGGCCATGGTTCACGGGGCCTAGCTGCTCCATGGCATGTGGGATCTTCCCGGACCGGGGCACGAACCCGTGTCCCCTGCATTGGCAGGCGGACTCTCAACCACTGCGCCACCAGGAAAGCCCCATAATATTTCTTAAAAATAACTTTTGTTAATTTCCTTGGGAAAATTTGTCCTTTCAATCACTTTCTTTAATTGATCACTTCCCAAATGTTTGTTTTTCCCCTGATTTTAACTTTATAAATAATCTAATTATACTATTCATTCATCTTTCCCATTTTTTGTTCCTCTTACTGTTTTTACCTATTCATTAAAGTTCTTTTAATACTAATACTTGCCTGTATCCTCTGCAAGCATTTTTCCAGTTATTTGTTTAAAAATCTGAATAGGGTAAAGTGGGGGACATATAAAAACAAGTTTTGTATGTAGTTGAGTCTATCCATTTATTTTTTTTCCCTGTGATTTTTAAAACCTGTTTTTAGGTTTAGATAAGTTCACAATAGAGAGCTAACCACAAACCTATTTTGAGGGTTGGCAATTTGATATGTAGTGAACATGAATGTTGGTTTTTGTTCCACAAACAACTAACCAAGTTTTCCAACACCTCTAAGAAATAAAGCTTCTGCTGACATAGATTTGATACACTCTGTTGTTTTATAGTACATTCCATGTCTATGGACATGGACACGGACATGTCCATAGACATGATGTGCCCATGAGCCAAGTCAGAGCCCTGCCTGGGCTTTGACACCTCTGGGTCCCTGGCCCATATGTTTCAAAAGCACAGTCATCCCATGTTCAACAACTTCTAAGGCTTCGCATAAAGGTCAAAATAGTCATCCGGGAATTTTAGTTTCTCTAAAATGTTTTCCCAATTTAACGTTAGTTTTATTTTCCACCATGTCTCTGCATTAAGCATAACATTTTCTAGCCAAGAAGTATCCTCACTGCCTCAAAATAATTGTCCATATTTCTTGCCTCTGCTGATTCACACCCAGTGTTCTCCCCTTAAGAAATGTCTTCCTTTAGCCATACTTCAAGGCCTTGGTCAAATGCCACATCTTCCATAAATCCTTTCTTTTTCTTCCCTCCAAGTGTAAGTAATTACCCTCTTATTTTCTTTCCTCTTTAAAGTTATAATTATTAATATTTACCAAGGTAAGATCTTCCTTAGTAAGCTCTACATACCCCTAGGCAGAGTTTGTGAGGTAATGTATTTTTCATATACTGTCATGCTTAGCTAAATGTCTAAACCATCTCTGTCTACTAATAAATGCATCTGTGTACTGAGAGAAAGAAAACAGGCATATGTGGTTTATTTATGTGACTCTTTAGCAAGTTTAATACTCAAAACAGTCAGTAACTCTACTAAATATTAGTTTGAAATCCCATAGCAACTTCAACATTTTTTAAATAAATTTATTTTATTTATTTATCGATTTATTTTGGCTGCATTGGGTCTTTGTTGCTGCAGGCGGGCTTTCTCTAGTTGTGGTGAGTGGGGGCTACTCTTTGCTGCAGTGCGCGGGCTTCTCATTGCGGTGGCTTCTCTTGTTGTGGAGCACGGTCTCTAGGCACATAGGCTTCAGTAGCTGTGGCACACAGGCTCAGTAGTTGTGGCACACGGGCCTAGAGCACAGGCTCAGTAGTTGTGGCGCACGGGCTTAGTTGCTCCGTGGCATGTGGGATCTTCCTGGACCAGGCCTTGAACCCGTGTCCCCTACATTGGCAGGCAGATTCTTAACCACTGCACCACCAGGGAAGCCCACAACTTCAACATTTTTACTGAAGTAACTTCAAAATCAGATCTTAGTTTGCAGTTTCATGGCAATCTCATGCCTTTACTTGTCATTTGCTATTCTATGCTCCAGATATTTGTCACTATATCCACTCTACTTGGAATGTTGTTTGATTCCATCAGGATAGACTGGCTCATGTTGTAGTAGCAAAAGACCCCTCAAATCTCAGTAGCTTTACAACAAAGATTTTTTTTCTTTCTTGTGCTCCATAGCCACTTAGCTTCCTCTATCTGGAAGATAGCTGGACACTGTGGAAGAAGTGCCACACATACTTCCCGTCACATTTCATCGTCCAGAGCAAGTCTCACTGTCAATCTTTATGTCCCTGGAGTAGGACAGTTCAGTCCTCTCCCAGGGAAGTGCAACAAATATTTTTTGAATGATATTGCAATCTACCATATTCCCCAACTTTCCATTTTCTGAGTCAACTTTCTTAACTTTTTCCAAAATACATCTTCTTTAGGGAAGGCAAATATTGATACTTATGCAATGAAGTACAACTGATACTCTTTTGAGAATACTTGCCCCAGGCAACATGGGGACCAATGATACAATTGCATAGTCAAACACTTGGAAGGTCATTAGTGACCCTGAGAAAGGGAATATTACTCAGATTTCAAAACTATGTATTCACCAAGGTACTCATTAACACAGAACATAGAATTAATATACTATTTTCTTATGTATTCATTTAGTAAATACATTCTATTTCTTAAATGTGAAATATACCTTCAAATCAACAAAATTTTTAGGCATTCTCCATGTGCTGCCCCCCCAATCCCAATCTCCTAATCCCACAGGTGGGAATGTTAGTGGAGGAAACAAAAAAGATGAATAAGAGGATAGTCTATGCTCTCAACTAGCTCCTAATCTGTCAGAGAGACTCATACAGAACTGGCCTCGGTAAACCAGAGGTAAGGGCTACACTGGATATTCTAGGGCACAAGTTTAAGAAAGTTTTCACGGTATCTGAACTGAGATACTACTGGTTGAATAAGAGTCTTTACAGGCAGAGAAGCAGAATAGCCTTCAAAGTAAAAGATCCACCAGGGCCAAATGAAGAAAAGCCTTTCAAGATACCATGAGACAGAGACCTCAGAATGTTAATAAACACAAGAATCTTCAGAGGTGTCAAGATCCATTCTTCTAGGCAAAGACTTTTGCCATTTGGTGTGCATCTTCAAGAACACATAGAGTCTTTGTGTAGCTCTGTTAGATAAAGTCCTGACACTGGTACAACAGATGTGCTGATGTATCCTGTATCTATGGAGAAACTCCTCAAATGATCATAGTGAGCGGCTGATAATTTAAAGTTGAGAAGTAGTGAGTCAGCTGCACCAAGACATAACCTTCAAAAGTGCAATAGAAGCTTACAAATTACAACAGAAAGGCACAGAAGCCCTAAAGTCTGCGTGCCAATGCAGATGTGGTCAGGTCCACAAGTAGATGCTGAGTAAAAAGACAAAGGTACAGTCCCTAAATACAAGTGCATTGTTCTGGTTCAGGGCTTCCTTGGCAAAACTATCTATCAAAGATGCTGATCTCAACCCTTTCTCCCCAGATGCACTAAAAGTTGTGGCCAGAAACAAGGCTCTGGATCTCTCATCCAGCCTCAATTAATAGCACTTTCTAAGGCGTTAATATTGTTGAAGAACTCATAAAAATGTGGATGCAGAGTACCATGTCACCTTTGCGGAGTGATAAGAGCCACTCAAATGTATCTATAAAGTAACAAGCTGATATTTTAGCAACTGCAGCAGAGCTGGCCTATGTACATATACCTGTCCCCCTCCAAGGCGGCCACCGTGGGGGCTCTCCCACAATTGCCTAGGAAGCTTTGTGAGCTCGGTGCTGCTCTTGGGGTCTTTATGATGCTGTCTCATTCAATATCTACCTTTTTTACTTTATAATACAACCTAAAGTTCAAAATGGTGTTCCTAATTTTCTCACTTGCATTGCTAGTCACCGTAATTAATATATGTTCAAAAATTCCATAAAGGAAAGGAGATATATGAAATAGGAAAGAGAGAAAGAGGAAAAACAAAACTTTCTCAAAGACTGTCTCAACCAGGCAATGATTCTCTTTCTGATCCCTCTACAGTAAAGCCAGAATGTTCTATCCTATGACTCTGAAGCAAAGAGCAGGGGCATCTGAGTGATCCAGGTTCAGGCTCAGGGTTTATTTGGGATATTCCTTTAGGAAGTTGGCTACCCTCTCAGACCCTTAGTTTCCTTGTGTGTAAAGTTAGGGCAATAATATCACAAGTGAAAAAAGAAAAATATAAATTATACTCCATTGATTATAAACTATTATTCTGCAAAGGAAACCATCAAGAAAATGAAAATACAGTCCACAGAAAGGGAGAAAATATTTGCAAATCATATATCTGATGAAGAACTTGTATCTAGAATATATAAAGAAGGTTTACAAAAAATACAAACAGCCCAATTTAAAAATGGGCAAAGGACTTGAATAGATATTTCTCCTAAGAAGATAAGACCAGTGTCTAGTAAGTACATAAAAGATGCTCAGCATCTTACTCATTAAGGGAATGCAAGTCAAAACCACAATGAGACGCCATTTCATACTATTAGGATGACTACAATAAAAAAGAAAGACGATAACACATGTTGGTAAGGATGTGGATAAATTAGAACCCTCATGATTGCTTATAGAACTTAAATGGTACAGCCACTTTAATAAACAGTTTGGCAGTTCCTCAAAAGGTTAAACATAGCTATCATATGACCCAGCAGTTGCAATCCTAAGTACATATGTAATGCAAATGACAACTTATGTCCACAGAAAAACGTGTGCATGAATGTTCATAGCAGCTTTATTCCTGATGACCAAAAGGTGGAAACAGCCCAACATTCATCAACTTTATGTATGGTTAAACAAAACATGATATAGTCATACAATGGAATATTATTCAGCAATAAAAAGGAATGAACTATTGATAAATGCCACAACAAGGATGAACCTTGAAAACATCATGCTGAGTGAAAGAAGCCAGACATATAGGACCATATAGTGTATGATTCCATTCACATGAAATGTACAGGATAGGCAAATCCACAGAAACAGAAATTAGATTACCCAGGGTTAGGGTTGGCAGATTGGGGGAAATGGGGAGTGACTGCTAATGAGTACAGGGTTTCCAGGGTGATGAAAATATTTGGAAATTTATTGTGGTCATGATTACAAAGCTCTGTAAATACACTAAAAACAACTGAATTATATACTTTAAATGCTTAAATTTTATGGTATGTAAATTACATTTTAATAACTCTATCATAAGAAAAAGAATACCTACTATGTGTACTTTACTGGAAATTAAATGGTTTAATTCATTCATATCAAGTACCAAACATACCATCTGGCCGCAAATACACACTCAATAAAAGCAAGTTCCTTCTTCCTTTTCTTTCTCTCCTCTATGGTGACTTCTGTGCTCAAGATTCTGTAATCTAAGCATTTCTACCACTGAGCACATTTAAAAAATTGTGTGGAAGTCTTAAAAGCAATTCCAAAAGATGAAGGTAGACGAGACTTAGTTTTGCAAAGGAGGTGTGGGACAATGAATTTCTGAGGAAATCTGGTTTCTGTAGTGAGACATTTTTCATAGGTCAGGAGCCCTTAAAGGAAAATGATTTCATAGCAATAAGATGAGATAGTTAAGCTCTCCTTTGGCACTCAGAGTAAGTTTGCTCTAGTTCTGCCATTTTGCACTGAAAGATTAGTAGTATTTGGCTAGTAAGCACAGGTGACTTGTCTCTAAGGATCCTTCTAAAAACAGTCGATGGGGAAAAAAGAATGGGAATTTGTCTTTGGAATTTAAAAGACAATGAGATATAGATGATATTTCCTTCTTCTAACCTTTCATATAATATTGGCTCTAGACCAATAGTAGATGCTATTTAGAGACTCAATGAGTAATAATTTGATCACAGGGCTTTACTTTAGGAAAAAACTAAAGCACAGAGCTCACAAATGGACTCTAGAGAAAATTAAGTGCATGTATTAAGGGTGTGACATGCAGACTTTTAAAAATTTTGTAATTTGTTTCATAATCATAATTGAAAAGCAAAATAGTATTTGAAAGTTGATTTTTGAAGAATAGAAAATTCAGGTATCTTAACAGAAATGTATCATCATCATTTATTTTTAGATTCTTTTCTTTTTCTTTCTTCTAATCTTGGCAGAAGTATTTTGAAATGAAGTCAGAATGTATCAGTCCAAATGTACCCCGGAAAAAAAGGAGAGAAATAAAAACATCACATAATTAAAGAGGTATATTAAGTAACTTGTTCTCCATGAATTTATCAAAAATCTCAGTCTTTTGGCTCAAAGAAAATGAAAAAGTTAGGAGTAAATTTCAGATTTGGCAAAAACCATATATACCAAAGTTTGTGGGTCAGCAGAAGTACATTCAAGACCAATACAAAAGCTGAAGTCCCAATGAAGTGATCCTGTGTCCAGAGTGATATTTAAAGGGCCCTTTGATTGTTAGCTGGATATGCTTGTTGAAATAAATTTAACACAGTATTTCTTTTAACCCAATCCTCTTACTATCTGCCATTGAAGTGCTCTGCTCACATTTTCACAGCTTTGTATTGCTGCAACCAAGGACCCAGATCTCCTGACTTTGAGCTTTACAGCACTTTCCTCAATAGTACACGATTATGGATAAGTGTTTCCTCTCTATAATGTTATCAGAAAAATACAGAATTAAATGATTTATATGTACTGAACTGTGATTATAAAAAATGTATCCCAAATTTTCTTTTTTACTCTCATGTAATTAATAGTCCAAGCTAAATAAGAATTAAATATTGAAACAACTGTAAATTTTTCTGAAAAAATAAAGAGGAGTAAAAAATAAGCTATGGTGTTTGAGTATTGTGGAATAGGTAACACTCCTATTGGAAACAACTGGGAAAAATGGACAAAACTTAAATACATCTCCTTAGAGGCACTGGAGGGATAACAAGCCAGTAAGAATCTGGGCTAAGGTTTGGGAGAAAAAGTAAACTGGAAGAGGTGAGCTCCATGTTTCAGATAGCTGTAGTTTCTATAACAGAAAGGTGAGAAGCTAAGTAGAACATCTGACAGACTCATGGAACAAAGGGAGAAAAAACTGGAGATAGACACCATCAAATAGGGATTCCAAAGAGCTCTGTCCAAGATGTAAAGATAAATCAGAAGGATTCAAGCATGCACAAGGAATGAATCTGAACTCAGCATTACCCAAATCCCAGAAAGTAAATGAAGCTTATTCTGGATTGCTAATACCTCTACATGCCTGACAGAGGCAAGCATAAATTCTCTCTGAAGAAAGAAAACATCATCATAGATTTTGAATTATATCTATAATTTTCCCATGTACAATAGTAGCAGATTAGACACAGATGAAGAAAGAATTGTTGAACTGAAAGATAAACCAGAAGAAAATTTCCAGAGTGAAGCATGAAGAGAAAATAAAAAATTCAGAAAGCAAGGTAAAGATATAGTGACAAGATAGAAGATATAGTGACAAGATCCAATGCTGGAATTGCCAGAATTGAAATTGGAACCCTCAAAGGAGAAAAGCAGAGAGAAAATGGAGGAAAAGCAATGGTGGATGACAGAGCTCTAAAACTGCTGAAAGACCTCAAGCAAAAGATTCAAGAAGATCTACAAACTCCAAGAAGAATAATTAGAGAGATAATTATATCTTAGTACATCATAAGTGCCAGTGAAATCAAAACAAAGAGAGAAATTATAAAAGGATCTGGAGGGTGAGGAAAAACAGATTAATTTGAAAGTAGCACCAATTAGACCAACAACTGTCTTCTCAATGGAAACAATGGACACCAGGGAAAATGAAGTCATATCTTCAAATGGAAAAAGAAAAAATGCCAACCTATCTTTCTGTAACCAGCAAATTTATCCTATAAGAATAAATATGATATAAAGTCATACACAGGTTTTGTTTGTTTTTTTTTTAAACCCTAGAAGAAATTTGACCAGGAGACTCACACTAAAGAAAATATTTAAAAAATATTCTTCTTTAGGCAGAAGGAAACATTCATAGATAGACTTGGTGGTAAAGGAAAGAATAAATAACAAAGAAGAGAGGATTATTTATAATTACATCTAAGTGAAAATTTCCTGCATCTAATAACAATAATAATATGGTACAGGGTTTAAAATATATATAAAATTATAATACATAATGACAATAGCATATATAAGTCAGAATGAGGAAATATGGAATCCAAATGTACAAAGGCCCCTCCAGTGCTCAGGAATAGGTAAAAATACCATCTCAGATAAATTAATAGAAGTAATAAATACTTTAGCAAGGTTGTTCAATACAAAATCATTGTGTTCTTATATACCAGCAACAAATAAGAAATTATGTTAAGAAAATTTTACCATCTATAATAACATCAGAAAATATCAAACATATAGAAAAGTTTAACAAAGATGTACAAGTTTTCTACACAGAAAACTCTAAATGTTATTGAGACAAATCAAAGAAGACCAAAATGAGAGATAAAATATATACAGATTGAAAGAATTATAACAAGGTCACTTTTCACTAAATTAACTAATACATTCCCAATGAAAAGCCAAACCATTTTTTAAATGAAAATTAATGATCTGATTATAAAAGTTTTATGGAAATGTAAAGGGCCAACAATAATCATCAATAGTAAGTAAAAAGAAAGGGAAGGAAGGATCTGCTCTACTTAATAGCTACAGTAATCCACACAGTGAGGGAATTGTACAAAGATGGATAAATAAACCCATGGCACAGAATACAAAGTCCAAACACAGATCCATGCACATACAAACAATTTATGACAAAGGTGTTGCTGCAAGCGCAATGATGCTGTGGAAAATAATGAAACTTTCACACCTTTCACCAAAAAATGAATTCCAGGTGGACTGTAGGTCTCAATGTAAAAAGTACATTTTTGTAACACATTATAACCTGTATAAGTTTGCATCCAGAATTTATAAATAACTCCAATAAATTATTGACAGGAAATTCACAAAGACTTGCATAGGTAATTCACAAAAGAGGATCTCCTAACAGCCATTAGGGAAAGGTGCTCAGTCCCACTAGCACTCAGAGGAATGGAAGTTAAAACCACAAGACATCACCCAACACGCGACAGGTGACTTCCATGTGAAATATTAGCAAGGTCGTTGTGGGGTGAAAGGAACACTCAGGCATTACTGCTATGAATGTAAGTTAGTAAAACCACTTTGGAAAACAGGTTGGCATAATCATTAAGCTTGAACATTCACAATTACACTTTTAAGCACATTCTCAACATTTATGTGAGCATTTATTCTCAAAAAAACGAGTACAAGAATGTTCACAGTGGCATTACTCATAAATCTCCACCTGCAGGAGACTGGAAAAATAAATTGTGGTGTATTTACACGGTAGTATAGCAAGGAAAATAAATGAACCATAGCGATACTGATGGATTTAACAAACAATGTTCAATTAAAGAAGTTAGTCACAAAATAATTTAAACTCTACTATCCCATCAATAAAGTTCAAAAATACAAAATTAACTATACTGTAACAAGATAATGATTTCCTTTGAGAAGGAGGGATGTAAAGAAATTAGGAGGGGTCATAGTGTGTATCTTGGGAGTGCCCACAGCATTCTACTTTTTGACCTGATGGCAGTTACATGATTTTCTTTTTCTGATAATTCACTTAGTACTATATTTATATTTTAAATATTTTTCTGTATGTACACATACAGAAAAGTTATAAAAATTATCCTTAAAGTCATAAAAATCTATAAGTCTTTGTATTAAAAATAAAGCATGAATTCTAACCCTTCCTAGGAGTGTCTTGCTTGAATTAATTACATTCTATTAGAAGGTCCACCAACTGCTGTTTGACAATTTACGTAAAATTTTCACATATTTCTTAATGAATTGAGATCTGTTTGCTTTAAGGTCATTCAACTTGATATTTCTGGCACATCCCAAGTACTTCAGCAACACATGTATATTTATTATGTTTAACTAAGTAGAAATTAGATAAAAGAATGAAAATATTTCCTTTATTGAGATTCTGCTTGAGTCACTGGCTTAATTTCAGTAAGCAGAAAATAATGATATAATATTTGCTTTGCTAAGTTTTTTTGAAAGACGTTTTCAAACCCCAACATTTAAATAATTATGGCCTGCCTATCTAGAACAGGTTTAAAAGCTAAGTTCAGTAAAAATTTCTTACACGATTCCCAAAGCTTGTATAGAAGGACAATATCTTTTCAGGTTTCAGTCAAAAGATTTCAAAGACTAACCTCAACTTGCACTTATTTTTAAAAATACATTTTCAGTATTTCCTGAAATTCAACCATAAACCACTAATGAGTCATAGAGAACTAGATCACACTTTAAAGTAGAAATCTGTGAACTGCAGTAAAAACATACTTTATTTGTAGGGTTAAAGCAGAAATGAAACATCAGGTAATCTCACATCTAGGTGACAGCAAGCTGCTCCCTTCTTTCATTGTTTCTCTTTAATCTGGTCTCCCTTTTCCTTCTTGGAAAGACTTCCCCACGCGTGTTTTCAGGTTTGGCTTAATTCTATAGACTGTAGGTGCTAAAGAATGATCTGAGTATTCACTTTATAAACTCTTTCCTTAAAAAATATAGCTCTGAATCAAGAAGGAATATTGGTAATAGATTCAGGACTTTCCAAGAAATCCAGTGGATTTAAATAGTGAATGATATACCATGGACCTAATGAAAGCTTTCTTTTTTCTCTTCTCTGTTTGACTTTCAAGCAGAATCTGTAATTGAGGTTTTGGTATTTTGTGGGAATCCTGAACATATGGTTGTGAACAAATGAATTAATTCAGAAGATTTTAAATGAATGCCAGATATATAAGAGAGTGAGAGTAATAACATATGACAATTGATAGAGGAATGATGCAGTCAGACAGTGATTCGAAGCTTTTCAAAGGAAAAGGATAATTGGCAGAGATGCTCAAGGAAGGCCAATCAGATGTGTTGGTGTTTCAACTGTCCATTGATGAATGTACTGGATATGAATAGAAAAAAGAGGAAGAGAATACATCAAATGTGGGCTGTAATAGGAGCAAAAGTCTTTAGGCAGCATGCAGGAGTGAGTGGAGGAGAGAAGAACAGCTGAATGCAGCAACTAAAACAAAGCTTTGTGTTGGGGATGTTTGTGAGCTAAACTGAAGAGGAGAGGTTAGAGCTAGACTTGGATCCACGGTGAAGGAGACTGGATTCCTTGCTGCTGCAGGCAAAGGCAAGTCATCACAGGTTCTGGAGCTGAAAAGTGGCTTAATTAAAACAGGGTTGCATGACCACTATTTACAATAGCCAAGACATGGAAGCAACCTAAATGTCCATCTGTCCACAGATGAATGGATCAAGAAGACATGGTAATCTATCTATCTATATCTATAGATATCTATCTATCTATATATATCTCTATACACACACACACACACACACACACACACATAAACACACACAATGGAATATTACCCAGCCATAAAGAAGAATGAAATAATGCCATTTGCAGCAACATAGATGGACCTAGAGATTATCATACTAAATGAAGTCAGACAGAGAAAGACAAACACCATATGATATCACTTATATGTGGAATCTACAATATGATACAAGTGAACTTATTTACAAAACAGAAAATAGACTTACAGACATAGAAAACACACTTATGGTTACTAAAGTGGAAAGGGGGTAAGGGAGGGACTAATTAGGAGTCTGGGATTAACAGATACACACTACTACATACAGTCCTACTGTATAGCACAGGGAACTATATTCAATATCCTGTAATGAACCATAATGAAAAAAATATGAAAAAGTATAAATATATAACTGAATCACTTTGCTGTACACCAGAAACTAACACAACATAGTAAATCAACTATATGTCAATAAAAAATAAAAAAAAAACAAACAGTTTTGCATGGCTACTAATTTGCCAGCAAAATGCAGGATGGACTGTAAGGCAGAGGCACATTTCTTGCCATTAAGGATTTCTGGACACTGGATGAATCAATTCTAGGTCTCTGGATTAAGAATTTGGAGGTCTCCAATCCTGACATCCGGTTTTAGAAACTTGCATAAAAGCACTCATCAAGCACTTACAGCCCATAGGGACTTCCCTGGTGGCACAGTGGCTAAGAATCCACCTGCCAATGCAGGGGACACGGGTTTGAGTCCTGCTCCGGGAAGATCCCACATGCCGTGGCGCAACTAAGCCCATGCACCACAACTACTGAGCCTGCGCTCTAGAGCCTGCGTGCCTAGAGCCTGTGCTCCACAACAAGAGAAGCCACTAGCAATGAGAAGCCCACATACTGCAACGAAGAGTAGCCCCCCACTGGCCGCAACTAGAGAAAGCCTGCATGTAGCAACAAAGACCCAATGCAACCCCCCAAAAATTAATTAATTAATTAATTTAATTTTAAAAAAAAAAGAATGTACAGCCCATTAATACTGGGAGGTAAGGGAAGGAATGACACAGATGCCGTGGACAGGCACAGTAGACATTGTTTGTCATCCCAACAGCTACATGCTGTGTAACAGCCCTTATAACATTAATATATAGAAGTATGGAAAATAATCATTTAAATAAAGCTTAAAAATATTAGTTTTTAAAATCTTTGTCAAAAAATATATCAGGGTTTCCTATTTGTCAGGAAACTTGTGGATTAATTTCTGTCCTTTCCAGCTTTACTGTGTAAATTTGGTCAAATCATTATCATTCCTGAACATCAGTTTTCCTATACTTTAACTTGGGCTAATTTCTTTGTCAAGTACCAGTCTCCCAGGGACATTAGTGAAAAAATCTCGAACACAAGGTGCTATGAATGATAATGTAGCACGCCATTGTTATGGTTAGAAATCACAGTGAGTAATAAAGTTTTACTTCGTTTTCTTTTGAGTTGTAAGGGGATCGAAATATTTTTTCCAAAACCTATTTGCTGAGTCATGGCAGAAGTGGAATAATTATTTGTTGAGGTGAACTAACTCAGTTATTTCTTTAAAATGCACTCATGGAACAAAGCTCCCTCCTTCTGGGCAAAGGCATACTTAATTTCCTCCCCAGGTACAAAGAGGTTTTATGTGGATTTTTCTTTTTAAAACATCACATTTTAGTACATTAAATATTTGAACATATAATGTTATTAATTTATATAGTACCTCTTTTGCAGAAACGATTCATTTGATTAGGGTTGAATACATACTTAGTAATGACAGTCAAACTTCCTCTTGTAATTCAACAACCATGCAGTTTTCAAACTACTGAGTGGGCTAGATGCTGGGATATGTATTAGGGATACAAATATGAACCCCAAACAAGCCCTATTCTTAAGAAACCCTCAGATAAGCAATTAGGAGTCAGTTACATCATGCTCAATAATCCAGGGTAATAATGTCATACATTTCCTAATATTTAAAGCTCTGGGCAGCCACTGGAGTGTCTATTCTCAGACTCCTCAAAATATGCCTCATTTCTGGACCCACGCAATTTAATTAATGAAAGCTAATCAGCGCTCACCCTATTCTAGGCTCTTTATTTATACTAACTCATGTAATCCTCTACAATCCTACCAAATAGATGTTATCAATGTCCTCTTTTTTTCAGAGATCACCACGGGTCACCCTGCTAGAAGGTTCCAGAGTCTGAACTTAAGCTCCGGCAGTTCTGGCTCCAGGGTCTGAGTCTTTAAACCTTGTACATACTGTTTCTTGAACTCGAGCTCTCTTATTGTGGCTCAATTCCCGCTAAACACCCCACTAGGTAAGAGGCTACCTGATGTCATCCAGGGCACACTGCTGAATGCTTGCAGGCTGTGAGCAGTCCCACTGGACCAGACACTCCCTGTTCCCTCTCTGACCCAGGGTTCAGCCCCATGCCTAGTTCATGCCAGCCATTGAGTGAATATTCATGACTCCTTTTGTATGTATTCCCTGCCCTGCAGCCTGCAACCTCATGTTACCCAGGAGATGGATTAGGACTCTACACCTTGGGAAACCACAGCAAGAAGCCATTCACAAGGTCCTCAAAGAGGCAGGACAAGGGAGAGGTAGGTGGGCCAGCCACAGAATTTCGCTTGCATGACCCTGAGAAGGAGCATCTCCAGAAACCTCCAGAGTGTTGTGTCTTTCCTAATCCTTTTTCTGAGAATTCTCTTTCAGGCTAGAGAATCCTTCAGTCCAGTTTACTGACTGAAATCTCATTAATTCAGAACACTTGTGTAAAGGAAAATAAATTAGTCTAATATTTAATTTTGAAATAGTTTTGTAACAATGTGGCTTATGACCTTTCTACATAAGTAAGCAAATTAGAATAATTTTAAAGTGCAGGGTCTTTGAAGGATGGGAGGTTTATAACTGACTGATACGGAGCTCCTGGTGACACCCTGCGAATGCAGAAACTTGGTGAGCACAGAAAAGAGTACTCAACACTGCATTCTGAGGGCATGATCACTCTCAGCAGAGTTTAAGTATTTGCCCCCATTTCTGCAGGGTGTATCTTCTCCAGATGTGTTTAGGATATGTTCTGCCATACACATAGTTAAAAGAAAGACAGAGACTGCACCTAGGAAAAAGTGGCTCCAGTGCTTTTGAGCAAGAGGATTCAGGAAGGCCATTCTATGTGGTTGCAGTTTCCCATGGAAGCACCACACCCTCCACAGACGCCTCATCAGGCTTTCAAGGAGGTTGCATGAAAATGCAATAAAAGGGTCTCCTGGCAGTGCCCTAACAGCCCTATCTGCAATCTTCTAGACAAAGGCAGACATGGGCAGGACTCCTACACCAAGACAAGACTATCCCTGCGTTCTGAGCAGACCTCTGCTCACATCATTTGGAGCATGGAACAGTTTGAAACCCAGTTTTAAAAGCAATAAATCATTTTCTGCAACACATCACAGGGCAATTTTCTTGGTTGTGGAAACTATTCCTTAACGATAAGCCCATGTGCCTTTCGGCCTCACCGCCCACCCGAGGTGAGCACCTCCGTGCGTACTCTACAGAGACTACAAGCACATTTGCAGGATGTCTTGCAACACAGGAGCAGGTGGCACCGCATGAAGATGGACCTTAAACATGCAGGCTTCTGTCTCTACTTGCACGTCCCTTCGTTCTTGAGGCTGAGGTAGAGAGGAGAGAAACTGGCCCAGTGCGGACTGGCTGCATGTCCGCAGCATGGCAGGCATCCCACGAGGAGGGGACAGGGAGTGGGGTCAGCCATGCCCAGGACAGGCCTCTCCTATGGGAGGCGTCTCCTTGAAGTCGCAGGCACTGGTGGTCAGTGCAGCACTGAAGGAATGCAGGGCTGTCACCTAAGCCATCCTGGGGAGGCAGTGTGTGGGCAGAGAAGGGGCCAAACCTTCACAGAGGAAGAGCATTTCGATTAAGCTGAAGAATGAGTAGAAGGTGGCCAGGTGAAGGGATTCAAGGTGGCCATGGGTCACAGGCATTCAAGCTAGAGGCTACAGGCAGAGAGTGCAGGCCGCGGGCTTCATGAATGCTGGCACAGGGCCAGGGCTAACCACCACCCACTTGGTGTGGTTTAAGCTACATTGTCAGGAGAAAGCTAATGTGGGAGATCCCAGCTCTGCCTTCTTGAGAATTCTCCACCCAGAGTTTGTGGTCCTTAGAATATCCTACACTTTACCGAGCACTTTTGTTTATTCCCTCAGCTATAGCACAGCATTCAGTAAGAACACCGAGAAAGCACTACCCGTTGTGAGAGACATGGTTGGAACTTAATAAAACCTCAGCAAGTACAGACAGGAGAGTAGAAGGTAACTACTCTGTCTTTGGATAGTTGAAACAATGATGACAATGAAAGCCAGGCCAGGGCAGCCTCCCAGATGACATTAGGAGCAGACGACCATGTCTGAAGAGGCATCACTAACTGCAGGTGCCCAGGTTCCTGGACCAGGGCCGACTGCCAGCCCAGAAGTGGGGAGAAGGTCTCTTACTTTTGACAGCACAGCACTTGCCTCCTCAGGTCTTCCTCCCTCTCCTTCCTTCCTGCCTCCAAGGCCATCAGTGGCCTCTTATCTGCCCAGAATGAAAACTGCTTATGTTATCAAACAAGCGTTGGTTAATTTCACCCTCAGTCTTTTAACTTTTCAATAACCAGTACAGAGAGCATCTCCTGGTCAGGTGCTCCTTCCTACCCATCAAAGCTTATCCATCCCCTCTAGATACAGAGAAAAGGGTACAGAAAATGATGAAATATTGATGATAGTCCTTTTTTGGATGACTCAGCACTGTGAATCAGCAGCAGGGTATTTCACAATGATAGCATCATGGCCAGGCAGCCAATATCCCTCCAGGGAGTATGAGGGGATGCAGGACTCACCTGTGGCAAAGACAACATTCCTGGAGACCAGACGATGCTCCACGATGGAGAACTGTGGGAGCTCAATTCTCTCCACTCCAGTAACAGCCTTATCACCACCGCGCCAGTAAAATTCAATGTCATCCGTGGTGTAGCCATCTACCAGGAGAGAGAAGCAAGGACATGGCAGAAATGAAGCATTATTTTGTCTAAAGAAACTGTCACTAATAAAATGGAAGTAACAGCTTGCCCATGTTTGAAGTAAATTTGTTTGATGTGCTTGTCTATGAAAAGAAGCATCATCAGAGAACTAACTTTCGAATATTCTCATGTTACCTCTGCTGTCTGATTTGAACCAGGCTGAGAAACTGTGGAGGTAGAGTGCTCTGACCAAAGTTCTGTCTGCAAAGCCTAATTGTAGGGCTGGCCTCGACTTTGCACAGAAATGAATTAAAAACATATTCGTAGCACTGAATAAGATAGTTGGAAAAAAAAGTAAGAACTTGAGTATGAAGAATTCTGGAAAGGCAGCTCTCTCAAAAACTATTAAAAAGTTAAAACACTGCGGGTGAATTTGACCAATCAATGTTTGATACAGTCAGGCATTTTTGGATGGTGTCATGAGGTGTTCCTGGCCATGAGCTTGGCCATCCTTAGAAATGCCTTTTGTAGGGACCCTCTTGGTCCTTAGAGATTTGAGCAGTGGTCTCAGCAGAAAGAGGAGTGGTTATTTGCCAGATTATAGCTCCAAAGCCAACTCTTGGCATGGTCTCATGCTCGCTCGGTAATTAATCAATGCTTCTTGAGAATGACTAAATAGGACAATAGTGTCTGATGTTATTTGTAGCACCCAGGAGTCTTCTAAAGAATTAGGTCAACTTTAGCGGTAAGGAAAATTAAAACTCACAACTGTAGAAAAATAGCCTATGAATATAACAGACTTTTTGATTTGAACATATAACACAACAAGAGGCAGATACTAAATATCTGACGTTAGACAAACAAATAGACCAAAGCTGTGGGGATGCCTGCCCCCCACAGCCCCTGCTGGCTCCCTGGTCCCGTCTGCTGTCCTACCTCCAGGATCACGGTGGGCACACCTTTTGTCTCTGCCCTCTCCTCTGACTGCCTTACACTCCATTCTCACCTGGCAGCCACAGCAATTGCTAACAAACCACACATCTTACCAAGTCACTCTTCTGCTTAAGGCCCTCAAATGTTTCCCAATGCAATTAGCAAAACAAGTCCAAAGTCCTTAATAGGACCCCAAGAACCCACAGGACTGGTCCCTGTGTGCGTTGTTAAGTACATCCATGCCCACTGCCTTGCCCACCCAGTCCAGCCCCTCTGGCCTTCTGGCTGTAGCTCAGAGCAGCATGCTGTGCCCAGTGCTTACATGCCCCCCAGCGGGACATCCAGATCTTCAAGTGGCTAACTCTTCCATACATTTGCATCTTGACTTTAATAAAAACTTTTGCACACGTGTGTAGTCAGGTCACAAGAAAACTGGGAGAATTCCTCTTCTGTTCAACTGCTTTAATCATGAATTCTCCGAGGGGGAGGGACCTCACACACTCTGAGGAAATCTCTTTGACAACGGACCTTCCTGCCCATCCTCCACCTTGGCTAAACATCAAGGAAACAGAATCTACACTCTTCAAAGCCACTCACTACGGCTCACAGTTGGAATAGGAGCTGCTTCCTCACTTAGATCCCAAATTTGCCTTCCTGAAACTCTCATCAACTCATTGGAGTTGTGTCCTCTGGCCACACAGAATCTACTTAACTTCCTAAAGTAGCCCTTCAACTATTGGGAAACCATCATCTTTCCCCTGAGCCTTCATACTAAATATACTATGCATCATGCCACATGATCTCATGTCCCTCACCTTCTGAAAGCACAGCTCTCAGAAAGCAGGGCCGTGATGCCGTGTGAAAGTGAAGGGCACAGTGAGGGGTCTAAACTCTGGCCTGCCACCAGTGCAGCTTCCCAGTGTGTTCATTCACCAAGGCATTCACTTCTCACCATACATGCATCAAATGCGCTGCAAAGTAAGTCATTTGCCATCCCCCCAAAATTCAATACAAATACCGACAACCCGAAATCCAGCGGAGGCTAATGATAAACCAGTCTACAGTGGGTCAGGAGAAGACACAACGGCAGCAGCCACATCCGGATATGCCAGGGTTGCAGGTCAGGGAGCAGGACATTTGCTTCTTAGACTACGTGGCTGCAGCTCTCGTCCCTCGCAGAGAATTATCCCTCAACACTGAATTATCAATAAGGCATCTGAACACTCTTCAAATTGAAGAAAATTGCCAAGATGTAGAAATAGTTGGCTTGTAAAGCTGAGCTCCTAATGGGAAATGAGGTTTATTCCAACTGCAGAGGGTCCCAGGAGTACAGCCACTTGTGCCTGATGAAGCACATCGTGAGGGACCGCCTCTCGGCGTCTGCTCTCTTCTCACTGAAGGGGTCGAGATGGAGAGCATTTGTCTTCTTATATTTCAGCATAGCAAACAGACTCTCTTAGTCAGATCAGAGTGGAGGACTCTTTTATACTGAGCCTCTGTCTCTGTCTCTCTCTTTCTCTTGCCCTCTCTCTGTCATGAAAGTGATATTTGCAGAGTGGAGGATTAAACCTCTAATCTTCAGGATAGTTAAAAACTATGTCAAGAAAATTATATATGCCATGCCAAATAATGATAAGAAGGCCTAAAACACAAAGTGGATGAAAAAGAAATACAGATACACACAGCTTTCAATCTCCAGAGTGCAGTTCTGCTCATCCAAAGGGTATCTTCTCAGGTCCATCATGCATGCTGCGGTTGTGGTGATTCTGAAACACACAGAGTGAGGGCAGATATTAAAGATGGGATGAGAAATACAGCAGAAAAACTGCTTCTAGATAAACACTGAGTAACCCTCAGGTAGGACCCCTTCCCCAAAGCACACCTGATTAAACATATTTCATAACTAAATGGACAAGTTTTCATTATACTGTAGGCCAGCTTTATCCAAAAAAGCAATACATATATAATTATAAAAGTATTCATGCAAACTTGTTGACTTTGGATAATCAAGAGCAGAGAAAGGGGCTTCTTAGGAAGCTCTTGTCTTCAATTTTTATTCTGCCTCCTTGTCTAGTGATGCTCTAACTTTTGTAGCACAGAGAAAACTTACCTATGGTAACAACATTGATTAGATTACAACTGAATTCTTTGACTTTCAGTGTGAAGTGTTCAAGTAGCTCCCAATCCACAGGCTGCACTCTGGAAATGTGAGCCAAGCTTCTACTTGATTCTATTTTGTTATAGTTGCCTCTTGGGCTAATGCTCCAGGGCTTTTCATCACAGGATCAACTACCTCTTCAAAGAGAATATTTGGCTTCTATGTTATTGATTATGAATGAAAACTTGGGTTAGCTTCCCTTGAGGTCAGCTGCAGCCATGGAAAGAATTTATATCGTGGCCTAAGGACAGTTAAGCCTCTGCTGTGCAATGGTTAAACCCACTGTACATGGAGATAAAACACTTCCAGAAACGTCAAGTTCATTTCCTACTCTGCCAAAAGCCTCATTTTAGGGAAACCAACCTACCCAAAGCCTCTGTTGAAAATGCAATGATTAGGCTACCATGTTTTATTCTCTTTCTCGAAATCCCACCCCTTCTGCACCACAGTCCCAGCTAACCAGACTGGGCTGGGTCCCTGAATCAAGCACAGCCAACCATTAGTTGAACAAGAATATAGGATGTGGCCTGAGTTAAAAGGCAGAATGGAGCTAAAGGGATTCTCTTCCATGGGAATGAATTAAAGATGAGAATGGAGATAAACTTGTGAATTAGAGGCTTGTGGTGCCATTTTCAAACTGGAGAGTCAGGCATGAGAAAGCATAACAGAGGTGAAGACAATGCAGAGAGTTGATGGTTTAGGAGACAGCAGAGCTAAGGCTGGGCCATAGCGCACAGCCTTGCAGGACATGTATGACACATCTCAGGGAGCAGCATCTCAGAGCTGATGTGGAAGATGTGTAAATGGCGGCCCAGGCTGTGCTCATTAAATGGTGAATCTTAAGAAGGAAGAAGTGAGAATGTCTTCTCCTGAGATCCCTAGATTTACCTTGAAATCCCAGCCACATTCTAGACTCCACCCTTCTCGAAGCCCAGTACTGAGCTTTCTATAGACAGCCTTCCATGTGAACATTCACAACAAACCTCCTACCACTCAGGCAACATGAGCAAGTTCTGCTCCAAAACACCCATCAGACACCAGTCATGTGCTAATTATGTTGGGCTTGTCTCACTGAACCTAAGTGCCGGTGCTAAAGGAATACGAGTAAAGCATGCCCTTCTATTAGCACTGGGTTAAGCAGCAGATTGAGGAAAGTTCTACTTTTCAATGACTGAGAAGAACAGTGAGGGAAAATATCAACCTATTTGCCAATCATGGGACAACGCTAATTTTTTCTCTGCAAATAGCACGCGAGTGCCGTGCAGACATATGCTATAAGATCCACACCAATGATGAAACTGTGTCCTTTCCAAATGTCATAACACTTCCAATTATCATTCCAAAGAGTGGATTACATTATATCCAAAGTCAACACATAGCTCTTTGGTATATTTTTCTACATCATCTGACTTCCTAGCCAACTGAAGAACCAGCCTCACACTCTGAAATTCTGGCATGTTTTATGGCAGGTTGTCAACCCAACATCCATACAAGCTGCCTATAAGGCAAAATTAGAAGAAAGTTCTGCTAAAATTACAAATTCTTGTAAATAAGAGAAAAAGATCTCTACTGGAAATGTTCAAATTTTTAAATTTTCCTACATGTTTTAGTACCTATTCACTTGAAGACTCAGTAACTGAGATTACCATTTTTTGTTTGTTTTTCCTTATTTATTCCCAATTATCATCATTAAAATACATGCACACAAGTGCACACACACACATCCAAATTGTTTGGAGACTCACATGTACTGTGATATTATATAGAGTGTTTCATAGGAATCATTGGAAGTGGGAAGCATGAAGCTAGTAGAATTGGTATCTTTGCTACAGCTGTTGTCCTGTCTTCTCATTCTGGTATCATACTGGCTATCATATGGAGCCCTATTCCTATTGACTTCAGGAATAAGGTATAGACATCTATGCGCTACTCTTCTTCCTATGGAAGAAATACACAGAAAACCCTCTTATGGTGGAAAGTAAGTCATAAGAGCCTACTCATGACACAGTGGAAGAAGGAAAGAGGTCTTTTGCCACTGGGACAGAAAGGCAAGAAAAAAAGAAAGGGGGGGAATAAAGAGATCACGAAGGGGAAAGCCGGCCAGAACCCCTCCCTGAGCCACAAGGCCATCATCCACATTGGCTAAACTCATGACAGGTTTGGGGACTGGACCTTCTGAGTGAAATGACCAAATTTTGCACCCCTGGGACTTTGTAGAAACCATAGGAGGGTATTTCATAGTCTGCAGAATGAGAACTCAAGCCTAGTTAATGGAGATGGACCAAGGGCAGGGAAGCCCCAGTGACATTCGAGCTCTAGTTGCATAATCCCCAACACGCATGCGCTCACACACACACCTTTTGTATTTTTTTCTAATCAATTTTATTTGTCCTGAGAAAAGACTTTAACCAACTTCTAGCTCCACTTCCATCTGAAAGCTGAGAATTCCACTCCTATTTCTAAGAAATAGTGGTGAAGTCAATAAGAAATATTGGGTGAGGAATTCTCTCCAGTAGGTCCATTGTTTTTAGTCATAGCATGCAGTCACATCTGAACTTTACGTAAGGCTGGTTGTGAGTTTGCTCTGGGCCCAGCTCCGTGCTCAGCACTTGAATACTCACGCATTTAATCTCACAACAACCACATTGTAGAGGCATTGTTATTCTTCCCATTTTGCACATGAGCAAACCAAGGATCAGAAAGAGTAAGGAGGTCGGCAACATTTACAGTGCTACTGGAAGGCACATGTGGCATTCAGATCCAGGCAGCCTGAATCCTGCACTCACTCATCTACCTCCTTGACACCTCTTCTGCCTTAAACTACAAAATATATTCAACTTTTTTTTTTTTTTTTTTTTTGCAGTACGCGGGCCTCTCACTGCTGTGGCCTCTCCTGTTGCGGAGCACAGGCTCCGGACGCGCAGGCCCAGTGGCCATGGCTCACAGGCCCAGCCGCTCCACGGCATGTGGGATCTTCCCAGACCGGGGCACGAACCCATGCCCCCTGCATTGGCAGGCGGACTCTCAACCACTGAGCCACCAGGGAAGCCCTATATTCAACTTTTAAAAGCCTACTCAGGGAATGAAGTTCTTGTTTTCAAAGAAGAGCGAATTCAGTAGAGAAATATGTTATATATATATATATATATATATATATATATATATATATATATATGATATATATGATCACACATATATACACACACAGAGATCATACACATGTATATGTCTCATATGTATGACAAATTGGAAATATACTACATAATGGGAGAAAATAAATATTTTAAGGCTACACTTGCTGTACAGTAGTGATATTTTGCCCATTGTGGAATAGGGTAGAGTTTAGTAGGTAGTCCTGCTATTATAAGTGATATATCCCTAAAGATATATTTAAGAGTCAAAATTATGAAAATTTGAGGAATAAATGTGAAGTTTATAAGGGCAGCATCACCCCAACAAGTTTAAAATCCTATTATGAGACACCTGCCATCTTTGGACACCATCTAGAAACTACTCCTGGGAAGAACAGCTTTTAGCAGGTCAAAGGGTTCTAACTTTGTCTCAACTATATCAAGCTTATGAGATGTACTTTGGTATCAGCACTTCCATTTTAAAATTTTCACCAATTAAAAAGAATATTAAGGGAAGACACAAACTCTTTGTGTCATCCCACAAACACAGATTTCTCCACAGACCGCCTGGAGAGGCTGTGGTGGAAATATCGCTTTTGGCTGCTCAGGAACACAGCTACTAGGTGGTGGTAGTATGCCTGCTTGTCAGCCGAGGTACGACAATGCTCTCTGTCCTTGCTGGGAAAGGGGGACTCTGGGCTGAGCCTGGGACCCACTCTTACAGTGAATCACAAGGCAATGCACACACTCTCTTCCCCACTTATATGAATATTTTAGATTCATAGTAAATACCAGAGAGAACAGAGGTTAAAATGTCCTCGACTAGCTTTCTCAGAGGCCTTGTAGAACTAAAGTATCTCAGCCCCGCTATCTCTCCTTTCATCACCCATTTTAGTATTGTCATTATACTTAGGACCATCTACCCTTGGAATGTCCTTCCATTTGTTGACTTGCAGTCCCCCTGCTTGTCCTCTGGGAAGCCTGGAACAGGGCTTGGTCCCCTGCAGTCATAAATGCCTAGAACCGCAGCCACGTGCACATGGCAGGTGTCCTGGACTAACAGACAGCATGGAACTCAAGCAAAATGTGGAAAGGAAAAGAGGTAGCTTGGCCCTTCTTGGCTTCAACCCCCCAAATCTAAGAGCCAGAGGGGATACCCACCCTCCTGCAAGCACTCCCAGCAGGAGATCTGACTTTGAATGTTTACTGACCCTCTGAGAGCCTCCCTGGGCTCACTGGTCAAGATGCTTGGATGATTATACTCCAATAAAGATGTTAAAACAAACAAACAAACAAATAAATAAATAAAAATAAAAATAATACATTCCATTATGTAAGGAAAAAAAAAAAAGGTGCTTGGATGACGCTCTATGTGCTGACAGCCTGGTAGTCTCTGATTCCTTGGCTGCAGAATGAGTCCTTAACAGGCTTATGTTAATGCCCATAAGCTTTACAGTTTCCATGGCTGTGAGGACTGCAGCAAAATGCTGCCATAGGCAGAGTTCTGGCCCTTTGATCACAATCTTGTCAAACTAGCAGGACCGGGAGCAAGTTAGCAGCACCTCCTGTGTGACTTCTGGCTTGTACTGTGGATGTCCAAATGTCCGAGAACCCTGGGCAATGGTTGTTACCCATGGCCCCAGGACAGCAGCACACCTGGGGTACTGCCTTACAGGTAATCACTTAGCCCTCTGCAACTGCTCTCAGGTAACTTACACTCATCTCTATTCCTGGCTTCACCCCAGGTGCACCAGGCAGTGGAGGCATCTATCAGTTTTCCAAGAATAGAAATTCAGATGCTAGGATTAAGGACCTAATCAAATAATTCAGACTGACCAAGCATCCTTCTAAAGCAAGTGCTTATTATTCAATGTGGAGAGGGCACAGGACATAAGCCAACATTGAAGTTGCCCCAATTTTTGTTTTATTTTACAATAAATATAAGAAGATACACGCACAGAAATGTCCAAAGGCTTCTGCTATGCAGATTCGTTGAGGATGTTGCTGGGAAAATTGCTGTAGAAAGTTGTGCTGGCAGCCCCATTCCTTCATCTTCCCCAGTATCCACTCTTTGCCATGTCATTTGCAGCTTATCTCACTAAAGAGGAGTTGTCTGCCCCCTTCTGAACATGGGTCAACTTTGTGCCTTGCTTTGTCCGATAGAATGTGTGTACTAACAGTCCCAAGATTAGCCTCCAAGAGACATTCTGTGTTTCTGGTCCCCTTGTACTTTTGCCTTCGCTGTGAGAAAACCACGCTCATATAAGTCTGCTGGTTCTAGGAGGAGTATGGACATAAGGGGCAGAGACCACCCATCCCTGGGCCTGTGGGTGAACCAGTCAGAATCTGCAGAGGTGCTGATTAATCACCCAGATTCACAAGCAATGAGCACTTATTATCATTTGACATTGAGGCTTTCCAGCTGTTTGTTATGCAGCAATGTTGTGGCCATAGATAACAGATACAACAATCAACACAAGTAACTACACACATAGAAAAGCATAAATTATCTTATAAATAAATGGACATCACAACCTGATACTTCTCAGGGGTGCCATAAGATAGCAAAGCCCTTAGTAGACAGTGCTTTCCTACAACAGGAGCATTTACTTCTGGATTTCAGCATAAATCCACTAACATTGTAGGAACATAAATCTTAGTGAAATGAGTAGTCACATTAGGCAAATGAGACGGGCCACCTCCTGATTTTCAAACAATATGGTGATAAAGCAATTCAAAAGCCAAAACCAGCAATAATACTAAAAACCAAAACCAAAAGAAAGCATGTGCCAGATCCTCAAGCACCTGACAGGAACAGAAATGTCAGGGTGGATGACTGAGGGAGTCTCAAGGAAAATACTTAAGTTCAACCCTCTAAGAGGAAGGAAGGAAATATTTTGAAAGAATCAAAAAAGTACTTTGAGACTTTGAATCTCCCCAACCATCTGGATCTAATGATGGTACTTGGGAGGTGTGTGTGTGGTTTATATCTAGAAAGGTAGCCACTAGCCACATGTGCCTATTTATAATTAAATTTTAAATTAATTAAAATTAAATAAAATTAAAAATTTAGTTCCTCTAAGGCACTAGCCAAATTCCAAGTGCTCAATAGTCACCTATGGCTAGTGGCTATTGTACTGGATGGTACAGATTTTAGAACATCTTCATCACCACGGTAAGTTTCATCAGAAAGTGTGAGAAACAGCGTGAGCCAGACAGGGTGACAGACCTGGCCCTGCCTGCTAATGCAGCCTGCCAGCTCTTCTCCCTCCCTAACTCTCTCTCTCCTCTCCTTCCCCCCCCTCCCCTTCCCTTTCCCCCAGACTCCTTCTCCCTCCAGCCCCCTCGCCACCATAGCTTTAGAGGATACACTCCCTAGTTGAAAGTGGTTGGGCGACACAGTCAAATGCACACAACCCATCACCTCAAAGAAAAGCCACTGCAGCTAGAGGCAGATATCCACAGGGCATGGAAACAAGCAGGCCAGAGTGTCATTCAAGACTATTCAAAGTATCATACGTTGCATCTGACTTCATGGCTCAGTGGGTTAACCAGCAGTCTGAGGGGAGGACCTACCCTAAAAGAATGGCAATTAGGCATAACAAAGGGAATGCATTAACCCAATCTTCAGATTTGTATCCTAGGGACTAAGGCTTCCAATGTGAGCGTGAGATAGAAGGGGGCCAAGGTTGCCATATCCAAAGTCTCATTAGAATATCACTTAGTCTCCATGGATCTGCTCATCTAAGGATAAACATTATAAATAAAACAAAGAGATGTTCTGTGAAAAGTATGCAAGCATGCAAAATGAAAGTTGAAAACTTGGGAAGATGTTGGTCTGGTTGTCAAAAGGCATGAATTCTCTTTAAAACAAGGACAGGAAGACATAAGGAAAGAAAAGCCTGAGATGAAGGCATAGACAGATGATGTAAAACTGAGAAAAGAATGCAAAGAATCCGAGTGTAAGTGCTGAACTGAAATCTGTACTGAACACAGAGACAGCAGAATTACACAGCTGAAAGTCATTTAATGATGTGAATGATTTCGTAAACTCTGAAGGGACACAAGTCACTGAGGGATCTTGTTAAAATGCAGATTCTGAGCAGGACATCTGGGGTAGGTCTGTAGTTCTGAATTTCCCAGATGATGTTGCTGCTGCTGGTCTGGGGACCACAGTCAGAGTGGGAAGGAGAGAGCCAACTTGTAAAACCTTCCTAAGGGCAGAGGAAGAAGACAAAGCTTTGAAAACACAGAGAAGGTGATAGGTACAGGACAGAAAATCGGTATGAAACTGAGCTCTATTAAACAGAGCAAAAACAAACAGCATCCAAGTGAACAAAATAGAATTAAATATGAAACAAATAATTTTTTTAGTTAAAGTAAAATATGCATAACACAAAATTTACCTTTTTTCACTATTTATAAGTGTACAGGTCAGTGGTATTAACTACATTCACAACCATCACCACTATCCATATTCAGAACTTTTTCATCATCTAAAAAAAACCCCACTATACCCATTAAACAATAACTCCCCATTCTCCCCTCCCCCCAGGACTTGGTAACCTGGCAACTTCTATTCTTACTGATACTAGGTATTTCATATAAGTGCAATCACACGTTTGTTCTTTCGTGTCTGGCTTAGTTCACCTACCATAATGTTTTCATGGTGTAGCATGTACCAGATTTCCAAACCTTTTTTTAAGGTTGAATAATATTGCATTGTATGTATATACCTCATTCGTGTTTTAATAGAAATTTGGGTTGTCCATTTGAGTTTTATACTTTTAGCTCTTACGTACTACATCTTTGATCAATTGCAAGTTCATTTTTGTATATGGTATAAGGTAGGCATCCAACTTTACTGTTTCACATAAGGATACCCAGCTTTCCCAGCATTATCTGTTGAAAACACACTCCTTTATGCATTGAATAGTCTTACACCCCTGATGCAAATCATCTGATTATATACTTAAGAGTTTATTTCTAGGCTCTCTACTTTATTCCATTGGCCTATGTGTCTGTTCTTACGCAAATATAACATTATTTTGATTACCATGGTTTATAGTAAGTTTTGAAATAAGGAAATGTGAAACCTCCAACTTTGCTCTTCTTTTTCAAGATTACTTTGAATATTTGGGGTCCTGTATGATTACATATGAATTTTAGAATGGAGTTTTCCATTTGAAAAAAATGTGATTAGGATTTTTAAAGGGAATGCATAGCAACTGTAAATCACTTTGGGTAGTATTGTCATCTTAAAAAAATATTAACTCTTCCAATCAATGAACATAAGATGTCTTTGCATTTGCTTATGTATTGTTTAAGTTCTTTCAGCATGTGGCCTCTATCCTCAAGGTCATCTCTTGATTCAAAGTGGCTGCTGCAGCTCCAGCCATTATATCTACCTTCTACACAAGCAGCCAGAAGAAAGTGAGGAGCCAAAGCTCTCTTACCCCCTCCCTTTTACAGAGATATCCCGGCAAGAACCCTGCCAAAGTTCCTTTTATAGCTCTTGGGCCAAATCATAGTCACATGGTCATATAGTTTTATAGTTTTACTCTCTCTTTTATACTTTTAGTTCATAAGTCTTTTGCCTCTATCATTACATTTCTTCCTAAGTATTTCATTCTTCTAGATGTTACTGTGAAAGAAATTGCTTAGTTTCCTTTTTGGATTGTTAATTGGTAGTACATAGAAATGCACCTGATTTTTTTTTTTAAATAAAGGTTGCCTATTATCACTTTTTTCTCCATATCTCTAAGGATGATATTTTTCCATTTTATTTTTTTTAACTGAAGTATTTTTGATGTATAATATTATATTAGTTTCAGGAGTAAAGCATATTGATTCAGTATTTTTACAGATTATACTCCATTAAAAGTTATTACAAGAAAATGGCTATAATTCCCTGTGCTCTACAATATATCCTCATTGCTTATCTATACATAGTAGCCTGTATCTCTTAATCCCATACCCCTAACCTACTCCACCCCCTTTCTTCTCACCACTGGTAACCAGTGGTTTGTTCTCTGTATCTGTGAGTCTATTTCTGTTTTGCTATATATACATTATGGTATGTTTTCTTTTTTTTTTACTTTTTCTTTCTGATAGTTTATTAATAGTGTATAGAAAAGCAGCAGATTTATCTAGCAACCTTGCTGAATTCATTTATTAGTTTTGATACTTTTTTCAGTGGAAACTTTAGGGTTTTCTATGTAAAGTATCATGTCATAGGCAAATAGTGACAGTTTTACTTCTCTTCCAATTTGGATGCCTTTTATTTATTTGTCTTATCTGATTCCTGCGGCTAGGACTTTCAATGCTATGTTAAATAGAATGGGCATCCTTGTCTTATTCCTGAATTTAGAGAAAAGACTTTCAGATTTTCACTGTTCAGTATGATGTTAGCTGTGGAGTTTTCATAGATGGCATTTTTTATGTTGATACATTTTTTATCTTGATACATGTGGAGATACATTCCATCCATACCCACTTCGATGAGAGTTTTTATTATGAACAGATGCTGAATTTTGTCAAATGCCTTTTCTGTGTCTCCTGAGATGATCATGTGATTTTTATCCTTCCTTTTGTTAATGTGGTGTATCACATTGATTGATTTGTTAATGTTGAACCATCCTTGTTGCACTAGAATAAATACAACTTTATCATAGTGTATGATACTTTTTATATATTGTTGGATTCGGTTTGCTAATATTTTTTGAGGATTTTTGCATATATTTTGCATATATATTCATCAAAAATTTGGGTCTGAAATTTTATTTTTTGTCTGGTTTTGGTATCAGGGTAATGGTGACCTCATAGAATGAAGCTGGGAATGTTCTTTCCTCTTTAATCTTTTGGTATAGTTTGAGAAGGATACATATTAGTTCTTTATATGTTTGGTAGAACTCCCCTATAAAACTGTCCAGTTCTGGACTTTGGTTTGCTGGGAGTTTTTTTTTTTTTTTTTAATTACAATTCAATTTCACTTCCAACACTTGGTTTCATTGATCTTTTCTATTGTTTTTTTAATCTCTATTTATTTTCTCTCTGATCTTTATTATTTCCTTCCTTCTGCTCACTTTGAGCTTTGTTTGATCTCCTTTTACTAATTACTATAGGTGGTAGGGTAGGTTGTTCATTTGAAATTTTTCTTGTATTGCTATAAACTTCCCTGTTAGAACTGCTTTTGCTGCACCCATAGATTTTGGAATGTTGTGTTTCCATTTTCATTAGTCTTGAGGTAATTTCTGACTTCCTATTTGATTCCTTCACTGATCCATTGGCTTTGTAGTAGCATGTTGTTGTGTCTCCACATTTGTTATTTTCCCATTTTTCTTTCTAAAATTGATTTCTAGTTTCATAATGTTGTGGTTGGAAAAAATGCTTGATATAATTTCTACCCTCTTAAATTAGTTGAAAGTTGTTTTGAGGCCTAGTATGTGACTTATCTTGGAGAAAGTTCCATGTGCACTTGAAAAGAGTATATATTCTGCTGTTTGGGATGTAATGTCCTATAGGTACCATTAAGTTCAACTGGTCTATTGTGTCATTTAAGACTGCTGTTGCCTTACTGATTTTCTCTCTGGATGATCTGTCCATTGACATCAGTGGGGTGTTCAAGTCCCCTACTATTATCGCATTTTGTCAGTTTCTCCCTTCATGTCTGTTACTATTTGCTTTATAAATTTAGGTGTTCCTGAATTGCGTGCATAAATGTTAACAATTGTAACATCCTCTTCTTGTATGATCCCATTATCATTATATATTTATATCTTTGTCTTTCATTATAGACTTTGTTTTAAAGTCTATCTTGTCTGATATGAGTATTGCTACCCCCACTTTCTTGCCCTTTGCATTTGCATGAAATATCTTTTTCCATCCCTTCACTTTCAGTCTGTGTGTACCTTTAGCTCTGAAGTGAGTCTCATGAAGGCAGCATATGGAAGGGATTTTTTTAATCCAATCACCCATGCTGTGTCTTTTGATTGGAGCATTTAGTCCATTGACATTTAAAGTAGTTATTAATAGGAATGTACTTACTGCCATTTTATTACTTGTTTTCTGGTTGTCTTTATGGTTATTCTCTATTCATTTCTTCTTTTTGTTTCTTCCATCATGGTTTAATGATTTTTTCTTTTAGTAGTATGCTTGGGTTCCTTTCTTTTGTTTTTTTGTATCTACTATAGGTTTTTGATTTGAGATTGCCATGGGGTTCATATATGTGGACATAAAACTGTATCTACTTGTTTTAAACAGGTAGTCATTTAAGCTCAGGCCCATTCTGAAAGATTTATGTTTTTACTGCTCTCCCCGAAATTTTGTGTTTTTGATGTCATATTTTACATGGTCATGTTTATCCCTTAACTGTTTATTGTACTTATAGTTGCTTTTACAATTTTTCATTTTTTAATCTTTTTACTAGGTTACTTAAGTGGTGGATCCTCAGTTCTTACTATACAATTGCCTTTCTTAGTGGGATTTTCCCCTTCCTATAGATTCTAACTTCTTTTCCACTTAGGGAAGACCCTTCACATTTCTTTTAGTGTAGGTTTAGTGTTGATAAACTCTTTTAGTTTTTGCCTGTCTGAGAAGTTCTCTCTCCTTCTGTTCTAAATGATAATCTTGCTGGCTAGAGTATCCCAGGTTGCAGGTTTTCCTTTTCAGCATGAATATATCATACCACTCCCTTCTGGCCTGTGAAGTTTCTGCTGACAAATCAGCTGGTAGCTTGCTGGGGATTCCCTTTGATGTGACTTTTTTTCTTGCTGCATATAGAATTCTCTCTTTAACTTTTGTGAATTGAAGTATGATATGTCTTGGTGTGGCTCTGTTTGGCTTCATCTAGTTTGAGACCTTCTGTGCTTCCTGTACAGAGGATATCCATTTACTTCTTCATGCTTGATAATTTTTAGCCATCATTTCTTCAAATACATTTTCAATACCCTTCTCTCTCTCTTTTCTTTCTGGGATCCCCATAATGCAAATGTTGGTATACTTAATATTACCTCAGAAATCTTTTAAATGCTTTCAATATTTAATTTGTGTTACTTTTTGCTGTTCCAATTGGGTGACTTCCATTATTCTATATTCCAGATCACTTATGCCTGCTTCTGTATCACTTAGTCTGTTATTCATTCCTTCTAGTGTTTTTAATTTCAGCTATTGAACTCTTCATTTCTAATTGGGTCTAATTTTCACTGTGTTCATCTCTTCTTTTCCCTAGTTTAGTTAGCCAACTTATTATCAATGCTATGAATTTTTATATGGTAAATTGTTCATTTCTGTTTCATTTTTATTTTTTTTCAGTGGTTTTCTCTTGCTCTTTCAATGGAGAGTAAGTAGTTCCTCTGTCTTTTCATTTTGCCTAACTTTCTCCACCTATATGAATTTAGCTGAAACAGTTACCTATTGCAGTCTTAAACGGGTGTTCTTATGTGAAAGCATCCCTATAAAGACTGTGTACAATGCCTTTGATGGGGGAGCTGGATTTGAGCTGGGTGCAAGGCACGTCTTTCCTCAGGGTGTGCTGGCAGCTATCACCTAGGTAGGTGGTGGGGTCAGAGATGGAGGGACTAGAGCTGGCACTGGGTGTGTGGTGGAACTTCCTCTCTGCTCAGCAGTCATCACCACCCTATCAGGGGCCAGTTCAGATCCCAAGTTACTGGAGTGGAAGCCCCAAGGGTCATATCTGAACTAGCTCTGTTTCATTTATGTGTATGATTTTACCTTTTCTTAAACCAGTACCTTTGCTCCAGAGGCAGGTAGTGCTGAAGCAAGTAGGGCCTATGCACAGACAGAGGTTCAATATGCTGCCCGTGCTCTGCTCAGATGCAGCCTTGTGTGCAAGTCCCCTTTGTCCCTCCCTGCCAATCACTGTCCCTAGCCTCTGCCACCTCCACTCTCTTGTGGAACAGCTCCGCAGGATTAGTAAGGCCCATGTGGACTCTCAGGTGTATGGAGAGGTGAGCTGTGGTACAGGGGCCACCATCAGAGATCTGGGCTGCTTCTGACATTCTGCTTGAGTAAGTGCTAACAATGGCTGCTGCTGCCCCACCCAGGCTTTGCCCTGGGACAGGGTTACCTCTGCATCCCACAGTTGAGTCTTTTCCCGGTCATGGCTGCCCCAGATCCAGTGCCATGTTGCAATATGGAGAGAGTGGAGCCAGAGTGTTCACTCAACTAGGAGCATGTGGCTTGGCAGTTGCAGGAAACCCAGCAACCACTAGAGCAGACCTCTCTCTGCCCTGCCTTGAGAGCAGGCCAACATGCGAGCTCCTCACGAGTGGAATCCAGGCTTCCCACCACTTTCTTGTTAGTCCCAACAGTCCTCCAACCAGCCAAGAGGGCTTGTCTCCCCAGCATAGGGCCCCAGGACTGGGACACTCAATCTGTGGCCTGAGCTGCTCACTCCCCAAGGTGGTTGTCTTCCCATGTAATGTCTTTTTTCCTCTAAGTCCCCTCTCAGGGGCACAGATCCTGACCCAGTTGCATTTCTTTCCTTCCTACCTGATTACGTGTGTATCTTTCTTAGTCTTGGTTGTACAAGAGTCCTTCTACCAGTTTCTAGTTAGTTTTGCATGAGAATTTTCCACATACAGATGTATTTTTGATGTGTTCCTGGCGGGAGGTGAGCTCCACATCCTCTTACTCTGACATCTAGATCCTTCCCCAACCCCCATACTCTGCAACTGATTTTTCACATGTTGATCTTGAAATCTGCAATTTTATTGAATTTGTTTTTTAGATGTAACAGTTCTGGGGTGGGGGGGTTGTATGGAATCTTTAGGTTTTCTACATAAGATCATATTATTTGCACACAGACAATTTTACTTTTTACTTTCCAGTTAGAAAAAATATGGCATAAGCAGGAATCCTTGACTTGTTACTGATCTTAGGGGAAACAATTTTACATATTCACAAATGAATATGATTTTGTGAGGTTTTCATATATAGCCTTTATCTTATGAGAAAGTTTCCTTCTATTTCTAGTTCTTTGTGCATTTTTATAATAAAAGGGTGATGAATTTTGTCAAATGCTTTTTCTGCTTCAATTGAGATGATCATGTGTTTTCCCCCCCTTCATTTTGTTAATGTCCTTTTCCCATATTGAACCATCCTTGCATCCCAGGGTTAAATCCCACTTGGTCATGGTATGGGGCTGATGTCATTTTCCTAGTGTTTTGTTGAGGATTTCTAAATTATTATCTGAAAGAGATATTGGTCTGTGGTTTTCTTTTCTTGTAATATCTTTGGTTTTGGTATCGGGGTAATGTCAGCCTCATAGAATGTGTAAGGAATAATTCTTTCTTCTTCAGTTGTTTTTTTTTTTTTTTTTTTTTTTTTGCAGTACACAGGCCTCTCACTGTTGTGGCCTCTCCTGTTGCAGAGCACAGGCTCCGGACACGCAGGCTCAGTGGCCATGGCCCACGGGCCCAGCCGCTCTGCGGCATGTGGAATCTTCCTGGACCGGGGCAGGAACCCGTGTCCCCTGCATCAGCAGGCGGACTCTCAACCACTGCGCCACCAGGGAAGCCCTCTTCTTCAGTTTTTGTGGAAGAGTTCAAGTTTGCATTAACTGGGGTTAATTATTCTTTACATGTTTGGTTGAATTCACCAGTGAAGCCATTTGGTCCAGGGCTTATTTGTGGGGAGGTTTAATTACTGACTCAACACACTAGTTATAGGTCTGTTCAGATGTTCTACTTCGTCATGATTTAGTTTCGTTAGGTTGTATAATTTCTAGGAAGTTGTCCATTTCACCTAGGTTATCCACTTTTCCAGCATATAATTTTTCATAGTATCCTCTTATAAAGTTTTTTATTTCTATAAGATTGGTAGAAATGTTCCACTTTTCATTTCTGCTTTTAGTTATCTGCATCTTCTCTCTTTTTTCTTCATCCATCTAACTAAAGGTTTGTCTATTTAGTTGATATTTTCAATGGGCCAAATTTTGATTTCACTGATCTTTCTACACAGTTCTATTACTTTATTTTATTTATCTCTATTCTACTCTTTATTATTTTATTCTTCCTGCTAGCTTTAGGTTTAATTTAGTCTTTTTTTTTTTTTCAGTTCCTTAAGGTGTAAAGTTGAATTCTTGTTTTTAATGGGTGTGTAGACAGGTATAAATTTCCCTCTTTGCACTGTTTCCCAGCATCTCGTAAGTTTTGGTATTGTTGTAGAACTGTCCATTTCTCCTTTCAATTCTGCAATGTTTGCTTCATGTATTTTGGAGTTCTGACGTTTGGTGCATATATGTTTATAACTGTTTTATCTTCTTGGGGAATTGACTCATCAATATATAATGTTCTTCTTTGTCTCTTATTAGTCTTTGACTTAAAGGATATTTCTTCCATATTAGTATAGCCACTGCAGCTCTCTTCTGATTACTATTTGTATGGAGTGCATTTTTCCACCCTCTCACTTATATTTATTTGATCTTTAGATTTTTAGATCTAAAGTGAGTCTCTTATAGATAGCAGAGAGATAGATCCTGTTTTAATTTTTATCCATTAAGCCAATCTCTAGCTCTTCTATGAGGAGTTTAATTCATTTATATTTAATTACTGAAAAGCAAAGACTTACTTCTGCCATTTTGCTATTTGTTTTCTGTCTGTCCTAGAGCCTTTTGTTCCTCCATCTTTGTTTTCTTTTCTGTTTAGTTGATTTTTTTTGTTTTGATTCCCTTTTTATTTCCTTTGTGTATATTCTACAGATATTTTCTTTATGGTTGCCATGGGGATTATACATAACACCCTAAATTTGTAACAATCTAATTTGAATTGATACCAGCTTTACTTTAACCACATATACTCAATTTGCTTTGCACCTTCCATGTTTATAAAATTACAAATTGCATCTTTATACATTATGTACCTAATAACATAGATTTATAATTATTTTTATGCACTTGTCTTTGAAATAATGTAGAAAATAAAGCAATTACATACAAAAATTAAAATAATACCAGTCTTATTCACCTTTACTGGAGATCTTTATATCTTGATACAACTTCAAGTTACTGTCTAGCATCCTTTCATTTCAACCTGAAAGACTCCCTTCAGCTTTTCTTGTGGGCCATGTCTAGTGGTAATAAAGTCCCTCAGCTTTTGTGCTTGTTTGTTTGTTTTTAATTCCTTGCTTGGCCCTTCCTTTTTTTTTTTCTTTTTAATTGAAGTATAGTTGATTTACAATGTTGCCAGAGTTTCAGGTGCACCCTTAGGTTTTATCTGAGAATTTATGAATTCCTCCTATTTTTTATATTGACGTATAGTTGCTGTACAAGTTACAGGTGTACAATATAGTAATTCACAATTTTTAAAGGTTATACTCAATTTATAGCTATTATAAAATATTGGCTATATTTCCCATGTTGTACAATATAGCCTTGTACCTTATTTTATACCTAAGAGATTGTACCTCTTACTCCCCTACCCTCTATTGCTCCTCCCCCACTTCCCTCTCCTCATAGGTAACCACTAGTTTGTTCTCTATATCTCCTCCTCACTTTTGAAGGACACTTTTGCCAGATACAGAATTCTCTCTTGACAGGTTTGGCCTTTCAACAGTTATTAAATATTTAATCATACCACTGTCTTCTGGCCTCCAAGGTTTCATATGAAAAATTGGCTGATAATCTTTTGTGAGGCTCCCTTATGTGGGACAAGCTTTTTCACTCTTGATGGTTAAGATTCTCTCTGTGACTGCGGCTTCTCACAGTTTGATTTTATGTGTCTTAGTGTGGGCCTCTGGTTTCATCCCACTTGGATTTCACTGAGCTTCTTGGATTTGTAGATTCATGTTTTTCATCAACTTTGGGAAGTTTTTGGCCAATATTTCTTCAAATAATCTCTGCCTCTTTCTCACTCTCATCTCTTGGAACTCTCATAATACATATTTTGGTGCCCTTGATGGTTTCTCACAAGTCCCTCAGGCTCTATACACTCTTCTTAAATCTTTTTTTCCCCCTCAGACTCAATAATTTTAATTATCCTATCTTCAAATTTGCTCTTTATTCTGTCTGTTCATATCTGCTCATAAACCCCTCTGGTGAATCCTTCACTTCAATTATTATATTTTTCAGTTTCAGAATTTTTGTTCCCTTTTGTAATTTCGATCTCTTTATTTTGTTCATTTTATTCATATATCATTATCTAACTTCCTTTAGTTCTTTGTCTATGTTTTCCCTTAGCTCCTTTAGCATAATAAAGATAGACAATTTAAAGTCTTCATCTAGTAAGTCCAATGTCGGGGCTTATTCAAGAACACTTTCTGTGAACTTATTTTGTTCCTTTGAATGGGTCTTGTTGTCCTATCTCTTTGTATATCTCATGATTTTTTTTCTTGAAAATTGGGCATTTTATTATTATAATGTTGTTTAAATCTGGAAATCAAATTTCATCCTTTCCTGAGGGTTTGATGTCTTTTTTGAAGGCTTTAGTAGTCTATTTGTTTTGAGATATATCTAAACTTTTTAAAAAAAAGACTATTTCTTGTCAAGTGTAATCAGCAAAGTCTCTGTTCCATTAGTTCATGTTCAGCTAATGTTTTAACAGAGATTTCTTTGAATTTCAGGAGCTAAAACAAAACAAGCCCCCGTCCCCCCAACAACACACACACACAAAACAAAGAAACAGAAAAGAGAGAACAGCTACCTCTACCAGTCTTCCAGTGGCACATTCCTTCACCACTCAGATAGGATAGCTCTCAGCCTAGCGATCAGCCAAGGCAAAAACTTAAGGTCTACTCAGGACTTTTCTGAGGATCTGTCTTGCCTTGCCATATGCATGGCTTTCTAAATTCTTCTGTATCCATGGTTGCTTTTTAAAAAATTTTTATTGGAGTATAGTTGATTTACAAAGTTGTGTTAGTTTCAGGTGTACAGGAAAGTGAATCATTTACACACATATATATATCCACTTTTTTTTTTTAGATTCTTTTCCAGTATAGGCCATTACAGAGTACTGAGTAGAGTTGCCTGTGTTACACAGCAGATTCTTATTAGTTGCCAATTTTATATATAGTAGTGTGTATATGTCAATCGCAATCTCCTAATTTATCCTTCTCCACCCCTTATCCCCGGGTAACTATAAGTTTGTTTTCTACATATATGACTCTACTTCTGTTTTGTAAATAAGTTCATTTGTATGCATTTTTTTAGATTCCACATATAAGCAATATCATACGATATTTGTCTTTCTGTGTCTGGCTTACTTCACTCCGTTTGACAATCTCTAGGTCTCTCCATGTTGCTGCAAATGGCATCATTTTGTTTTTTCTTTTTTAAGGCTGAGTAATATTCCATTGTATGTATGTACCACACTTCTTTATCCATTTGTCTGTCGATGGGCATTTGGGTTGCTTCCATGTCCAGGCTATTGTAAATAGTGCTGCAATGAACACTGGGGTTCATATATCTTTTTGAATTATAGTTTTCTCCAGGTATATGCCCAGGAGTGGGATTGCTGGATCATATTGTAGTTCAATTTTTAGTTTTTTAAGGAAACTCCATACTTTTCTCCATAGTGGCTGTACGAATTTACATTCCCACCAAAAGTATAGGAGGTTTCCCTTTTCTCCACACCCTCTCCAGCATTTATTGTTTGTAGATTTTTTGATGATGGCCATTCTGACTGGTGTGAGGTGATACCTCACTGTAGTTTTGATTTGCATTTCTTTAATAATTAATGATATTGAGCAGCTTTTCATGTGCCTCTTGGTCATCTACATGTCTTCTTTGGAGAAATGTATATTTACATCTTCCACCCATTTATTGATTGGGTTATTTGTTTTTTGGATATTGAGCTGCATAAGCTGTATATTTTGGAGATTAATCCCTTGTCAGTTGCTTTGTTTGCAAACATTTTCTCCCATTCTGAGGGTTGTCTTTTTCTTCTGTTTATGGTTTCCTTTTCTGGGAAAAAGGCTTTTCAGTTTAATTAGATCCCATTTGTTTATTTTTTTTTTATTTTCATTACTCTAGGAGATGGATCAAAAAAGATCTCACTGCGATTTATGTCAAGAATGTTCTACCTATGTTTTCCTCTAAGAGTTTTATAGTATCCGGCCTTACATTTAGGTCTTTAATCAATTTTCAGTTTATTTTTGGGTATGGTGTTAGGGAGTGTTCTAATTTCATTCTTTTACCTGTACCTGTCCAGTTTTCCCAGCACCACTTATTGAAGAGACTGTCTTTTCTCCACTGTATAGTCTTGCATCCTTTGTCATAGATTAGGTAACCATAGGTACGTGGGTTTACCTCTGGGCTTTCTATCCTGTTCCATTGATTTATATTTCTGTTTTTGTGCCAGTACCATACTGTTTTAATGATTGTAGGTTTGTAGTACAGTCTAAAGTCAGGAAGCCTGGTTCCTCCAGCTCTGTTTTTCTTTCTCAAGATTGCTATGGCTATTCGGGGTCTTTTGTGTTTCCATGCAAATAGTAAAAATTTTTGTTAGAATTCTGTGAAAATGCCATTGGTAATTTGATAGGAAATGCACTGAATCTGTAGATTGCTTTGGGTAGTATAATCATTTTCACAATATTGATTCTTCCAATTCACAAACATGGTATATCTCTCCATTTGTTTGTATCATCTTTGACTTCTTTCATCAGTGTCTTATAGTTTCCTGTACACAGGTCTTTTGCCTCCTTAGGTAGGTTTATTCTCAGGTATTTTATTCTTTTTGTTGCAGTGGTAAGTGGGATTGTTTCCTTGATTTCTCTTTCTGTTTTTTCATTGTTATTGTATGGAAATGCAAGAGATTTCCGTGCATTAATTTTGTATACTGAAACTACCAAATTCACTGATGAGCTCTAGTCATTTTCTGGTGGCATCTTTAGGATTTTCTATGTAGAGTATCATGTCGGCTACAGTGACAGTTTTACTACTCCTTTTCCAATTTGGATTCATTTCTTTTTCTTCTCTGATTGCCGTGGCTAGGACTTCCAAAACTATGTTGAATAACAGTGGTGAGATTGGACATCCTTGTCTTGTTCCTGGTCTTAGAGGACAAGTTTTTCACCATTGAGAATGATGTTTGCTGTGGGTTTGTCATATATGGCCTTTATTATGTTGAGCTAGGTTCCCTCTATGCCCACTTTCTGGAGAGTTTTTATCATAAATCGGTGTTGAATTTTGTCAAAAGCTTTTCCTGCATCTATTGAGATGATCATATGATTTTTATTCTTCAATTTGTTAATATGGTGTATCACATTGATTTGCATATATTGAAGAATCTTTGCATCCCTGGGATAAACCCCACTTAATCATAGTGTATGATCCTTTTAATGTGTTTGCTAGTATTCTGTTGAGGATTTTTGGGTCTATGTTCATCAGTAATATTGGCCTGTAATTTTCTTTTTTTGTAGTATCTTTGTCTGGTTTTGGTATCAGGGTGATGGTGGCCTCGTAGAATGAGCTTGGGAGTCTTACTTTCTCTGCAATTTTTTGGAAGAGTTTGAGAAGGATAGGTGTTAGCTCTTCTCTAAATGTTTGATAGAATTTGCCTGTGAAGCCCTCTGGTCCTGGACTTTTGTTTGTTGGAAGAGTTTTAGTCACAGTTTCAATTTCATTAATTGTAATTGGTCTGTTCATATTTTCTATTTCTTCCTGGTTCAGTCTTTGAAGGTTTTACCTTTCTAAGAACTTATCAATTTCTTCCAGTTTGTTAATTTTATTGGCATATACTTGCTTGTAGTAGTCTGTCATTATCCTCTGTGTTTCTGCAGTGTCAGTTGTAACTTCTAGTTTTTCATTTCTAGTTTTATTAACTTGAGTCTTCTCCCTTTTCTTCTTGATGGGTCTGGCTAGAAGTTTATCTATTTTGTTTATCTTCTCTAAGAAACAGCTTTTAGTTTCACTGATATTTGTTATTGCTTTCTTCATCTCTATTTCATTTATTTCTGCTTTGATCTTTATGATTTGTTTCTTTCTACTAAATTTGGGTTTTGTTTGTTCTTCTTTCTTTAGTTGCTTTAGGTGTAAGGTTTGGTTGTTTATTTGAGATTTTTCTTGTTTCCCGAGGTAAGAGTACATTGCTATAAACTTCCCTCTTAGAACTGCTTTTGCTTCATCCCATAGATTTTGGGTTGTCCTATTTTAGTTGTCATTTTTTTCTAGGTATTTTTAAATTTCCTCTTTGATTTCGCCAGTGATGTCTTGATTATTTAGTAGCATATTGTTTAGCCTCCATGTGTTTCTGTTTTTTACATTTTTTTCCTGTATTTGATTTCTAATTTCATAGCATTGTGGTCTAAAAAGATGCTTGATGTGATTTCAGTTTTCTTAAATTTACTGAGGCTTAATTTGTGACCTAAGATTTGATCTATCCTGGAGAATGTTGCACGTGAACTTGAAAGTGTATTCTGCTGCTTTCAGACGGAATGTCCTATAAATAGCAATTAAGTCTATCTGGTTTAATGTTTTATTTAAGGTTTGTGTTTCCTTATGTTCATTTTTTTTAATTTATTTTTTTATACAGCAGGTTCTTATTAGTTACCCACTTTATACATATTAGTGTATATATGTCAATCCCAATCTCCCAATTCATCACACAACAGCCACCCCTCCTTATGAATTTTCTGTTCGTTGGTGTAAGTGGGGTATTAAAGTCCCCTACTATTATGGCATTACTGTCGATTTCCACTTTTATGGCTGTTCGCATTTGCCTTATATATTGAGCTGCACCTATGTTGGGTGCATATATATTTACAAATGTTACGTCTTCTTCTGGGATGGATCCATTGATCATTATGTAGTGTCCTTCCTTATCTCTTGTAACAGTCTTTATTTTAAAGTCTATTTTGTCTGATGAGTATTGCTACTCCAGCTTTCTTTTGATTTCCATTTGCATGGAATATCTTTCTCTATCCCCGCACTTCCAGTCTGTATGTAGCCAAAGGTCTGAAGTCAGACTCTTGTAGAGAGCATATATATAGGTCTTGAATTTCTATCCATTCAGCAAGTCTACGTCTTTTCGCTGTAGCATTTAATCCATTTGAATTTAAGGTAATTATTTATTTTTCTTAACATTTTTATTGGAGTATAATTGCTTTACAGTGGTGTGTTAGTTTCTGCTTTATAACAAAGTGAATCAGTTACACATATACATATGTTCCCATATCTCTTCCCTCTTGCATCTCCCTCCCTCCAACCCTCCCTTTCCCACCGTTCTAGGTGGTCACAAAGCAACGAGCTGATCTCCCTGTGCTATGTGGCTGCTTCCCACTAGCTATCTATTTTATGTTTGGTAGTGTATATATGTCCATGCCACTCTCTCACTTTGTCACAGCTTATCCTTCCCCCTCCCCACATCCTCAAGTCCATTCTCTAGTAGGTCTGTGTCTTTATCCCCATCCTACCCCTAGGTTCTTCATGACCTTTTTTTTTCTTAAATTCCATATACATATTAGCATATGGTATTTGTTTTTCTAATTCTGACTTACTTCACTCTGTATGACGGACTCTAGGTCCATCCACCTCACTACGAAAAACTCAATTTCGTTTCTTTTTATGGCTGAGAAATATTCCATTATATATATGTGCCACGTCTTCTTTATCTAATCATTCAATGATGGACATTTAGGTTGCTTCCATCTCCTGGCTACTGTAAATAGAGCTGCAATGAACATTTTGGTACATGATTCTTTTTGAATTATGGTTTTCTCTGGGTATATGCCCAGTAGTGGGATTGCTGGGTCGTATGGTAGTTCTATTTTTAGTTTTTTAAGGAACCTCCATACTGTTCTCCATAGTGGCTGTATCAATTTACATTCCAACAATAGTGCAAGAGTGTTCCCTTTTCTCCACACCCTCTCCAGCATTTATTGTTTCTAGATTTTTTGATGATGGCCATTCTGACCGGTGTGAGATGATATCTCATTGTGGTTTTGATTTGCACTTCTCTAATGATTAATGATGTTGAGCATTCTTTCACGTGTTTGTCGGCAATCTGTATATCTTCTTTGGAGAAATGTCTATTTAGGTCTTGTGCCCATTTTTGTATTGGGTTGCCTGTTTTTTTGTTATTGAGCTGCACGAGCTGCTTGTAAATTTTGGAGATTAATCCTTTGTCAGTTGCTTCATTTGCAAATATTTTCTCCCATTCTGAGGGTTGTCTTTTGGTCTTGTTTATGGTTTCCTTTGTGGTGCAAAAGCTTTTAAGTTTCATTAGGTCCCATTTATTTTTGGTTCTATTTCCATTTCTCTAAGAGTGGGGTCAAAAAAGATCTTGCTGTGATTTATGTCACAGAGTGTTCTGCCTATGTTTTCCTCTAAGAGTTTGATAGTTTCTGGCCTTACATTTAGGGCTTTATTCCATTTTGAGTTTATTTTTGTGTATGGTGTTAGGGAGTGTTCTAATCTCATACTTGTACATGTACCAATCCAATTTTCCCAGCATCACTTATTGAAGAGGCTGTCTTTTCCCCACTGTATAATTTTGCCTCCATTATCAAAGATAAGGTGACCATATGTGCATGGGTTTATCTCTGGGCTTTAACCTGTTCCATTGATCTATTTTTCTGTTTTTGTGCCAGTACCATACTGTCTTGATTAGTGTAGCTCTGTAGTATAGTCTGAAGTCAGGGAGCCTGATTCCTCCAGCTCCGTTTTTTGTTCTCAAGATTGCTTTGGCTATTCGGGATCGTTTGTTTTTCCATACAAATTGTGAAATTTTTTGTTCTAGTTCTGTGAGAAATGCCAGTGGTAGTTTAATAGGGTTTGCATTGAATCAGTAGATTGCTTTGAGTAGTAGAGACATTTTCACAATGTTGATTCTTCTAATCCAAGAACATGGTATGTCTCTCCTATTTGGGTCATCTTTAATCTCTTTCATAAGTGTCTTATAATTTTCTGCATACAGGTCTTTTGTCTCCTTAGGTAGGTTTATTCCTAGATATTTTATTCTTTTCGTTGCAATGGTAAATGGGAGTGTTTTCTTAATTTCACTTTTAGATTTTTCATCATTAGTGTATAGGAATGCCAGATTTCTCTGCGTTAATTTTGTATCCTGCTACTTTACCAAATTCATTGATTAGCTCTAGTAGTTTTCTGATAGCATCTTTAGGATTCTCTATGTATAGTATCATGTCAACTGCTTTTAATATGTTTTCTTTGTATTTAATTTTTGATAGTTTGATTAATATGTGTCTTGGCGTGTTTCTCCTTGGATTTATCCTGTATGGGACTCTTGGTGCTTCCTGGACTTGATTAACTGTTTCCTTTCCCATATTAGGGAAGTTTTCAACTATAATCTCTTCAAATATTTTCTCAGTCCCTCTCTTTTTCTCTTCTTCTTCTGGGACCCCTATAATTCGAATGTTGGTGCATTTAATGTTGTTCCAGAGGTCTCTGAGACTGTCCTCAGTTCTTTTCATTCTTTTTTCTTTATTCTGCTCTGCAGTAGTTGTTTCCACTATTTTATCTTCCAGGTCACTTATCCGTTCTTCTGCCTCAGTTATTCTGCTATTGATAACTTCTCGAGAATTTTTAATTTCATTTATTGTGTTTTTCATCATTGCTTGTTTCATCTTTAGTTCTTCTAGGTCCTTGTTAAATGTTTCTTGCATTTTCTCTATTCTATTTCCAAGATTTTAGATCACCTTTACTATCATTATTCTGAATTATTTTTCAGGTAGACTGCCTCTTTCCTCTTCATTTGTTAGGTCTGGTGGGTGTTTACCTTGCTCCTTCATCTGCTGTGTGTTTTCCTGTCTTCTCATTTTGCTTATCTTACTGTGTTTGGGGTCTCCTTTTTGCAGGCTGCAGGTTTGTAGTTCCCGTTGTTTTTGGTGTCTGTCCCCAGTGGCTAAAATGGGTTCAGTGTGTTGTGTAGGCTTCCTGGTGGAGGGGACTTTTGCCTGCGTTCTGGTGGATAAGGCTGGATCTTGTCTTTCTGGTGGGCAGGTCCACGTCTGATGGTGTGTTTTGGGGTGTCTGTGTTCTTATTATGATTTTAGGCAGCCTCTCTGCTAATGGGTGGTTTTGTGTCTTGCTAGTTGTTTGGCATAGGGGGTCCAGCACTGTAGCTTGCTGGTCGTTGAGTGAAGCTGGGTGTTGGTGTTGAGATGGATATCTCTGGGAGATTTTCTCCATTTGATATTACATGGAGCTGGGAGGTCTCTTGTGGACCAGTGTCCTGAAGTTGGCTCTCCCACCTCACAGGCACAGCACTGACTCCTGGCTGCAGCACCAAGATCCTTTCATCCACACGGCTCAGAATAAAAGGGAGAAAAAGTAGAAAAGAAAGAAAGAATGAAAGAAAGAAAGAAAGAAAGAAAAAGAAAGAGGATAAAATAATATACAGTAAAGTAAGATTAAAATAAAATAAAGTTATTAAAATAAAAAATATAAATTATTAAGAAAAAATTTAAAAAAAAATGGACAGAACCCTAGAACAAATGGTGAAAGCAAAGCTATACAGACAAAATCTCTCACAGAAGCATACACATACACACTCACAAAAAGAGGAAAAGGGGAAAAAATAATAAATCTTGCTCTCAAAGTCCACCTCCTCAGTTTGGGATGATTCGTTGTCTATTCAGGTATTCCACAGATGCAGGGTACATCAAGTTGATTGTGGAGATTTAATCTGCTGCTCCTGAGGCTGCTGGGAGAAATTTCCCTTTCTCTTCTTTGTTCACACAGCTCCCAGGGTTCAGCTTTGGATTTGGCCCCGCTTCTGCATGTAGGTCGCCTGAGGGCGTCTGTTCTTTGCTCAGACAGGATGGGGTTAAAGTAGCCGCTGATTTGGGGGCTTTGGCTCACTCAGGCCAGGGGGAAGGTGGGGTACTGATGCAGGGCGAGCCTGTGGCGGCAGAGGCCGTCGTGATGTTGCACCAGCCTGAGGCACGCCGTGCGTTCTCCCGGGGAAGTTGTCCCTGAATGACAGGACCCTGGCAGTGTCGGCCTGCACAGGCTCCTGGGAGGGGAGGTGGGGATAGTGACCTGTGCTCGCACACAGGCTTCTTTGTGGCAGCAGTGGCTGCCTTAGCATCTCATGCCCGTCTTTGGGGTCCGCGCTGTTAGGTGCGGCTCGCGCCCATCTCTGGAGCTCCTTTAAGCACTGTTTTTTTTTGCGGTACGTGGGCCTCTCACTTCTGTGGCCTCTCCCGTTGTGGAGCACAGGCTCCAGACACGCAGGCTCAGCGGCCATGGGTCACAGGCCCAGCCGCTCCGCAGCATGTGCGATCCTCCTGGACCGGGGCACGAACCCATGTCCCCTGCATCGGCAGGCAGACTCTCAACCACTGTCCCACCAGGGAAGCCCTCTAAGCACTGCTTTTAATCCCCTCTCCTCACGCACCAGGAAACAAAGAGGGAAGAAAAAGTCTGTTGTCACTTCGGTAGGTCCAGACATTTTCCTGGACTCCCTCCTGGCTAGCCGTGGTGCACTAACTCCCTTCAGGCTGTGTTCTCGCTGCCAGTCCTCTCCCTGCGATCCGACCAAAGCCCGAGCCTCAGCTTCCAGCCCCCGCCTGTCCCAGTGGGTGAGCAGACAAGTCTCTTGGGCTGGTGAGTGCCGGTCAGCACCGATCCTCTGTGCGGGAATCTCTCTGCTTTGCCCTCCGCACCCGTTGCTGTGCTCTCATCCACGGCTCCTAAGCTTCCTCCCTCCGCCACCCGCAGTCTCCGCTCGCGAAGGGGCTTCCTAGTGCGTGGAAACATTTCCTCCTTCACAGCTCCCTCCACTGGTGCAGGTCCCGTCCCTATTCTTTTGCCTGTTTTTTCTTTTTTCTTTTGCCCTACCCAGGTACGTGGGGAGTTTCTTGCCTTTTGGGAGGTCTGAGGACTTCTCCCAGTGTTCAGTGGGTGTTCTATAGGATCAGTTCCACGTGTAGATGTATTTCTGATGTATCTCTGGGGAGGAAGGTGATCTCCATGTCTTACTCTTCCACCATCTTCCTCAACCCCCCTAAGGTAATTATTAATATGTATGTTCCTACTGCCATTTTCTTAATTGTTTTGGGTTTGTTTTTGTAGGTCTTTTTTCTTCCCTTCCTCTTTTGTTCTCTTCACTTGTGTTTCTTGCCTAGAGAATTTCCTTTAGTATTTGTCGTAAAGCTGGCTTGGTGGTGCTGAATTCTCTTAGCTTTTGCTTGTCTGTAAAGCTTTTGATTTCTCCGTTGAATCTTAATGAGAGCCTTGCTGGGTAGTGTATAGGTTTTCCCCTTTCATCACTTTAAATATATCCTGTCACTCCCTTCTGGTCTGCAGAGTTTCTGCTGAAAAATCAGCTGATTACCTTATGGGGATTCCCTTGTATGTTATTTGTTGCTTTTCCCTTCTTGCTTTTAATATTTTTTCTTTGTATTTAATTTTTGTTAGCTTGATTAATATGTGTCTTGGTGTGTTCATCCTTGGGTTTATCCTGTATGGGATTGTCTGCGCTTCCTGGACTTGCTTGACTGTTTCCTTTACCATGTTAGGGAAGTTTTCAACTATAATATCTTCAAATATTTTCTCAGGCCATTTTTCTTTCTCTTCTTCTTCTGGGACCCCTATAATTCGAATGTTGTTGTGCCAGAGGTTGTCCCAGAGGTCTCTGAGACTGTCCTCATTTCTTTTCATTTTTTTTAAATTCTGTTCCATGGCAGAGATTTCCACCATTCTGTCTTCCAGGTCACTTATCTGTTCTTCTGCCTCCGATATTCTGCTATTGATTCCTTTCAGTGTACTTCTCGTTTTAGTTATTGTCTTGTTCATCTCTGTTTTTTTGTTCTTTAGCTCTTCTAGGTCTTTGTTAAACTTTTCTTGTATCTTCTTAATCTGTGCCTCCATTCTTTTTCTGAGTCTTGGATTATCTTTATTATAATTACTCTGAATTCTTTTTCAGATAGATTTCTTATCTCCTCTTAATTTAGTTGGTCTTCTAGGTTTTTATCTTGCTTCTTCATCTGTGAAATATTTCTTTGTCATCTCATTTTGTTAAAAATGTGTTGAGGTCTCTTTTCTGCAGGCTGCAGGATTGTAGCTCCTCTTGCTTCTGGTGTCTTTCCCCTGGCGGGTGAGGTTGGTCCAGAGGCTTGTGCTGTTATCCCCTTGATAGGGGGTTTGACTTGTGTTGTGATCACAGCTTGCCCTGGGTATTGAGCAGGGCTTCCCCTTTTCCCTGTGGTTGTCACTGACCTCTCAGGGGCAGAGTATGCTCCCTAGCTGTTAGGGTAGATGCTTCCAGATCTGTTTCTTAGCTTTGATTCTGATCTGCAGTGTGAGGTAGGCAGGATTGGAGCACTCCCACTGGGAGAGAATCTACTGTGTATTCCTCCTCTGGAGCTGTTCACCTGTGAATGTGCTCTGTTGTGTCCCCTTTTACTCGTTGTGTAGGCTCACAAAGTATACTGTTGCTGGCACTGCTCTTGGTCCCACCTTAACTGTGGGTATGCCAGCAATTGGCCCTGGTGACTCTCAGGAATTGTTTTCACCTGGCCACCAGCACAGGTCCACTGAGGTCAGGTCCCTGGATTGCAGTAATCATGCACCTGGACCCTCTGTGGGAACAATGGAGGCAGCTCAGACTCTGCTCTGGCCCAGCTGTCGTGTGTACATGCCCACAGAGCCCACAGCTGCTAAATCAGGACCTGTCCCAGCTGTAAGAGCATTTGTTGTCCTTTGGATGTTTTGCAGGCACTGAGTTTAGGAAGATGTGAGTGGAAGTGCACAGCCACAGTTCACACAGCTGAGAGGAGAGATTTCAGCTCTTCTTCATTAGCTACACAGCCCCTGGGGCTCAGCTGTGGTTTCTGTCCCTCTTCTGGGCAGATTTACTAGTGGGGAGAGCTATCTGCACCCTCCCAGGACAGCGGGGTGGGTCCCTGCATCCACTGGCAGATTTCCTAGTAGTGAGAGGCTTCTGCGCACTCCCAGCACAACGGGGCAGGTCCTGGCACCCACTGATGGATTTCCTAGTTGCGGAAGCTATTCATGCCCTCCCAGGACGGTGTGGGCAGGTCCTGGGGCTTGCTGGCAGAATTCCTAGTGACTAGACCTGTCTGCGCCCTTCCGGGTCAGCAGGGGCAGGTTCTGAGACTCACTGGCAGTATTCCTTAGTAGGAGAAGCTGTCTGTGCAAATCCAGGTCAGCAGGGGTAGGTCCTGTGACCCGCTGGCAGAATTACTAGTGTCGGGAGCTGTCGGTGCCCTTCCAGTTCAGCAGGGGCAGGGCCTGGCATCTGCCTGTGGGCCTGGAAGAGTCAGCCAGTGCCCGCCTCTGTAGCCCAAGATGGCAGTAGTGACTTGTGCCTGCCTCCAGACCTCCTGTAGGCGGTTTCCTGTTGCCTGGGAGTGCTCATAGGGAGAGAAGTTCTTATGATGGGCCTTCCCTTCTCCTTGTGTGCCTCCGAACAGTGGTTCCTTGCCTCTCTGGAAGCCCCAGGCTTCTTCCTAGTACACCCTCAGTTGCTGTGGGCCAACCTCTTCAGGCTGTTTCTGCACCTAACCCTGGTCCTCTCTCTGGGACTGAGCTTAGGAGTCTGAGCTTCAGCACCCAATGCCCAACCTCTGACAGAGGAGTATCTCAGGTTGGAGAGTGCAGGGTGGCAGTGCCGACCCTCTATGCAGTTTACTCTCTGTTTTGCCTTTCACAAACCAGTTGCTGCTCTCCCCCTTTAGGCTCTGAAACTCCCCCTTTGCAGTCTAATTTCTCCACTGGTTAGGAGCCTTCCCAAGGTGCAGCAACCTTTCCTCCTTCACAGCTCCCTCCCCAGGGTGCAGGCCCCATCCTGATTCCTTCTTTTTCTTTTTCCTTTTGTCTTACCCAGTTACATGGAGGTTTTTGTGTCATTTTGGATGTCTGAGGTCTTCTGTTGGCCCTCAGTAGCTGTTCTATGTGAGTCGTTCCACTTGTAGATGTATTTGCAATGTTTCTGTGGAGGGAGGTGAATTCTGCTTCCTACTCCTTGGCCATTTTGATCCTGACTCTGCATGGCTAATTGTCCAGAGTCTCATCCTAACTTCTCCTTTGGGCCTCAGATGGTCTACTGTATATTTCCACTCAGAATCTCTTGCCTTAGATATCTGTGGGTCTGTAGACATGAAGTCTTTATGAGTAGTACCTGCCTCTTCCTGTCTGCCTTCTGAGTTATGCAAAATAGAGATGAGCATCTTGCTTCAGTCCTTCAGGTATTCTCCAGACAGTTTAGAACAAATGTATATAATGCTGCATAAATAAGGTCTGTTCTGCTTCCTCCAGTGCCAGAGAACTGGTAACTGAGCTGCCACTTGCTCAAGATCAAAACTGCCCCTACACCAGGGAGGGGATGGGGAAATGGCAGAGGAAAATGCCACAAAACTTTCCTACTGTTTAGAATATAGATTTTTCTTTATTTGGCATTTGGTTGGTTGCTATAAGCCTTGGAATATTTTCTAGAGCTCCTACAAAGTGGTTCAGACATCTTCTGCTTGTTTTTTGATGTTTCTGTGGAGAAATAAGAGCTTGGAGCTTCTTAGTCTGCCATTTTGCTGACATCACTCCCCAATAGAGAACTTTAAAAGCAAGAGGAGGATGTTTATAAAAATAAGGCAGAAATTAATGAACAGAATTATCATATAAAATTAAAGGCTAGCTCTTTAAAATGTATATATAAAATAGATAAGTATTTCTTGATGCTACTGAACAGAATTATAAATGAAGAAGGGAATGTAACAATGTATTCTAGAAGGCAATGCATACATGCATGTTAATGAATTAGAATGTCTAGATAAAAAGGATGTTTTAAAGAAAAACATGAATTTTCAAGATTGATATAAGAAGAAAATCTAGAGAGACCTGTAAGTATAGCAGAAATTAAAGCCATGTGTGCCAGAGTGGAAAATGTCATTCAAGAGCCTATTCGAAGTCCCATGCATCTATAAAAAACATTTTATGTATAGCACAGTTGACCCTTGAACAATATGGGTTTGAAACATACAGGTTCACTTACATGTGGATTTTTTTCAATAAATACATACTATAGTACTGCACGATCCACAGTTGGTTAAATTCACAGATGCTGAGCCAATGATATGGAGGGACGACCGTAAAGTTATTTGTGGATTTTTGACTTGTGGAAGGTCAGTGCCCCTAACCCCCCACATTGTTCAAGGGTCAACTGTATATGTCTATAGGTAAATTTTTTAAATACTTACAGGAATATCAACTCATTCTAGGAACAGATATTTACCATATGATATAATCTATTACAGAATATACAAAAACACACAAAAAAGATCAAGAGAAATCTTCTTGATTCATATTACGTCAAAACACAAAGAAATTTAAAGATAGATATAATCTATTAATAAATTTAATAGAATCTATATGATATATACCAAATTGTGTAAAGGGGCCCTACATTACCACCTCACCATTGGATAATTTACTAGTGAATTTCATTGAATTGGTTCATGGTTCTTGGACGCTTCAGTCAAGTTGTGAATGTTAATTCAAGTCAGAGTAATGAGAGAGAGGGAACTAACTTCAGGATAGAGTTCTTAGTAGAGTTTCTAGCCATCACTAAGGGAGATTAACATCTTTCAACTGGGTCTCTAGGAGGAATGGTGGATGCTTCACACCTGGTGTGAAGGTGGCGGCATAGTGGAGACTGAATAGGACTTGGATGTTAGACTAGGAATGCAGGCAGATTTCCTGTGTATCACACATGGGCTCCATGGGAAAATGGAGGACCTGCAGATTTCTTGGATCCTCTATACGAGGGCTGCATGGATGGGTGGAGAGATGGAATGTGTCCATGAAGGATGGAGTCCTAGAGCTAAGGAAATTGTTCCAAGGGACTCCATGGAGAAACATATCCTACTCTCCCACTCTTCCCACTCCCGGTGCTGGTCAAGGGGCCACCTGGAGAGAGCTGCCTGATGGTGGAAGCTCTGAGAAGAGCCAATTCTGCATGTCTTTGAGGTCCAGAGAGCATGAAGCCACCAGGAAATGGTACAGTTCAAGTAACACTTTTCTTACTTATTTTCCCTCCACCCCCCAAAATAAACCTTCAAAACCAGAGGAGGTCATATGTAGGCCATCAAGATAGATTGGGAGGGGATAGAGGAGAAGCAGAAGCACAGAAGTTGAGAAGTCGACTACACTTCCTTTGCCATGATGAGCTTCCAGCCAGAAACAGGGCTGGCCTGTGGAAGGGAAAATATTAATTCTGTATCTGCATTTAATATTAGACATTGAACTGAGAATTCCTGTGTAACATAAAAATGGAAAAAGACTACTATTAAAACACTGGCAGAAAACCATGCAATCTGCCCAAATTTTTACCCAAGGCAAAGAAATTTCATACCTCGCTTAATAGCCTTTAGGGGGATAGTGGGGGACAAATAAGATTGCATTGACTAGATCACAAGGTATGTTGATTACCAATAAACCGGTTGTCGACAGATTTTTAAAAGAACAATTATAAATTAACCATGAGCAAAGCAAACTTAATATTTCTTAAGAGTATTGCCCACCATGATAAAATAGGATTTACCTCAGGAATTCAAGGATAGATTACAGTAGGAAATTAATATATCATAGTTATAGGTTAAAAAAGGAAAATGAACATATAAAGAGAGGTTGAATCAACAAAATCTATTTCTATTTCTGATATGTAAAAAAGCCATCTAGGGTCAGTCATCTGATTTATAATTAGTTCCTGAATATAAACTCCATAAATTGGTGATATCTGTTATTCAACTCATGACATAGTTCCCAGAAAATGAGAGTATGTATGTATGTATATATTTAAAGGAAGTAAAAGAATGAGTCACAACTACATTAAACTAAGAGTGCAAATCATCCTTCATGGTGGGGCACAAGAAGCACTCTTACTATAATGAAGAACTAGGGGATGCTGTACACTGTTATCCCTACTGTTTTTCATTTCCTGTAAGTTGAAACCATTGCAATAAAACAGAAAAAAAAGAAATATGAATAAAACCAATAAAAATGAAGATTAAAAAATCATCATTATAAGCAATATGATTGTAAGACTAAAATCCTCAAGAGTATTAACTAAATTATTAGACATAGTAAGAGAATAGCCTGGCTGGATATGATAGTGGACAAATGCATAAGCAAAGACAGCCACAGACAATTAGATCAATAGCTTCCCCACGTATCAATGAGAGCTAGAAAGATAATGTAAAAATATCCCATTCCTAATAGTACCACACTTATAAAAGACAGGAATAACCTTATAAAGAAATGAGCCATTGTCAATGAAGAAAATGACAAAACTTTACTAAAAGCCATGACTGAAGGAATGCATGAATGCAGATGTGTCACGGTTATGTAGGAAAGACTGAATATCATATAGCATTTGTTCTTCTCTTAAGTTATATTTTTGAGCAAAACTCCAACCAACATCTTACATTATATTTTTAGGAATTTGATAAAACAAATGTTTCTGAAGCTCATTTGGAAGAATAAACTTATGTACTGGAATAAACAGCTAACCATCTGACAAGAAAAACACTGGACAGCTACCTTACATTGTACACCAAGATAAATTCTGATGGATTAAGAATTTAAATAGAAAATATGAAAATAAAACACTATAGAAATAAGAATTGGAATTTAAACTTAATCCTGATACAATACTTTTTCCTTGTTTTCTACCCAGCACTACTCTAGATTTGGGGGAGGTAATAATAAACAAGAAACAGGTTCTTTTCTCAGAGAATTTATATTCTGATGGTGGCCTCCCCACCATCATGGATGGGAACAGAGTCAATAAATTAAGAAATGCAATAAAATGACAAGATCATGTCAGATCTGGATAAGTGCTATGACAAAAATAAAACAAGAAGGTGTAATAAAAAGGGAATAGGTGATCAGAGCAGGACCAGGTGAACTGTCTTCAATTACATAATTACACTGTGATGCTAAAAACATGAATATCTAGAAACAAAGTATTGCATCCAGCAAAGAGCATGTGCAAAGCCTCTAAAACAGAGACATCCTTGACTATTTCTGAAGAGCAGAAGGAAGGTATGCATACCAGAAGCATGGTGAGAGAGGAGAACAGTGGTAAACAGAGAGGGATTTCAGGAGCCAAATCCTCAAGTAGAGAGAGGATACCAAGGGGAAGCTGACTCTTGAAATGCTCAGGGACCCACTTTCCACTTTGAGAGAAAAGGCAAAGTATGAGTAGCAGGTATGTGGAATGGTCTCTTTGTAAATAGCAAAATGAAGAAGTTACTGTGTTTTCAGTTAAAGTTTAAGGTAATATCATCAAATGAGAGTGAAGAGAGATGCCTGAAGTGAAGGTGTGAAAGAGCTCTTAAAAGTATGGGAAGAATGAATGTGACTGGGGAGAATAGAGGATTTTGTGAGCCTGAATTTAAAGTGAGACAGGTGATTTTCTCCAGCCTCAAGGGATGAAGTAAATAGGTTATTTACAATAGCCTAAAAAATGATGAAGCCCAAAGCAGGTGTCACAATCCTGAAGCTAATATGTAATATATTGCTGTGGGAGTAAACATTGGCATAATCCTTTTGGAAAGCGATTTATCAATATGTTTTTTACTTACGTAAAAGTAATTGGGAGGCAGTGACAAAACAAGAGTTTGGGAGTTAAACACACCTGCACTCAAATCATGTGGGCCTTATTAATTCTGTGAGCTTACATCTTTTCTGGGGGAAAAAGGTGTTTGGCTAGAACCAACTTAAAAATACAGTTTTGGAAAAAGGTGGCAGCCAGACTAATTAGATGACTTAATTTGAATCTTCTGAATGAAGTTCTAGGTTCATTTTAATATTGCATCAATCGTTTAAGTATGGGAATGGCAACTTTAACAATTTCAAGCCATTTTTGACAGCAAGTGGGAATTTTACAAGATATTTTCCAACAAATTTTGCAGTAAGCTTCTCAGGCACATTGTTTTGATGAAGATGACTCAACCTCAGACTTCCAAGTTCTTTTTGGAGCAAATCAAATACTATTTTGTGAACCCAGTACCAATTCCTAGCATCAGAAAAAAGGTCTGAAGACACAAAATTCATGGCCTGAACATCACATTACAAAGTATCCTTAGTGGTGCAGGTAAGATATTCAATGATATCAGGTGATTGGCTGACTTGAAAAAGAAAGATGGGAAGACAGAATAGGGACAGACAGCAGAAAATTTCAGCCTGGCACCAAAGGAAACAGAAAAGCTGTCATGGGAACAGGACCAAGACTTGTGAGCCTCTTAGGCAGCCAAGATCTCCCTAGTTCCTGAAAAGATTTGGCTGCCCAAAGGAAATTTTCAAAGAGCCCAAGTTTTATTTCAAGATGGTGTACATGCCCTATCAAGAACAGTTTCTTACACCACACAGTGACTTGGACCTGTACAAGAAGCTTGGCTCACTGTCTCAATCAGCTGAGCCCAAGTAGGTAACATCAAGCTAGTGTTAGCCCAAGTTTCATACTCAGGGGCTGTAAGAATCATTGAAAAAAGAGTTCATGATTTAAAACAACCTTTTATCACTACATGAACATGATCCCTCTCCAGCATCTTTGTGAGCAGTCATCAACCACTTCTGCAGAGTCATCAGAGTAATGGATTAATGATTTCCCAGAATAAGTCTGAGATGATGTACAAACCTGCATCATGGAGAGCTCATCCCCAGCCAGAGATCCTCATCTACTCTTTTTTTTTTGCAGTACGTGGGCCTCTCACTGCTGCGGCCTCTCCCATTGCAGAGCACAGGCTCCGGACGCACAGGCTCAGCGGCCATGGGTCACGGGCCCAGCCGCTCCACGGCATGTGGGATCCTCCCGGACCAGGGCACGAACCCGTGTCCCCTGCATCGGCAGGTGGACTCTCAACCACTGCGCCACCAGGGAAGCCCCCTCATCTACTCTTGATAAAGCAAAAGCCACCATTGATCCTGTATTGAGATGGCTGGACATGCCTGGAAAAAGGAGCCCAGAAGAGCTAAATGGTGACTGACCTACCAGTGTGGGCGACTGCAGGATACTTGGGGTGAAGGCCAATCCTAGTCTCCAGTGGTGAGAATAAGGTCCCAAGGACACAGCCAGGTCAACTAGCATCTTAAGGATACAGCCAGTAGGAAAGTAATCTCTGTTGGGTTTAGCCATCATGAGCAATACCTTACAAGCAGGAGACTGACAACGACCCCAGTGCTCCATGAACCTCCTTGAGGAGTTTAACACACTCAAGCTCTCAGCTACACCAGACCCCCTCCAGGCCCAGGCCCTGGTACCTATTTACCAAAAGGATACAATGTATCACTGAGGTTACTAACACCGGCCATCCTTGTCTTGCCCTGTCACCAACATGATCCAGCAAGTACAACAGTAAAACAAGAGCAGAGGGAAGGTAGGGTTTGGGGCCAAGGGGAGGGTGGAGGGTGGCACTCATACTTTGTTATCAAAAAACACAATACATATAGTGTGCGTGTGTGTATCTTGTGGAATATATATAAATGGTACTTCAGTTCACACAGAATGACATAGAATATGTATTTATATGAATTTAATAAAATTACCAGTATTTTGAAGCACTAATGTGTTTTTTGTCCAGAAATTCAAATTACTTCAAATTCAAATTAATCTCTATAGCTATGTGTGTTTTCTTTTAATCTGAAGGCAGAAATTTCTAGAATAGCCAATTTCAAAAGGAATTCAGATGGCACAGTGTAGCTGATAAGCACATGTGGAATATGGTCTGTTATTTAGATTTCCTTTCTGACAGCTTGTCCAGGTCCAGACGGAAGAATTGTTTAAAAAATATGAGGTTCTTGGGACTTCCCTGGTGGTCCAGTGGTAAAGAATCCGGCTTCCAATGCAGAGGACGTGGGTACGATCCCTGGTCAGGGAACTAAGATCCCACACACTGTGGGGCAATTAAGCCCGCATACTACAACTACTGAACCTGAGTGCCTCAACTCGAAAACCCGTATGTCACAAACTACAAAGCCCATGCGCTCTGGAGGCTGCACACCACAACTACAGAGCCCACATGCCCTGGAGCCCTCATGCCACAACTAGAGAGTGAAAACCCGCACACCACAACTAGACAGAAGCCCGTGCCGCAATGAAAGATCCTGCATGCCACAACTAAGACCCCATGCAGCCAAAAAAAAAAAAAGAAAAGAAAAAAAATGAGGTTCTAAATAAAGATCTAAGGGGTATATTGAGACTACATTTGGATAAAAACAGCTACTGATTTAGAAATTCATTTACTGATTTAGAGGCTGAGATGTATAATGAATGTAAATTTCATTAGAGAGATTCTTTTTAAGATTATTGTACAAAGTTTATTACTAAAAGTATCCCAATGCTTATTATTACATTATTATTTAACTTTTATATTAAAATTTACAGTCAGAGTATTAGCTAAGTTATAAAGATACAGTTTTAATCTCTTGGTTTCTCTTATTCTTGCCTGTTTTATGGTGTGAAATCCAACACTTTCAAGTGGAGTTTGGAAATTTATTTCAGTTCTTTCATTCATATTGTATCATTTTGTCTGCTATGGTCCAAATGTTTAAGTCCTTCCCCAAATTCATATTTGAATATTTGAACCCAAATGTGGTGGTATTGGGAGGTGAGGGCTTAGCTCATGAGGGTGGAACCCTATGAATGGGGTTAATTAGTGTTCTAGTAAAAGAGACACCCCAGAGCTTCCACCATGTGAAGACACAGTGAGAAGGCACCTGCCATGAATGAGGGCGCAGACCCTCCCTGGACACTAAGTCTGCCGGCACCTTGATCTTGGACTCCCAGCCTCCAGAGTGTGAGAAATAAGTGTCTGCTGTGGGGTTTTGCTACAGTGGCCCAAGCGGACTCAGATGCTATCCTAACAGAATGAAAGCTCTTTGTCTTAGACAAACTAACATACTCTAACTCTGGTGAGAAAATAAAGAATGCAAAGATAAAAAGGGAAAGAACCCAAATAGCAAGTTTTGTTTAAAAAGCCAAGAAGGTCTAGTCTAGTTTTTACTGCTATTTGCTTCTTTTTGCTTCGCCCCCACTATGCACATGCACACACACACACAAACATACACACATTTCTATTCACTTTTTTGGGGGGTGGGTAGGTAAATGAAGGACATGACTCCTCATTTTATGCTCACATGGTCTCTGGATAATCTTTTGAACAACTGATTTTTGTACTTCTCAGAACTCCAGAACTTTTCAACCACATCTCTCACTTCCAGGCAAAAATACAAAATGCTGAAAACATCCCGAGGAAACATCATCTAGATGTTTTTTAGAGTAACACCATGGCTTAGTTGACATGTGCCACTTATTTTCTCTTACAGTTAAAAAAGTCTGATTTTTGCTAAAATTCCAACTCTCATTCTATATGCTGCTGTTTTGAGGAAGTCACTTAACATTTTCCACTTAAGGCAATGTTAAATAATTCCCTTTACTCTCCCTGAAGCACTAAAAGTCACAGTGGTGTGTATTTAAGCTTACATTGTTATGATTACTCTTTAGAACTGTTGGAGTCTCAGTTAAAGATTCACAACATTTTGAGATAAACCTTTTCTCCAAGATATCCACCTGTACCCCACTCCAGACTGTGAGGCCCTCCTGGAAGGCCTCTGGGCACTTTCAGTCCAGGAGATCAAGAAAGACACAGACATACTTACTCTAAAACAAAACAAAACAAAACAAAAACCAGTGCTAAATCAACACAAGAGACAAAGATTGCTAAGGCTGCCGTTCAGTGAAAGTCAAAATCACTAACCACCAGCAGTGGTGGAGCATCACGGGAAGGCCTAGTGGTTTCCAGTGTAAGCAGGGAAGCCCAGGGCCTCCTTAGGGTTCCAGACAGCAGTCTGGTTTCCCAAATCATGTGCCTTCATTATGAGACCTGGTGAGAGATGATTCTCACCAGGAAGCCTCACATTTACTCATTCCCATAAATATTGGTGGCACCACCTCATAAAGCTCCATGGAGACTATACTGTATGTCGGCAAAATTAGACATTTCTTTCAACTCTGCAAATGGCTTTGGGAAACTTCACTGAAAGCCTCTTAAGTACCAGGGTGATATTAATTACAGGCCTTTGTGGCTATGATATGGGAAATCCACCCCAAGAGAATCTGTGTTCTTAGATACGGCAGCCCAATTACATCAACTCAATCCGAGGAGGCTGTTTTTCACTTGTTTGATGTCTATTTATAGTAACAGTAATGCCCCAAATCTTAGATTTATACGATTTTTTTTCTGCAGAGCTCCAAGTGTTTCATGGGTGTCTCTTAACTTAATCTGAGGACATGGCCTCACTTACTGTAATCACCTCCAGTGAAAACTCAAGGCCAGTGCACCATGCAACCATGAGCCCAGCCCACAGGGCAGACAGACCTGAGCCCGTAGAGCACCGTCCCGTCGGGGTGGAGGCGGATCATGCGGTTCTTCACTGTCACTCCATGCACAAATGACTTTTTGTCATTTAAGAAATATGTGTCAGGCACCCAGAGCTGGTCAGCCACTCGATTGTCCAGCGTGAGGTTGAGAGGGATCCCAGAATAGGCGAGCCTTTTATCTCTCCAGTATTGTTGAAAATACATGGTCAAGGTGTAATCCTGGGGAAAAAAAAAAGAAAAGAAAAAAATGAGTTTGTGTTCAGCCGCAGGCCTGTTTCCTCCACAACTGGCCCAATTCAGGTCGGAATCCAGGAGAAATGGATGTTATTTTCAGATAGAGTTAGGAAGCAGTGGTTGCTTTCTTGTAAACACAAATACCAGTTTTAATAGGTGTACATCATGTCTATAAGTTCTCTGTTTTATTTAGGTAAGAAGCAGACTATACAAATTGGCATTTAAGAGATAACCTAGAAATAAAGCCCCCCAAAAAAGTCATCATAAAATCAGGGTGCTGGCAGAGAACCCGTGCACTGGCCTAGGTCCTCCTCCTCCCACCAGGCAAACCTAGGCCTGAGCCGCCCATGACAGGCCAGGCCTGGCTACGAATTCTCTGCAGTTAGACTCCTCCCCTCCTTCTGCCCTCCACACAGCTGTAAATAGAAAACCTCTGGAAGAGAAACACCAGTTGGAGACACCATGACCTGTGGGGGGGGGGGGGTCTCTACACCTCATGCATCACATTTTCCTTTCCTTCTAGGTTGCCATTCTACACTACACAGCCATTTCTACACTAACTGGGACATGTCCTCACCTCTAGAGGATGACATCTAGAGAAAATGGGACTAAAACCAGATGTGGGAAGAGGGAGCCAGGGGCAGTGCAGCCCCACAGGCTTGCCAACAAAATAAGAAGCAAAATAGGCAGATGACCCCATGTTTTTGTTTTGCAGAGAAGTTAGTGCAGTAAGAAAGTGGGGAAAAAAGACAAATCAGAGGCTGAGCATGAAAATTCTATTTTTAAATTTCTATTCTTTTTGGCAATCACTGTTCAAGTCTAGAACGATCAGGTCTAAAAATCTGGTCATAGTCACGGGACATCCTAAACCCTGTCGTGGAAGGATACAAGCTGAAAACCCAAAGGTGAGGCAGTGAACTCTCCAACGAGGGAAGGAAAAATCACTGTTGTTATAGGCAGGAGCGCCTAGGCTCATGCACTGGCAGAGCATGTCTGCAACACCCTTGCTTTGCAGGCAGTGAAGGCGGGATGACAAATCAGCTAAGGAATCCATCCCAGACAGGCAGACTCTTCTTGCTGCCTCACAGGGCGGTTCTCAGAGCTTGCTAACCCAGTAACACCCATCTGTTACTGACTGCAAGAGTGCTGGGGCACAGGAGCCTCCAAAATGACAAAGTACATTTGTGATCCTCTCCAGGTGCTGTCACAGACAAGGAAGTGACAAAACCAATACGTACTAAACAACTACGAACAAAAGACGTTTTAAGCTATAGGGCCCATAAAAAATCAGAGAGAGAGGGAAGCAAAATATGCAAATGGCCTGGGGAGTCTATTGACATTTTATCTGCAACTTGAAGGAGAGGCAGCATTTCAGTGGATGAGAAGAAACGGGAATTTTTTCCTAGTCACCTACACGGCAGAGGTCTGTGCCTGGTATTAACTGTGTGAAACCCCCTACACACAAAAAAATCCCACCACCAATTAAAGATTCTCACAAAGCAGGTGGTATTGAAGATAGGCCTTCGTCAGCTAGACAAGAGGTAGGGGCATGAAAAGTCATACAAAGACCGTTGTTTTTACTGAATTGACAAGAAACCCCAAGGAGTGCAGTTTTGCTGGAACTTGGTGTGCAAGAGGAGGAAAGTAAAGAGTTGTGGGCAAGGCAGGACCCTGTGGCAGTGACCATAAAGTGGAAACACTCAAACACCAGCTCCAAAGCCAATGAACACTGAAGGTTTCCAAGTAGCAAGTGACAAAACCGTGTGTATTGAACATGCCATTTATTTTCTGATTTCTCATGCTTTAATCTCTGGGCCCTGGAGGGACTGCCTTCCCTCCCTCTAGTTCCTAGAGAGAGCAAACAACTCTGCCAAGCACTGGATTGTACTTTTCATATGCAAACCAACCACCCCAGAGCTCATACCCGGAACTGCCTTCTTTATTAGGTTCTCACACTCCAGGCCAGTACCTCATTCCGCGGTTCAGGTACCAGGCAACTAAGGACAGCCTAGGTCCCAGGGCCTACTTTAATTATTCAAACTAGCCAATCCTAAGTCTGCTTACCCAGCCTGGCCATGCCCATTCTTTCCATGGAAGCTACAATAAAGGCTCACTCTCTGTGACCTGCCCTGGTGCTTCCCCAGGCATCCCCTCCACCATGGCATGGCATGCCCCCTTTCTCTTGGGGTCTGTGGGTGACAAACTCTCTTTTCAATGATAGCTGTCTCCTGATCTGTTGGCCTTGCCATACCTGAATAGTAATAAGACTATGTTTGAAACACAAAGCTGTAGGTGAGGAAGATCAGTTTTGCAATGGTGAGTTCAATGGGTAAGACGGATGATGAGCAAAGGCCTCAATGAGTGGGAGAGCTTGTGGATAGGTGATGAGGGAGGATAGAGAAAAGAAGTGCTGGTTAGGAAGTCACAGATAGTAGGTTTGATGTAGACCCTTGGGATGCAAATGGCCTGTAAAGTTCGCAGTCATGCCCCCCCCATAACCATTAACTTAAGTTAATGTAGGTGATGCATTTTAACTGAAACATGTAGTTTTCGTGGCATAACAAGACGGAGATAAATTAGCAGGAGCAGCTAAAGGATTTTCAATTTAAATATAACCCTCCAAACTGCATTCTTATTGAAATAGAAGAGTTTCATCTTTCTCTCCTGGTTTCTAAGCTCTCATCCTACGCCTGAGTTGTGAAGTCTAGCACTGCTCTCCCATCTCCCTTCCAGCTGGCATTCACATGGGCTGCCATGAGGGTGGAGGCACTGCCATGTGTCAGTTGGCCCTGGGAACCCAGCTGTCATTCACAGTCTGCAAGCCCAGGATCAGGGTCTAATTTTGGATTCTGCTGCTCTCTACAGCATCAGCAGCACCTCGCAGTTTTGGTCTTGGGTGTTTGCTGAGTGATTTGAGTGGACTGTGGTAGGCGAGAGCTTAGGTAACAGAGGGAGAAAAAGTAGTAGTACTTAAACCCAAATCTGCTGCATGGGCTGTGCCTCGGAAAGCAAGGGCATCATGAAATCAGTGGGACACTAGTCAGTATCCCACTTCGTTCTCCTGCAGAGAAGGAAGAGGCAGATGAAGGAAAGGTGACTCTACAGGAACAAGCCCCCTCTGCTCTCTTGTGCAGTTGGGGGGCAGCTAATGGGAGACTGTGCCACTGGGGGACCACGGCGCTGACTCCTGGGATGGGGAGTGAGGAGCATCACACACACTACCAGCAGCAGCTAACGTGGGCTGGCAGCAAGTGCCAGGCCTCATGCTATATCATCTTATTTAAATACAAGGCAGAGATTACTGCTGTTCTCATTACCATCCCCAATCAATGAAGAAAGAAAAATTTAGAGAGCTCAAACAATTTGCCTCCCCACCCACCATCCCATTAAACACAAGTAACTGGGGGATGTGGGGTCTGAAGTTGAGGCCGCCTCCCTCTGGGAGCAGGTCTCAGCCTCACAGCTCTAGGGCGAGGTTTTATGCAGCCAAATAAACCAGCCTGGTGGGCGAAGTCTGCAAAGATGCCCCTAGGTGTGGAGGATGCAGCCACGTACAGTAACGTATTTTTGAAGGGGAGTAATAAGAAATATGGCACCACCAAAGCCCCTCATCCTTGCAGACACTGAGCACAGCTACTCTGTAGACAGATGCCTTGGGAAGGTCTGTTTCCTCCAAGGAGTCCCAGACAAATTGCTGGTTTCCAGGTTTGGAGTGATGTGGCGGGGACCAAGGAACACAGCCATGAAGAGATGCAATCTGTATGGACTGGAGAGTCTGCCAGGGTTGGATTTGAGTCAGTCCTCAGAAAAAGAAGAGACCTTGAGACTGTAAAAGTTCCAGGAATCAACAGAGATCTAGATGGCAGTGGACTAGGGGTGGAAAGCAGGAATCCTGGACTCCTTAGGGAACATAAGGTAGAGGTGGGGAGGTAAGCTTTTGGTCTTTGACCTTAGCACTGAGGTGGACTCAGGTGCCGTCTGCATGGATACCTGCTGGTATGAAAAGCAGCAGAGAGATGAGACAGGGCTGCGAGGGGTGGAGCCTCTCAAATAACCGCCAGGCAGAGGCTCTGTGCTGCTGGAGCTCGTGCTGGGGCACTAGACACCAAGATGAGACAGACGGGGTGCTGCTCACAGAATCAGCCACCACACCACCCAGTGCTAGTGAGCCCCAGGATAGCAAAAGGGGAGGAAGAGGCAAAGAAGGGGGTGGCCCCATAGGGCCATCTTGAGCCTTCCTTGCCGTCTTCCTTGGGCGTCACCCCCAAACATGGTGCAGCTGAGGGAGACTCGAGAGGGAAAGAAAGGGGACATGGCAGAGACCCTGAAGTGGCATTTCTCAAAGAAAGGGCTTTCAGGGGCTCCAAGGGTCATAGGGATTAGAACCAGGCAGCACTGTTTTGATGGCGATGGCGAGCATCTCCATCCCTGGGCCTTTGTTGAGCTTACTGTGTCCCTTTCTTCTTTTCTGCTCTGTGGCGTGACCCACCTGGGTACAGGGAGGAGTCTACAGGTCCACGGCATGGTGAAAGGGACACCAGGTTGAGAGGAACTCGTGCTTGTCCCCTCCTTCCCCACCCCCACCCTTTGCAGGGAGACCGCAGCTCCAGGAGAGACAGTGGGGAGGAGCAGGGAGTATGGAGGAGAGGCATGGGGGAAGTGGGAGTCTGGGAGGAGCGGGCAGGAGGGGGTAGTGGGCATTGGGAGCAGTGGGTGCTGGGGACCAGCAGGCCCCTCTCTGGTGCCAGGGGCTTACTTAGATTCGCGCATCGCACACACAAAGAAGAGACAGTGGTCTCCATGCACTGATTCTTGGCTGTGGCACACCCAGCCATATCAGCACATCCAGACAGAGCATGTTGGCAGAAGAAAGAGCAGGTACCGGCCCAGAGATCAGGGTTTACAGAAACAGCAGCTGCCCGTGGGGCTGCAGTAACAGGGCACTGTGTCCCAGAGAAGCAGAATCTCCTCTTTTGCAGGTGGGACCCCCATAACCTCCACTCTGCACACCACCCCCACGTTCTTCAGACCTGCTGCAGAATCTAGCTCACAAAGCTCCTTTGGTTACAATCTGATATCATTTGATTTTAGAAGACCGTGCTTTGGGTGAGGGTTGAGATTTATAGTACTTCAAGCATTTATAAAATACCCTCCTATAAATTAATTAATTGACATACTGGTTGTGTGTGCACGAATACTGACTCACACCCACTGTGTTAGATGTGTCAACAGCCCTGGGCACCCTGAGAACACCCGGCTTCTGGTTTAGGTGCAGATCCGATCATGGAATGGGGCTGGCACCGGGTACGTGGGAGGCACTGAGTAAAAGTGTTGATTTCCTAGGAGATGCGATTCACTGGAGAGAGGTCAGGCAGTGAGAGGGAAAATGCAAGTGTATCTTCATCCAGAATTCTCCAGGCCACTGAGAACTGGGACTTTCTGGGGTATAATGCATAAATGTGAGTTATTCAGTTAGAATTGGTTTGAACTAAGATAGCTCATCAAAATCATTAGCTAAGATAAAATGCCTGGAACACCTCTCTCCCTCTCTCTCTCTCTCTCTGTCTCTCTGTATTATAAAAGGCTTAGGATGAACTTGGAATCAGCATGAAGAAATATTCAGGAATTGTATTCAAAACAAAGAATCTTTCTTAAAAAGATCTCACAAACAAAAGCATCCAATTAAAGGGCCATTTATTCCTGGGGCTTCTCTTAGGGATGGTAAAGCTCTTTGATAACTAAATGAACTCAGGGCCCTCTCCACTCTCTCTCTCTGTTTACATGTGTGTATCAAATCAAACAGCATGAAACCCTGAGGTCCAGTTAGGCCTGTCCCAGAAGGCTTTACACTGCCTTCACAAAGGAACAGAAAATACTAGTAGGTGGGGTTCCATGAGCTTGTTAAGTCATTTGTTTAAAATTTGTGTCATATTTTCTCATTGAAAAAACATGACACAAGGGTTGCTAGGTTTTACGCCAGATTACAAAATTCCATTTCATGCAAAAGTCAGATGCCACAGTTTCTGGGTAAGACACCAGCCCAGCCCAGGGTCTCGTGGTTGGGAGCCAGTGGGCTGAGGTAGCGGAGGATGGTGCAGGGAGAGACGAGGGGCAGGCAGGAAGCCTGAGGGGGCTGGGAACAGGCATTCTTGAATATGAGGCATTCAGGGGCCAAGCATTTGTGCATAGGTGACTGTCCTTTTAAAATCTCCTGAGAATATATGAACAGCAGTGGTAACAACAAATAACAACAAAATAAAACCTTTAGGTGTATAACTCAAGCAGCTCAAATACATTCCAATAAGAGATAAACAATAACGTTTCGTCCTGCTTGTGGAAATTTGTTGGTATTTATCGCATTAAAATGACAAGAATACATATTCGAAAGTGGAAACACTGCTCATTATTCTGCAATTAGGTAATTGACTAGATTTCCTCAGCACAGGAAATGTAAAAATTTACTAACCCTGAGAAAGAAATGCAATCTCCAAGCCAAATTTAAATATTTAAGTGCAGCTGTGAAAGCCACAGGCCACCTGCATTTGCTTCTGGTTCAGCAAGTTTACGAGACAAAAACTCACAGGTAAGTTGTTCTCAGGTCAGGGAGGACAGAAAATTATTTTGAGAAGCTTATATAAGCGCTGGATGGTGGAGGCTTCCTTTGCAGGCATTTCTGCAACTAAAATTAGGCTGAGGGAATCTTGGCACTTCTGTTAACAAGATTTATTTAGAAAATCCTAATCCACTCCTTTTAATGGCCTAAAAATAAGTATCCAACACTGCATCCATCTCCCCTCCCACAACAGACTTCGCTGGTACCGAGGTTTCCATTTGTTGAATCCATGTGGTTGGAGCCCAGCAGAACCCTGCAGGCCACCCCCCTGCCACACCAAGAACAAAGGCCCCTCCGTGTCCCCTGCCTTTTGTTTGTAGAAAAACGTACATCTCCCAGGCCTCCCTGAGTCACAAAAGAGCAGGCTCAAGCAGTTAATGATCAGGACAATAGAGTCACAGAATCCTTCAGTTTCTGATGCACATTCCTGAGTCGTTGTACAGATACTATAACTGCCACCAGAGGGAACAAGCTAGCTGCGTGATGACCAGACTGTAGGCATGACATAAGCTGCTCCATCTTGAGCAGTACTAAATCTATGGCTAGCACAATTCCAAGAACTGGCCTTAAGAGAATGGGATTAACATTATTGCTCATAATAATCTACATCTTTGTGGGTATCAAAATATTATAGCTTGTTCTGCCCATATATGTAAGCAGGCAACCAGAATTGTCAGTAAAGAGACTGTACAGACCCGTGTCTCTACATTCTCCACTCTAAGAATACAGCACCCTATGTCAGCATGAAGAAGTTACAGAAGACAAAACTTCGTCCCTAATCCCATAGAAATGGAATGATGTCTGACAAGTGTAAGCAGCTCTTTTGCTCCTTTCCTGTTTGCCCATTTCTGTTTTCCTCAGGCCTTAATTATAAAAATTAATTCACTAGGTAACATTTAACCTAACTCCTGATTTTGCTCTATTGAAGGTACACAATGCCTTGCCTAATCTGTTGATTACTTTCCTGGATTAAATGGAGCAAGAATGAAGAATTAAGTAGTTAAAGAATGACTGACTCTTTACACCCAGCTTCCCCCTTAGCAAATTTGCAGGCGGACCACGTGGGCAAGACAGCTTCCACGGGAAAATCAGGAGAAGTCAGCAGCTCTGCACACAGTGGAAAAATGATGAAGAATCTGACCTCCTAACTTAATGATTAACTGTGATTGTTTCCCCTTTTTACCTTTAAAAATTGTCATGACTGAGCAGAATCTTTGGAGTTGGTCTCAGAACATGAGTCCATCTTCTCCCCAGATTGCTGGCTTTTCTGATTAAAGCAACTTTCCTTTCTACCAACACTTGCCTCTCAATTATTGGCTTTTGAGTGGTGAGCATCCGAACCTGAGTTTGGTAACATGGTGATCTATGAGAATAAAGCAGGACCACCTCCTTCTGATCCCCTCTCCTCCCTCCCTCCCTCTGCCTCAAGCCTTCATTGAGTATCTACTACAGGCCAAGAACCTTGCTGGGTGCTATGGACCCAGAGATGAGGAGGATATCATTTGTACCTTTAAGTAGCTCACATTCTGGTGCGGTATTCATCAAATCAAATCAAGTAAAACTAAAGTGATTAAGAGAAGGCACTTTGCACTCAAACATGCCCAAATCTCAAGTCTACCTCCTGTTGGCTGGGCAAAGGTGGGTGAGCCTTTTCACTATAAGCCCATTTACCCATCTGGGAAGTCTGCCTGTCACACACTCTGAAGTGATTAGCATCACAGAGGGCACACATGAGGAGCCAAGAAGTGTACAACAATGCAAAAGAAGTGTATATTTAAGGAATATCTACTAAGTCTGTAGCTGGCAGGGGAGGAAGCTGGTGTGCAAATGCAGAAGAAGATTGCTGAGGCTTTCTGGTCTTCATATAGCTATTATACCTGCCAAAAGGCTCATAGTCTGTAATTTTTATTCATCCACTTAAATGCTAAATATATTTAGAAGATGAATTAGTCACCTCTGTATGAAATCTGGATGGGCTGCTGAAAATAGTTACAATTTCCCCAGTCCTCTATAGCAATCTGAAAAACTGGCATAGGACATAAATTATTTTGAAAATTTGCCTTTCTTTTCATGTATGAAAAGATACCATAGCTATTTCTCTGGAGTCCAGTAAGTTTGAAATGCAAAATGATTATACTGACCTACATTCAAAGGACAAAAAACTATGTAGTATCAGAAAAAATCGAGAATTCAACCTAAACCAATGAGAACCAGGAAAATTTAAGAGAGATGTCCTTGGCTAAATAAATCTCCAGCAGGGGCTAGTTTGCAGGAGGTGGTGCAGCAGGACACTTTAGACCACCAGGTCAGCTTCTTGCCCTGTGCCTTACCTGGAAAAGTTACCTAATCGCTCTGAGCCTCAGCAACCTCATGTGGAAAAATGAAACTAAAAATGCTCATTTTACAAAAGTGCTCTAACAATTAATTGAGCTAACAAAGCTTAACACAGTGCTTGACTCATAATAGGCATTTGGAAAATTATACATTCTCTTCTCTCATTCTAGAGCAGCACCAGTCATCCTCCCAAAAGCCCCCCAGCACCTGATGAAAAAGGATCCTCTTTATCAGGTGGGCCCCCGGCCCATTGCTCCATGCCAAGTACACGGCAAACTCTAAAAAAACAAAACAAAACAAAACAAAACCAAACCTACTGTTCTCTATTATCCCAAGATGCCAGAAAGAAAGACTCAGCCTAATACTTTGATGTAGAATTCTCAGCACCACCTGGAGCAGGCGTCACTCTTTGCTTCTAAAATCCCAAGTTCCATCTTCTACTCAGTGTCCAAATGCAAAAGATGCAAGATTGTTTCCTGAAATGTATCAGGTTACTAGATTTTCCGTAAAACATTTTTTCTGCTGTGAAATATGTTGAAATTACAAATTTAAATTAAACACAAATTTGTAAAACAGCTACAGCACTAATAAAAATACCAAACCAGTCACCCTGCCAGGCCTGATCTGCTCTGGCTAATCTGACCTTCAGGTGCCCCAGGGCTTACCTCCCACCTACCCCTCTGTATACAAAGAACATTTCACTAAGTGCCCCTGCACAGCCCCCTTTAACTGTAAAATTGATTCTCCCAAACTGAGCATCAAGGAACCAGGAGCAAGAAGCATCTCCTATTCTTAACTCCAGCCTCCAGGTTTTTGTTCCTCCATCAGTGTCTCTGGCCTATTTCACTTTCCTGAGATGTCCATGTATGGATCCAGCGCCTTCTGAATCTTTCCATCCAGATGCCCCACATGTAAACCAAGTTCAATGTGTCTAAAATTAACTCATTATCTTTCTACCCCAAATCTGTTCCCCATTCTCTGCTAGCATCTACCCATTTTCTGAACCAAACCAAAAACAGGCTATACACCAACCTCTTCTTTCTTTCACATCTGAAATCCAGCATTCATTCAGTCACTGGGTTCTGTTGACCCAATTTCCTAAATACCTTCCACATCTAGAACTGGATCATGAGTCAGCAGCAGCAATAGGAGGGTGGGCAGTGTTTCCACTAGTGTCCCGATGACAATGGATTAGAGATGAGCTCCTGGACTCCCAAACTGCACCTCAGAAGAACGCTTACCTATGGTATCTGGAGTAGGCTGAGTCCAACATCAGACCTCAGATATATTATGGGTTAAATAGAAGAATATACAAGATGATCAAATGTCACACACTCCATATGGGAACAGATGTTCAAACTCAGCACAAACATTGTATGAATGAGCTTTTGGAATGTATTATAAACTGGGGAGGAGTCATTTCATATTCTGCTTTATTTTAAATGAGTATTTATCTGAATAACATTCATTAAAGACACCAAACTTTTCAGGAAATTATATATTATATATATATATATATATATATATATATATATATATATATATATACACACACACACATATATATATACACACATATATATACATACATATATTTACATATATATATATATATATAGTCTGCAACATGTGTGTGTGTGCATAATCAGATACATAGCTTTATTTTCCAGCAACTATCTTTGATTAATAGGTTTCCACGGAGGATGCAATGACTGAAATATGTCATTTATGCAAAGGTGCTCCAAGAACTGGTTGTGAGAAACAGCCATATTGCTTGTGCAAGCTGCCTTCAATACCTTTATATTTGAAAGATACTCAAACTGGGAGAATATTACACCTGGAGATGTGAGTGATTTGTCCACGTCCTGGTTGTATGGCATTTCTCAAGCCTCTGTGCTCTTCCCTTGCTTGAGCACAGTGCCTACAGATGGCCATGAGGTTAAGAATTCTACATCCTAAAATAGTCATGGTCATCTCTTGGGTTACATGGCTTATAGAGTTCTCATTATTAGACTTGCTGAACTGAGTGTCACTCTGAATCCCTTCAAGGGAGCAATAAAGCAAAAAAAAGTGTTTCAACAGAAAGAAGGGTATCTATTTATCATAAAACAGAGGATGAATATTTCCATTTTAAACCAAGAACCCCTCCTATAAACTTAAACTGTGGGTATTCAAATGCACTTTGATTTTATACATATACCTCTATATCAAGATTTAGCACTGGATTTCCCCTCCTCAAAGACAAGTCATGTGGACTAGTGATGCCACACATTTTAAAGTACTTTCAGTTTCTAAGAAGACATGCTATTTTTAGATAGCAAGTCCATTCATTTCTGAGATCATGTGTATTTCTGGTTTCTACCCAAAACTTGTTAGGTTATTGCTATTAGACAAATCACAATATTAACAACATCATACTTCATATAACTGAAAAATATTGGCTTGATAGTTTTTTCTAATTATTATTAATTTCAACAGAAATATTTGGAAGGGCATCTCTGCAAGGAATTACATGAAGCAACCCTATCCTTTGGGATATTATAATCATAGCCTGGGTAGCCGGAAAGAAACCATAATGCAGGGTTTCATACAATTAATCAAGTATAGTGCCCAAGGAGGGAGAAACCAAGTGCTACCCTTTAGATGGGAGACGAAGGACACTTTGTTCCTGCTTTTTTAAAACTTTTTTTTTTAAATGAGGTATAGTTGATTTATAATATTATATGTTTCAAGTGTATAACATACAACATAGTGATTCACAATTTTTAAAGGTTATATTCCATTTGTAGTTACTTTAAAATATTGGCTATATTCCCTGTGTTGTACAATATATTCTTGTTGCTTATTTTATACATAATAGTGTGTACCTCTTACTCCCCTACCCTTATCTTGCCCCTTCCCACTTTCCTCTCCCAATGGGTAAACACTAGTTTATTCTCTATATCTGTGAGTCTGCTGCTTTTTTATATATTGACTAATTTGTTGTATTTTTTAGATCTCACATGTAAGTGATATCATACAGTATTTGCTTTTCTCTATCTGATTTATTTCACTAAGCATAATACCTTTCAAGTCCATCCATGTCACTACAAATGGCAAAATTTCATTCTTGTTTATGGCTGAGTAGTATTCCATTGTGTGTGTGTGTGTGTGTGTGTGTGTGTGTGTGTGTGTGAGCATCACATATCCTTTATGCATCTGTGTTCCTGCTTTTTGCGCTGGGCCCCACAAATCATGTAGCCGGCCCTAGTTGTGAGCAATCAACTGTCCTTTGTCTTTGACTCATGAGATTCGTGTCTTCTTCCAGCATCCATGAAAACTGTGGGCAAAATCCCAGACCCATCACTGCTCTTGACACACACTCTCCTGCTTTTCTTCCTGCTTTTCTTTCTTCTCCTTCCTGGCCTATCTTCTTTGCGACTCCTTCCAATTCTTCCTTTTCTTCCTAATGCTAGAGAGCCCAGGACTGCTCTCCCTGTGCCACCATCTACCCACTCAGTTGACCACACCCTGGTCCCTTCCCTTCTCTCTGCACTCACTTCCTTAGTGATCTCTTCTAGCTGCATGGATTTACATTCTACCTACATGCTTAGAATTCCCAAATTTATTCTCCAGCCCAATTTTTAAATCAAACTCTAGAATCAAGTCAACACATCCAGCTTTAACTGCTAATGTTACCCTCAAAACGGATCCACTTATAATCTTTCCCATTCACTTGGTGCTATTCTGTCCTTACAGTTACTCGAGTCAAAATCTCCAGTCATTTTCACTCATCTATTCTCTCACATTCTATATCAATCTGTATGAAATTCTGTTGACTCCACACGAAAAGCAGACTGTGGTCCGGCCACTCCTCATCACTGCTGTGGTTGCCCCCCTGGTCATACACCCTTCCTTGGTAGCCTACAGACCAGTTCCCTGCACCTGTGCTCTCCAATGCTCCAATTCTCAACAGGTGACTTTTTAACAATTTAAGTCAGATCATTTGCTCCTGTGTTCAAAACCATACAATGGATCCTTATTTTATGGAAGTAAAGCCCAAGTAGTTGTGCTCTGGCCCACTTACCATCTCTCTGACCTCAACTCCTTTGCTAACTTCACCTCAGCAACAATACCCTCTTGGCTGTTCCTCAAACAACCCAGGCGCTATCCCACCATAGGCCCTTTCATTAGCTGTTCCTTCTGCTTGGGACTCTCTCTCCCCAGATAACCTTCTGGCTGACTTCCTCACCTTAGTCAAGTCTTTACTCAAATTCACATTTTTAATGAGCCTTCTCTGACAATGGCAACCTTCATCCCTTGCACCCTCCCTTCCTGTCAACCCTGATTATATTCTATTTGATATATTTATTTATTATGCTTACTTCCTTTCTCCCATGCTAGAATGTAGGCTGCATGAGAACAGGAATGTTTGTCTATTTTGTTCAACGATCTATTCCCAGCGCAGGGCTAGGACAGTGCCCAGCACATAAGAGAAATTTCATAAACATTTGCTGAATAATAAGCAGAAGTTCTATGTAAACTGGGTTGCCAGTGTGTCCCTTTATAAAAGATCTGCATGTGCTTTCATCCAGTGTTCCAGATTGGTTGATAACTTTGGATCACTTTCAGTGAAAATTTCTCCGCAGTTTTAAGTCAAACCCCAAATTGGTATTAGTACAGGTATACGATACAAATTCTCAGGGCAGATATTTTCCATGCTACCTAAGGCCTAGGTGAGACAGACATTTTCTTATCACCCTTTGATGGTTGGGGAATTTTTTTCTAGACCACCCTTCCAATGGGTGTGTAGCCCCTGAGTGTGCTGCTCTATAAAGACTCAATTTTAACTCTCTGCTTTGTGGAACTCTTTAGTCTCTCTGTTTCTGCCTGACCACTAACCTCAAGCCACTTGGTTACATGGAGCAAATGACCCCAGGTCTTCAAGTGCAGCTTACAACACTTTCATCCTCAGCTTTCTCTCCAAATTGAATCTCTGTCCTTTACTGTGGCTCCTGGGGCTTTCTTTTATTTTTCTGTGAATTAAGTGACACATTTAAATGATGTTTATTATGATTTGTTCACCCTCTCTAATGGTTTTATACTGAGAGTTCTTTAGAATTTATCCCTTAATCATTCACCTGGGACTTGCTTCCATCTCCAGCCCGGTCCCAGCAAGGTTGCCCAACAACCTCCAGAGGGCACTCTTTTGCCCTCATCTGACTATCTAAGCAGCTTGCAGCAGGGCTGAAGCCCATTCTTGGGACACTGCTCAGCCTCTGAGACACTCTCCTGGTCTTTCTACTGCACTGGCTGTAGGCTCAGGGCTCCAGTGCCAGCCCCCCTCATCCAGGTCTCAAGGCTCGCCTGCCTAGGCTCATCCCTGCCCTGCCCCCTTCCTCCTCTCTTCCAGGGTGAGATCATTCATTCCTAAGATGTTTAACTCTTCATTTTTACCTGCAGGCCGGGTATTCCTCTGAGCACTGACTTTCTCCTCAGCCACCTGAGCTCGTGACTGCTCCATCTGGTTGTACCTTGTCATCTTTATTCTTTCTCTTTCCTTATGCCCCATCCAATTCCAGGGCCCACCCCAGTTACACTGAATCAGAATTGCAGGAGGTAAGACCCAGTGCTGGTAATTTTAAAAAGCTCCTTGTGCAATTCTTATTTTTGCATGTTCATATTCTGATCATTATTTTGACTTAAAATTATACTGAACCTTTTAATTTCATTAAAATCAGGAAACTCTACTTCTATATTTAGAAAGCAGGCACATGTGTACTGAAAGGCAGCATGTGGACAGCGCTAGCCATGCACTGCCGTGGAGAGCAGAGTCTGTGCTGGGCCAACTGCAAGAACACAATCTTCCCACGTGCTTTCAGATTCAGGAGGATGCTAGGACAGTCTCACTGCAAACCACTTCAAGAAGCTCTGAACAAAACCCAGAAACTCCATGGCAACAGCTGACATGACAACAGGGAGACGTGGGTCAGGGCCCTAGAACCACAGGTCTCTGACAGGGCTGCAGCGTGGGTGTCTGAGGGCTGCCTCAGAGCATGTATGTTTTGCCTTGTTCCAGGCCCTGATGCCATAAATAACTACAGCCATCAACCCAACATGTGCCATTACCTTCAAACACCACACTGGCGGGCTATTCAGTAAATTAATAATAGAAATGAATATTCCCCAAAACTTATTTAGTACATGTTAAATTTGCTTGCTATTTATATCATTTAATGAAAGATCTTTTTATGTCATATAGTGTATTCACACAGTGATGCATTCATATAGTGTATTTATATAGAAATTTAATACTCTTATGGTATTCAGACATTCTCATATATTGAGTTTTTTAAGCTGTTGTGTGATGATTATGCTTATTTTAATTCTTTAATATCTGCTCCTGGTAAATGTAAACAGATGTTTCTAATTATTCCCTTTCAATGCTCGTGCACACAACCCAGGCATGCACGTGGAAGATTTAGAATTAATGAAGAGAAATAAAGAGTAAATAAATAAGAACTCTTAAAGTATTCCTAAGGAAGAACATTGTTTGAAGAAAGCAAGTGCTCTCCCTCCACTGGCAGTGTGATCTTGTTAAACATAATATCTGACACTATTCATATTCAAATGAGTCCAAAGGAGTCATGACACAGAGCTGTGTACCAGCCAACCTGACTCTAGCCATTGAAAGCACATTTTTTTGTAGCAGCCAGATGGAGATTTAAAGTAGCAAAACGTCTCTTCACCAAGGTGCTGGTTAGAACATCAACTGTCAAGTTAATTGTACATTTTCCTGATTTTGTGAGTAATGTTGGATATTAAAATACAGGTTTTCCATATGTGACTTGCTCATGTTAGATAGCAGCTAGACTATTTTTAGTGTGAGACAATAATTCTAAGTGTCCTCTGTTTCTCGTTCCTCTGCAGGCTTTCTCAGAAATCTCACAACTAGGATTCAGCCACTATGTTACACAGCTTGTAGAGACATTTTTCCTTCCCAGGAGTTTGGAATTGTGAGTGCCCAATTCAGTTATAACGTAACCAAAGATGTCCATCAATTAGTTGCTGTGTTAATCAGAATTTGAGTTTACAATTTATAACTGGCAATATAAATAACAGCTGGTAATTTAATCAGTTATGATCCACTTGCTTTACATTCACCTTTAAAGCTGTGAAATTGTTGTCACTTAAAATGTACAGGGTATGATGTCACAAAAACTACTCTCCTTTTGGTTTTCTTCTGCTATGTTCTAATTCAAAATTCAACCACACAACCCAGAGAGGCCATCTGCACCAAGTTAACCAGAACAGTACTGTGACCTAAAAGATCCTTAGACTTACTTCTCAGCCCATTATCAAATTTACCTTTACGAATGACGACTGTGATTATCTGAGTGCCTTCCAGTGAGGACAAGAGCCAGAGAACTAACGTCTGAACTTGGTCTCTGCACAGGATGACTTCCCAGAACTGTAGGGAGTGTCAGGAGGTTCTGTGGAGCATCTTGACAGAGCCATCCAGCGACCTCACTTTTCAGGGGTTCCTTCCCTCTGGGTCTGGCCAAATGAGGGTAAGAGAGTAAAGAAGGAGGAAAGGAAATGGGCATAGCTGAGGTTCAAAGATTACGCCAAAGGACAAGGGCACTGGGGTACAGGGCCAGAATGTTCTGTGGAATACAAACTGGTGGTCGGAATTAAGGTTTCCAGAATTATATTTTTGCCCCTCAAATGCCCATGACCAAAGCCACTGGATCTGTGAAGGAGCTCACCTCCCCTTCTGGTCAGTTTCATTAGCACAGGCTGGGAGCCACACCTGAAGGGCCCAAGGGTGGGTGACGATTTCTTCATCCTACTAGTCCACCAGTTCATGGCAGGGTCGGTGCCAGGTGAACTTAGCCTCCCTGGCTGACAGAGGACAGCTGAGAGCAAGACGCACATACAAAAGGAACGAGAAACATAAAGGACACTTTGGATCACTATCTCACACTAAAAATAGCCTAGTTGTTATTCTATGTCTATTTACATATATATGAATATGTCCCCCAAAGCAGTAATAGATAGCCATATCAATATGTAATTTTTAAATACTGTGGGTTATTTGCAAGAAAGATTATCAGTTAGTCAGTGGACAGGCATTTATTAAATCAATTCATTTATTCATGGAATTATTCAGTCACTGTATTCATTCATTCATCATTTTTTTTACATCTTTATTGGAGTATAATTGCTTAATAATAGTGTGTTAGTTTCTGCTTTATAACAAAATTAATCAGTTATACATATACATATGTTCCCATATCCCTTCCCTCTTGCATCTCCCACCCACCCTCCCTATCCCACCCCTCCAGGCGATCACAAAGCACTGAGCTGATCTCCCTGTGCTATGCGGCTGCTTCCCACCAGCTATCTACCTTACGTTTGGTAGTGTATATATGTCCATGCCTCTCTTTCGCTTTGTTACAGCTTACCTTTCCCCCTCCCCATATCCTCAAGTCCATTCTCAAGTAGGTCTGTGTCTTTATTCCTGTCTTACCCCTATGTTCTTCATGACATTTTTTCCCTTAAATTCCATATATATGTGTCAGCATACAGTACTTGTCTTTCTCTTTCTGACTTACTTCACTCTGTATGACAGACTCTAGGTCCATCCACCTCATTACAAAAACTCAATTTCGTTTCTTTTTATGGCTGAGTAATATTCCATTGTATATATGTGCCACATCTTCTTTATCCATTCATCCGATGATGGACACTTAGGTTGTTTCCATCTCTGGGCTATTGTAAATAGGGCTGTTATGAACATTTTGGTACATGACTCTTTTTGAATTATGGTTTTCTCATGGTATATGCCCAGTAGTGGGATTGCTGGGTCATATGGTAGTTCTATTTGTAGTTTTTTAAGGAACCTCCATACTGTTCTCCATAGTGGCTGTACCAACTCACATTCCCACCAGCAGTGCAAGAGTGTTCCCTTTTTTCCACACCCTCTCCAGCATTTATTGTTTCTAGATTTTTTGATGATGGCCATTCTGACAGGTATGAGATGATATCTCATTGTAGTTTTGATTTGCATTTCTCTAATGATTAAAGATGTTGAGCATCCTTTCATGTGTTTGTTGGCAGTCTGTATATCTTCTTTGGAGAAATGTCTTTTTGGGTCTTCAGCCCATTTTTGGATTGGGTTGTTTGTTTTTTTGTTATTGAGCTGCATGAGCTGCTTATAAAGTTTGGAGATTAATCCTTTGTCAGTTGCTTCATTTGCAAATATTTTCTCCCATTCTAAGGGTTGTCTGTTGGTCTTGTTTCTGGTTTCCTTTGCTGTGCAAAAGCTTTTAAGTTTCCCATGTGTTTATTTTTGTCTTTATTTCCATTTTTCTAAGAGGTGGGTCAAAAAGGATCTTGCTGTGATTTATGTCATAGAGTGTTCTGCCTATGTTTTCCTCTAAGAGCTTGATAGTGTCTGGCCTTACATTTAGGTCTTTAATCCATTTTTAGCTTATTTTTGTGTATGGTGTTAGGGAGTGATCTAATCTCATACTTTTACATGTCCCTGTCCAGTTTTTCCAGCACCACTTATTGAAGAGACTGTCCTTTCTCCACTGTACATTCCTGCCTCCTTTATCAAAGACAAGGTGACCATATGTGCGTGGGTTTATCTCTGGGCTTTCTATCCTGTTCCATTGATCTATCTTTCTGTTTTTGTGCCAGTACCATACAGTCTTGATTACTGTAGCTTTGTATCATTCATCATTTTATATTCATTTATTTATTATATTTGCTTCACCAAACTTATAAAAATAAATAGCTGTTATGGATTCAGTTCACAAGACATGTGACATTTTTATTTAGAGTCTCTGTTCAAGCCCCATCTTTTCTCTCATCAAAATCTTTCAAAGGTCTGTCTTTCCTTTTCTATCCTTTAATAAGAGATGGCCAGCCCATGTGAGCACATCCACCAAGCAGCCCTAAATCCTTAAGCACAGAATCACTCATTCGAGCAAACTCCGAAAACAGCAGCTTTAGGACTCAGCTGAAGTATAGTCTTCAGCTGTGGGCAGAAGTAATTTTCTTCCCATGGTGTCTTGTAACTCCCTCACAGTACACCGAGGTCACTGCTGTTGCCATTGCACTCCCGCTGAGCATGGGGACATGCTGGAACCAACATGGGACCCAACACACATCCCCTGGGTCTAATGATGACAAGCAAGTGTGCTGCAGAGGTTCAACCCACAGGGATGAACAGCCTGTGACATGAACAGGCTGTGGGCTGGGAGCAGCCTGTGGGTAACTCAATCTGGACTCCAAGGTAAAACTTTCTCACTCCTTTGTTACTTTTTCATGTATTTATCCAACAAACATTCCTGTATGACATTGCCCATACACAGGAGAGGGAATTCAAAAGGAAAATAAGACACTGTCAGTGTCTAATATAACTGGTGCCCTTATAAAAAGGGGAAACTTGGACACAGACACTACACAGGGGAACACCTGTGACCATGAAGGTGGAGACTGGGGATTCTTCTACAAGCCAGGGAAGAGCAAAGATTGCCAGTAAACCATGAGGAGCTAGGAGAACGGCATGGAACAAATTCTCCCTAACAGCCCTCAGAAGGAACCAATCCTGCTGACACCCTACTCTTGGACTTCCAGCCTCCAGAACTGTGAGACAATACATTTCTGTTGTTTAAGCCACCTGGTCTGTGGTGCTTTGTAATGGGAGCCCAAGCCATTACAAGCAGACAAACATACTGCCACAGTCCATGAAGGGTGGTGGTGATGGCAAGAGAAAATTGTGAATGCCAGTAGAATACCTATTATTTAAAAAAATGAGATAACAAATGCTAGCAAGGATGTGGAGAAAAGAGAACCCTGGTGCACTGTTTGTGGGAATGTAAACTGGTACAGTCACTATTGAGACTAGTATAAAGGTTCCTCAAAAAATTAAAAGTAGAACTATCATATGATCAGGCAATCTCACTTCTGGGTATATACCTGAAGAAGATGAAATCACTATCTCAAAGAGGTATCTCACGCCCATGTTCATTGAAGCATTATTTATAACAGCCAAGATATGGAAACACCTTAAAATTGAAAGATGAATGGATAAAGAAAATGTGGTACACACACACGCGGGCACACACACACAGGGTAGAATATTATTCAGCCATAAAGGAGGAAATCCTGCCATTTGCGACAACATCATGGACCTTGAGAGCATTATGCTAAGTGAAATAATTCAAGACAGAGAAAGACAAATACTATATGGCCTCACTTATACGTGGAATCTAAAAACTTTGAACTCATAGAAACAGAGAGAGCAGACTGATGGTTGCCAGGGGCTGAGGGATGGAGCAAATGGGGAGATGTTTGTCCAAGGGTACAAACTTCCCATTATAAGATGAATAAGTTCCAGGGATCTAATGTACAGCATGGTGATTTTAATGAATAATAGTTAATAACACTGTACTGTGTACTTGAAAATTGCTATGAGAGTAGAGTTTTAATAGTCTCACCACCACAACAAGAGAATGGTAACTATGTGAGGTGAAGGATGTATTAACTAACCTTATTGTGGTAAACATTTCCCAATATATATGCGTATCAAATCATCACATTGTACACCTTAAACTTACACGATGCTATATGGGGAGGAAAAAGTAAATATTCCCTGGACATTTTAAATACACTTATAAGTAAACAAAATGCCTCCCCCGACAAAAAAAAGAAGAAAGAAGTGAATGTGTTTGGGAGAAATTTAGGCAATAAAACAACAGCATCTTCGTGATGGTTTGTATGGGATGGGGGTGGGGTGGTGAAGGAAGCATTAAGTAGAAGGCAGGCCAACAATGAGAGGCAATTCTATCTAATCAGCTTGTGATGGTATCTGCAAGACAATTTTAATCTATAGATTTATAAATTTTCATCAAACAAGGAATACATAACTTTGCTTTACGTGTGTTTCTGTTTTCTTTTAATTTCTATTTTATATTGGGGTATAGTTGATTAAAAATGTGGTGTTAGTTTCAGGTGTACAGCAAAGTGTTGTGACCAGAGGCTTGCAGGTACCTAACCTCTATTTCCTTTAGGATCAGTGGTTCAACATTCACTAATTCAGTGTTTGTAGCAACTTTATAGAAGATAACTACTGTGAATAATGAGAAGTGATTGCATTTTCTTTTTCTACTTCTTTATTTCTCCAATAAAACATAAACTTATGAGGACAAGAAAAAAAGTCAACCTTGTTTCTCTTCTGAGGCACAGACTCTCTTGTCGTTCTTCTGCTCTGGAGTGTGTGTGTGTGTGTGTGTGCATGCGCGTGCACGCACGCACATGCGAGGATGTGTGTACACAAAGAAAATTACTTGTTAACAGAAACTAAACCACATTTACATGCCTGATATTTTCATTAAGAATTTATTTAAAGTTTATTTCCACATTTCAATATTACCCTACCAAATAATGAGATCTACTTTAATAGCTTTAAGTGAGATATAATTTACATATCAAAAAAATGCACTTGTTTTAGGGTACAATGAAATATTTTAAAGTAAATTCACAAAGTGCACCACAGTCTAATTCTACAACAGGTCTGTCATTCCCAAAATAAACCATGTGCCCATGTGTAGTGGCTCTCTATTCACAGTCTGTACCCTAAGCAGGCAATAATCTACCATCTCTATAGATGTGCCTGTTCTGGACACTTCATATAAATGGAGCCACGCAATGTGTAGTATTTTTGCCAGGCTTCTTTCACTCTTCATGGTGTTTCTGAGGAGCATCTATGTGTAGCACGTATCAGCGCTTCATTTCTTTTTAGTGCAAATAGTTATTATAAGTATGGATAAGCCAATTTGTTCATACATTTATCAGTGAATGTTTGGGTTATTTCCACTTTTGGTGTATTATGACTAGTGCCGCTATGAACATTCATGTACAAGCGTCTGTGGACAAATATTTTCATTTCTCTTGGGTATATACCTTGCAGTGGAACTGTTGCATCATATGGTAACTGACATGGGAAACTGCCCAACTGTTTTTCCAAAGTAGCCACATTGGTTTACAGTCACCCCAGCAATGCAGGAGGGTACCAATTTCTCCACATCCTTGCAAACATCTGCTATTTTCTTTTTTTAAATTATTGCCATCCTAGTAGGTACAGAACAGCATGTTACTGTGATTTTAATATGCATACCCCTAAAGATTAATGATGCTGACTGTCTCTTCTTTGGCTTATTGGCCATTCACTAACTTCTTTGAGAGAGGTCTGTTCAGAATCTTTGCCAATTTTTAAAAATTTGTTTTTCTTCTTCTCATTAGGATATAAAAATTCTTTATGTAGTCTAGATATAAGTTCTATGTCACTTATATGCTTTGCAAAACACTTTTTCCCTGGCTGTGGGTTGTCTTTCGTTCTTGTTGTAGTATTTCAAAGAGTGGAAGTTTTAAATTTTGACAAAGTACAAATTATCAGTGTTTTCTTTTATCACTTGGATTTTTTATGTCACATCCAAGAAATCTTTACTGAACCCAAGATCAGGATGATATAGTCCTATGGGTTTTTTTTTTTTTCCTTTAAATGTTTTATAGTTTTACCTCCTACATTTAGGTCTAGAATCCACTTGAGCCCATTTTGTATGCAAATCATATTTGTATAAATTTGCTTATCAAAGAAAAGAGAAAGGGCACTCATTCCTGGTAAAGAGAAGTGCAGGTGCAAAGCCTGGGCATTCTACAGAAGTAGTGTAATTTGAATTTGGGGGATACAATGTATAGGGCAGAGATGAAACCGAGACCCAGGCAGGAGCAACAAGGCTGTAAGGAAAGGCAGGACACACTGTGGTGGCTGGGCTAGCAGTGGAGCCACGTGAAGGAACCTAGGAGCTCAGCTGCCTCCACAGTGCTAGCTGGGGAGACTGGGCAGCTGCTTACTCAACATGGAGACCAAAGGAGGCTTCATCACTCAGGAAGTGGGTAAATCAGAAGAAGAAGATCCCACAGAGAGTCCAGGTGCACGAGAACTGCAGTCCTGTGACCTGACCTCAGTGGACCTCCACCAGTGGCTGGGTGAAAACAATGCCTGAGAGTCACCAGGGCTAATTAATGGCATACCCACAGTTAAGGCAGGACCGAGAGCAGTGTCAACAACAGTGTACTTTGTGAGCCCACACAGCGGGTGAAAGGGGACACAACTGAGCACATTCACAGGTCAACAGCTCCAGAGGAGGAACACTCAGTAGATTCTCTCCTAGTGGGAGTGCTCCAATACTGCCTAACTCGCAACACAGATCAGAATCACAGCTAAGAAACAGATCTGGGGGCTTCTACTCCAGCAAGTAGGGAGCAGACGCCACCCCGACAGGGCAGTGACAACCACAGGAAAAAGGGGAAGCCCCACTCAATATCCAGGGCAGGCTCTGATCACCACAATGCCAATAAACCCCCCTATCAAGGGGATAATGGCACAAGCCTCTGGACCAACCTCACCCACCAGGGGGCAGATATCAGAAGCAAGAGGAACTATGATCCTACAGCCTGCGGAAAGAAGACCACAAACACAGTAAATATGACAAAATGAGACAACAAAGAAATATGCTGCTGATGAAGAAGCAAGATAAAAATCTAGAACAGCTAAATTAAGAGGAGATAAGCAATCTATCCGAAAAAGAATTGAGTGATGATAGTAAAGATGATCCAAGATCTCAGAGAAAGAATGAAGGCACAGATTTAGAACATACAAGAAAAGTTTAACAAAGACCCAGAAGAACTAAAGAACAAACAAACAGAAATGAACAAGACAATAACTGAAATGAAAAATACAATGGAAGGAATCAATAGCAGAATAACGGAGGCAGAGAACAGATAAGTGACCTGGAAGACAGGATGGTGGAAATCTCTGCCGTGGAACAGAATAAAGAAAAAAGAATGAAAAGAAATGAGGACAGTCTCTCAGAGATTTCTGGGACAACATTAAACATACAAACATTCAAATTATAGGGGTCCCAGAAGAAGAAGAAAAAGAGAAAGGGCCTGAGAAAATATTTGAAGAGATAATAGCTGGAAACTTCCCTAACATGGGAAAGGAAATAGTCAAGCAAGTCCAGGAAGTACAGGCAATCCCATACAGGATAAACGCAAGGAGGAACACACCAAGACACATATTAATCAAACTAGCAAAAATTAAATACAAAGAAAAAATATTAAAAGCAACAAGGGAAAAGCAACAAATAACATACAAGGGAATCCCCATAAGGTTATCAGCTGATTTTTCAGCAGAAACTCTGCAGGCCAGAAGGGAGTGGCAGGATATATTTAAAGTGATGAAAGGGAAAAAGCTACAACCAAGAATACTCTACCCAGCAAGACTCTCATTCAGATTCAACAGAGAAGTCAAAGCTTTACAGACAAGCAAAAGCTAAGAGAATTCAAAACCACCAAACCAGCTTTACAACAAATGCTAAAGGAACTTTTCTAGGCAAGAAACACAAGTGAAGAAAACAAAAGAGAAAGAGAAGTAAAAAGACCTACAAAAACAAACCCAAAACAATTAAGAAAATGGCAGTAGGAACATACATACTGATAATTACCTTAAATGTAAATGGATTAAATGCTACAACCAAAAGACGTAGACTGGCTAAATGGATACAAAAACAAGACCCATATATATGTTGTCTGCAAGAGACCCACTTCAGACTTAGGGACACATTACAGACTGAAAGTGAGGGGATGGAAAAAGATATTCCATGCAAATGGAAATCAAAAGAAAGTTGGAGTAGCAATACTCATATCAGACAAAATAGACTTTAAAATAAAGACTGTTACAAGAGACAAGGAAGGACACTACATAATGACCAAGGGATCCATCCCAGAAGAAGATGTAACAATTGCAAATGTATATGCACCCAACATAGGTGCACCTCAATATATAAGGCAAATGCGAACAGCCATAAAAGGGGAAATCGACAGTAACACAATAACAGTAGGGGACTTTAACACCTCACTTACACCAGTGAACAGAAAATTAATAAGGAAACACAAATCTTAAATGATGCATTAGACCAGATAGACTTAATTGATATTTGTAGGACATTCTATCCGAAAGCAGCAGAATATACTTTTTTCTCAAGTGCACCTGGAACATTCTCCAGGATAGATCACAATTTGGGTCACAAATCAAGTAAATCTAAGAAAATTGAAATCATATCAAGCATCTTTTCTGACCACAACGCTTGAGATTAGAAATCAAGTACGGGAAAAAAACTATAAAAAACAGAAGAGGAGGAAAAGATGTTCTGGGTTGTTTTTTTAAATCATGGTATAATAAGCTTAACATAAAATTTACCAGCTTAATTTCACAATATATACATGTATTAAATCATCACAATGTATACCTTAAACTGACACAATGTTATGTGTCAATTATATCTCAATAAAGTTGGAAAAAATTTTACCAGCTGACCCATTTTTAAGTTCAGTAGCATTAAGTATATTCATAGTGTTGTGAAACCATAACCACCCCCCCATCTCCAGAACTCTTTTCATCTTGCAAAATACATTAAACACTAACTCCCCATTCCCCCCCTGCCCTCAGCCTCTGGCAAATACCATTCTGCTTTCTGTCTCTGAATCTGACCCCTTGGGACCTGCTATAAGTGGATGCATGCAGTATGTGTCCTTTTGTGACTGGTTTATTTCACTCAGCATAATGTCTTCCAGGCTCATCCATGTTATAGCACATGTCAGAATGTTCTTCCTTTTTAAAGGCAGAATAATACTCCATTGAAAGGACATTCTGTTTTGCTCACAGAAATCTGGAAGTGCTAGTGGGGCAAGGTGGTGAGGAGCAGTTAATATGTCATAGAAGAAAGTGTCTAAAGCTTAAACATTAAAGCAGGTGGAGATTTTTAAGTAGATGAAATAACCAAAGAGAGGGTGTGAAGTGAGAGCTTTCTGATCCCTAAGAAACGGGCAGAGGATAATCAATCAGTTAGAAAGTATGAAAAAGATGCTCTAAGAAAGCAGCAGGAAAGCCAGGAGGTGGAACTTACAGGTAGTCAGGAGTTTATATAGCAGCAGAGAATGTGAGGCAAGGTGGTCTGGAAAGAGACCATGGGTGTGGGGAGCCCAGAGAACATGGGCCACCACAATGATAACAGCTCCTGCAGAACCGTTAGGCAGAAGTCCAAAGGTGCCCTGGCAGTTTGAGGATGGAGCGGGACCATGGTTCCTCTCTGGGCAGGAAGGGAAGGACAGTGGCTGGTGGGTGGAAAGAAGGGGGGAGCCTTCAGAATGAAGGCAACTGATGGGAGGTACCAGAGAAAGACAGGAGCTGTGTCCTGGAGAAAGTAAGAATGGAAACAGAGCAGAGCAAAAGAGCTAAGAGGCAGGAGAAGATACAGGAGTCTAGATGGCAGGGAGGTTGCAGAATTGTCAACTTCTCTCTCTGTATCTTCTCAGGGGCCTTTGGATAAGATGAGAAGCATGAAAGGAGGTGGTTTAAAGAGTGAGGTTCCCCAACGGCCACTATAGCAAAAGGTGATGAGGAGAAAGGGAAATTTGCTGAGTCCACAGAAGGAAGAAAGACAAAAGGCTGTATGTGTGAAAAATACAGCTAGATACATACATATAGACATAGATATAGATATATACATACATACAGAGACAGAGGTAGATACATACATACATAGATATATAGATATAGATACATACATACATATAGAGCTATAGAGATAGATCAATGAGATAGAGACAGACATACATGTATACATATATACATATAGAGACAGATAGCTAGCTAATACACTAAAAATATACTAAAATGCAGAAATATCAGAGTATAGCTATCTCTGGGGGGGGTGGGATCACAGATTTCTAATAATGTTTTATAATTTCTAATTTTTCTATAAGGGGTTACTTTATTAGCAAGATAAAACAGTCCAATTCTATGTTTAGAGATAACTGGGCACAAAACCAAAACAAAATGCTGAGCAGTTTGGAGGATCCAACAGAGACTAAAACTATACATTTGTCGTAGAGCCAGTCAGCAGGTTTCTATGGCTTTTTTCAGCTACCCTCAGCAGTCCAACAGTGATGAACTCGGAATAATAACTCCACCATGACTGCACATTTCTGAGACACTCATCATTTCAGTTACTTTCCAAGGCTCACACTGTTGTCATGCCAACTCTCAAAGAAAACTGAGGCCTGGGTTAATGAATCTGCTTAATCCTAAGTAATTAAAAGGCAGAGCCAAGTAGGTCCAACCCCAACGCCATGCCCTTAAACCCTACCAGACAGACAGGGAAGGAGAGGATGGAGGGAGTGAGGTCAAGGGAGAGACTGAACCTGGGAGGAGGGAGAGGTCAGGCCTGAAGATACATTGGGATTGAGGGAGAGATAAAGGTGGAAGAGAATGGAGAGCACAGAGATGCCGGAATTCCTGATTCAAGACTACAGAGCAGAGTCCTGTGTTTCTAGGGTATCTGATTGTTCTCATGGTTCAAAATGAAGTATATAAAGCCCTTACCTGTATTTCAAGCCTAATTAATATATTTATGTTGTATTCATGCTTATAGTCATGCTTAGTTTTCTTAAAATACTACCATTATTACAGGACTTCCTAAAGTCACCCCTACTGTTTATCAAGTCCAAATCAGTACAGTATATACTAACACAATATTGTAAAGCAACTATACTCCAATAAAAAAAATAGAGCTTAAAAAAATCATTTATTTAAGATACACTCAGGTTTAAGTCGAGTCTTCAGTTCTTCATTTATTTCTATACAAGCCTTTTCTCCCTCGGGACTCACACTGGATAGAGGTTCTCCATGGCGGGGAGAGACTAACACTAGGCAATCACCATGGGAACTGGGATAACTCATTGGTTGATTAGAGCAGAATAAATGGGGGCGCTCTGGGCATGCCTCTTTGCCCTCTCTCCTTTGAAGCCAGTTTCTGAAGCCTGCAGTTTCCCAGTGCTGCTGTGGCTGAGAGGAGCACGAGGAAACCATGAAACATGCCTGCAATTCAAAGACATATTCTCGATGCCAGGTCTCACCAGTAATAAACCTGATATTTTTATTTCTACCCCGTTGACTTTATCTCTTTCTCAATTGCTTTCAAGAGGGGAAGGAGGATGTTTTACTGACCTCTTAATCCCTTGTAATATCTAAACCACCAATTTAGCATGGCTCATACATTTCCTTACATCATTACTCAGTGTGTGTGTGTGTGTGTGTGGGGGGGTGTATTTCTTTTATCCTCACTATTACTTTCTCTTCTCTGTTTCCTCTCTTCCTTAAAATATGCCTTTTTCCTTATTGCTCAAAGTGATATTTAAGAAGTCAACTTGGGGAGAAAATCTATGTAAATGCAAATGGCATCAATACACAATCCTAAAGAACTCTTGGTCACTGTCCTAGAAATGATAATCCTGTATTTACTCAACATCTCAACATCTCTCCAAGAGCCCAGGCTCTGGGGTTAGATCACATGTCATGATTTCATCACCTATAAGTCAGGAAACTTGAAACGTCTACCTCTATTTGGATGCCTCCAACTGCAAGCCACATTAAAACCTATCTCCACTGGCTTGTTACATAATTAGGAAAATGACATCCTTTGGTAGACTGTGCTGTTGTTGCTCCCAATTTTTCACCCCACACTGCATCCATATCCTTCATCATATGACTCTGCAGAGACTTTCACCAGGCTTCACCTGCCAATGGATGGTGGGCTTGGCCATGGCTTGTTTTGGCCAGTGTGACACTAGGGACTTGGCATAAGCAAAGACATGAAATGTGTTTGCATGGCTGGGCTTGCTCCCATGCACTTCTGTCTTCACGTGCCCCAGCAAGTACACTTGCCCAGAGGATGAAAGATACATGGTGTAAATCTGGACCAAATTTGCTGCTTGAAGCCAAACCCACCTAAGCACAGTCTAGATCAGTCAATACCCAGAGAACCTGTAGACATGCAAAGTTGAAAAAATGACTGGGTTTTGAGCCACTGCACTTCAGCATTTAAAAAAATTGAAATGTAGTTAATTTACAATGTTGTGTTAGTTTGTATAGCAAAGTGATTCAGTTATAAATATATATATATTCTTTTTCAGATTATTTTCCATTATAGGTTATTATAAGACACTGAGTATAGCACCCTGTGCTATACAGTAGGTCCTTGTTGATTATTTTATATATAGTAGTGTGTATATGTTAATCCCAAATTCCTACTTTATCCCTCACCCCCACCTTTCCCCTTTGGTAACCATAAATTTGTTTTCTATATCTGTGAGTCTACTTCTGTTTTGTAAATAAGCTCATTAGTATCATTTTTTAGATTCCACATATAAGTGACACAATAAGATATTTGTCTTCCTCTGACTTAGTTCATTTAGTGCAAGTTCATTTAATGCGATAATCTCTAGGTCCATCCATGTTGCTGCAAATGGCGTTATTTCATTCTTTTTTATAGAGCTGCTACTGCATTTTAGGCAGATTGTTATGCAGCATAATAGTGGCAAAAGCTAACTGATACATCTCCAAAAGAAGACTTGAAGTAGGACTGCTTCAAAATTTTTTCATTTAGTGGCTCAATGATATCATGAAAAGACCTGAGATCATTTCTTCCCATAAGTTGCCTCAGGCTAGCATCCCTTGGTTGCAATATGGCCATGGAGAGCCAGACATCACACCACATATGACACACAACAGCTTCCTGTACAGTATGGTATCTTCTTCGCGACTCATGTTAAGACAGACAAATTTCCCAGGTCGCCCATCAGACTGCTCACCTCTCTGGTCAAAACTGGATTATGTGGTCACCATCTAACCAAACACCAGCAAGGGAATGGGGTGCCATTACTTCAGAATTTATACTTGAGGTGAAGACAGAGTTTCTTCATCCAAGGGGATGAAATGAACAAAACTGGGATTCTATGAACAAATTAGAAGGGGAGGGAGATGCTGCTGGGTAGGAGCCAACATTGACACCTTCACATAGATATTGTGAGAATAATACATGCTGAGTGCTTAGAAAAGTAGCTTGCACAAAATAAGCACATACTACAAGCCATTTTTAGTCCTTTCGTTAATTCTAATAATGAAATATGAGATACAGAGGGCAAGTAAAGACTAGACATATAGTAAAGGGAGCTATAATGGGCAAGAGAGCTTGTGTAATCCTTGAGTTGCACTGACTGCCTTGACAACCAGCTGCCTTACAGTCCTACATTTTGTGCTGTACAATTTGATATACAGTCACAAGACACCAGGGGATATATGCGTCAAAAATCATGTTACTTTTGACACATATATCTGTGTGTGTGTGTGTGTGCAGGTAGGTACACACATACGGAATACATATTTATATATAATATTATATATTTTATATAATAAATATTAAGTATACCTTCCAAAGAAACCTGTAACATGCTTTTGTCACTTAATGTACACAAAGCATATATTATATGTATACATAAATATATATAAATTAATATATGATATTATATAATAAAATATACAAGTATATATGCTTATAAAATTAGTATATATAATTATATATAACAATATAATACTGTATATAAATTAATATATATTATAATATACAGTAAAATAAAGTATATATGCTTATATAAAGTAGCATATAATACATAATAATATTGTATATAAATTAATATAATATAATAATATAATACACAAGTATATATGCTTATATACAATTTTAATGTACAATATAGATTATCATATTTTATACTATATAATACTTTATGTTTATAATATGTATAATATTTTACATGTATTTACATACATATTCATTTATATATAAATATGTTGTATATTATATATTATAAATATGTATTTATACATATACATATATACATGTAAATATATAAATATAGATTTATGCATATATGTTTTTTAAAAGCTACTTACAGGTTGCTTTGGAAGGTTTTCTTAATTTCACAGTGGAAGTAATCACAGATGTGAATTGATGCTTAATTCTGCTCTTTATTGATAGTTCTCAAAATCCAAACATGAAGTTAATACATGAAATTAGTATCATCAGCGGCTAGTTTAGTTGTCATACTGGTGAAGAAGTAAGGCCCTGGGAGTAAAAAGGACTCTTTTCTGAGCTGCTGTTCTCATAACCATATTAATTCAGCAACTGTGCAGGTATACTCTCCTAGTTCACCATGGCCCCTGTCTGCAGTGAAGACAAATCCCATCACCCCCGGAGCACCTGTGTGGACAAACTACAGAGCACAGAGCCAATCCATGTGCAAGATGTCCATGGGCCCAACTCCTGAATCAAAGCAACCCCCGTCTCCCTGCGTTCAGGACATCTCCTGGCTGATTCTGAGCTCCTAGGGGAGACCCCAAGCAGCCCCTCACAGAGCAAGCTTGGTGCTTGCAGGAGGCTGGCCAGGATCAAGCCACAAGTACAGAGGAAACTGGGGCTGGGGCTGGAAAGGAGCCCAGAGTGAAACCAAGAGGAAAGAGAGCCACTCTGGGTGGAGAGGACTCTGACCACAAAGTCATCAGGGAGAATGCTGGGCTGTGAACAGGTACAGGGGCAAGGCCGCCATGGGCACCACTGTCCCAGCAAGTAGCTTCGGGTGGCCAGGTGGAAATCAACCAAGCCAAGTGAACCGTGCCTGAGGCTGCAAGACATAGGCCAGCCAGAGCCGCACAGGAGAATGAAAATCAGGCGCAAAGGGGTAGTGGCCCCAGCGGTGACCAAGAACAGGCCATGTCCAGCCTTATCCTCAGAGATGTGTCCCACTGTGGCCTTGCCATTTGGCTGGTGTTCTGCTTAGAAAGGCAGGAGAGAAAGGCAGTGAAGGACTGATTCAATGCTGGAGGTAAAGGCCTGTGCTTCTCAAACTAGGGTGCCAGCCAAGTCACCCCTGTGCCTTCCTCACTCACTTCTCACACCTGCACAGCTTGAGTCTGGCCCCCTATGTGCTCCTCCACAGAGATCATGAACTTCACAGCCCCAAGTCCACAGGGTGAGTTTCTGTTGTTCCCTCACTGGTCTTCTCGGATGCATTTTACTGCTGCCCACACTCTCCGTAGTATCAGGTCTCCATCAGGCTCTGCGACCTCTCTCCACCGCCTCTCTCTGCCTCTTCTCAGAGACCTCATCTTTCTAAGTGCCCTTAAAGATGGATGTTGTCCAAATACATTGCACCCCCGATGCTGTGCTTGGATCACCAGTTCAGGACCCCACACTACCCCGTATTAACAGACACTTAAAACAAGTCCACGCTGACCTCTTCCGAGAGCTGGGCTTCCCATCCCCAATAGACACGAAGATACATATTTGGATGAGCTGGATACACTTAAAACACAACCTCACCAAAAATGAAGGCACTGCTTGCCCTGCTGAGTTAACTATTTTCATTAGTTAACTATTTTCGTTAGTGGGATACCACTTGCTTCAACCACAATTTCAAACAACTAATTCCCATGAGTTTTCCCCTTTTCATTTAATCCAATCAAGTCCTTCCCTTCCGTATTTCCTCTGCGCAGGCCCCTGCCGTTTTCACCTGGACCACTCCCAGAGCATTCCAATTCACTGCCTGAAACAACATCCACCCTCCACACCATGTCACCATGAGCTTTCTCAAACAATAGTTGAACCGGTTTTCCTACTTAGAACCCTTTCACAGTTCCTTATTGACCAAGCTCTACATCTGTACCTGCAGCAAGTTTCTGAAAACCCACCTTCTTTTCCAACTCAAAACCTTCACTTGTACTCTGCCTTCTGCAGGAACGGCTCCCGGCTTAACTCTGCATAGCTAACTCCCATATCTCCTGTGTGCCCCAGCACCTCTTCAAGATCATTCCTAAATCTCCATTCAGTTAGAACCCTGTTGCTACCTCTGGCAGCCCATGAGTTTTGGACCCCCTTCCCAGCTGGTGATTATTCAGGGCACTTTGAATGATGCAGGTACCACAGCTCCCACTGTCCATGCTGCTGGACACTCAGTCTGTTCCTTGGCTTTGTTACCTCCCAATCATCCTGAAGCGGCCCAGCATCTTCACCCCCAGGACTGTTTTCCCAAAATCCCAGGTTGGACTTAAGGGCCTCTTTCCTTACTCCCTTTTCTAGAAACTAGGAAACATCCTATGCATATCTTGATTATTGCATTTGGCACATCCTTTGAGCTTATCTGTTTGAGGAGTCCCTGAACTGTGAATTCCTCCAGGAAGTAACTGTGTATTCATCCTTTTAGGAAGCTAGACCTAGCACAATGGTCAAGAAATGTGTGTTGGACTCAAATGATCCTCATGGGAGCAGCAGTCCTCAGTTTCATGTCATATTTTGGTGGTGGCCCAGGCATGTCACTGGTTACAAGATGAACCTGGAAGAATCCCACATTCTCAGATGCCCACAGAAAAGCTCCAGGTTAGACCTTCAAGTCACAAATGTCATCTTGGTGTCTGGCACACAATTTGTCTGACACACAATTTTCACCTCTGCTAAAATAACTCATTCTGCCCAACAAAGAGGACAGGGCAGCAGGCACATCATACTCTCCAGGATGAAGGCCCTTCAGGAGGGGTCACATCAGATAAGGGTCAGGTGGGGGGATACACCCGAGGTGTGAAGGTTAGGAAAGGATTGCTTCAATCAAGTCAGCATTCCCAGAGATTGATAAATCTGAATTAATGTTGAGTAGGTGGTGCTTGCAGCTCCAAGGATGGGGGTGGGGGGTGGTTATAGGTGTCATAGAAAGTATATGCAGGTAGAAGAAGAGAGCTGAAATGGAAATTGTATATATTCCTCTTTTCATTAAAGCTCCCCTTGGGGCTTCCCTGGTGGCACAGTGGTTGAGAGTCCGCCTGCCGGTGCACGGGACACGGGTTCATGTCCCAGTCCGGGAGGATCCCACATGCCTCAGAGCGGCTGGGCCCGTGAGCCATGGCCGCTGAACCTGCGTGACCGGAGCCTGTGCTCTGCAATGGGAGAGGCCACAACAGTGAGAGAGTGTACCACAAAAAAAAAAAAAAAAAAAAAAAAAAAAGCTTCCCTTTCCCACTGTTTCCAGAATGTAGCCACAGTATTAATAGTGATCTCATTTATTAGTTATGAGCCATTTACATATATTATCTTTAATTTTTATAACACTCTGCAAGAGGAGCCTTATTATTATCCTCATTTGCAGAAGAGAAAACCAACTATGACGGTCACATAACTTGCTCAGGGTGGCCCAGTCAGTCACCGCCAGAGCCAGAATTGAACCCCACTCTCCAAACCTCCTGTTTTTTCTGTTCCAAGATGCTCCCCATTCACAAAGTCTGAGTGGCTACAGCATCCATGTGCAGAGCGGAAGGAACTGTGGCCATAATTTTTTCTCAAAGCAAAGGAGGGACATGGTCCCAGTGTATTTCAAAGTTAAGTGTGAAGATGTGGCTAGGAATCTACCCTAATCATATTCAGACAAGCAGCACAATAGGCCACAGTAACTAAAAACAAACACAGATACAGAACACAACTCAAATGCCATTCCACACTGCTCACAAGGCAAGAAAGACTTTGGGACAGGAAAACAAATGTAAATATTCAAGTTTAATGAATATTCCTGTGATGAAAAGAGAGCATTTTCAGCAAGTAAAACTGACCTCTACTGGGCCAAGGGCACATATAGGAATGATGCTGAAACATGGCAAAACCAAGAAAGAGGCAACCAACAACTTCACTGCCAAATTCCTGCAAAGCCTCAATCAGCCCAAATAAGTAGTGGCCATAATATAAACTTTTATCTTTTATGTCAACAAACTGCCTTTAATAACTACAAATGTCTCATGACTTGCCTCCTTCTAATCTTCTTGAGACTTGGAGTACGTAATGAGGTCTATGACATTAGGACTCTTTAAAGTGTTTTATTTAGGTATAACTGACATTAACAATCAAAATGCACAATTTGATGAGTTTTGGCATATATATATATATCATATATACATATGATATATATATATATATGATATATATTGACCATAAAATTATCACTACAGTCAAGATAATGACCTTATCTAAAATCTCCAAGTGCTTCCTCATCCCCCTTTGTAACCCTGCTCCCACCCTGTATCCAGTTTCCCATGATGGTTACATTTGGCAAAACTATAATTTCACAACCTGGATATTGACACTTACACAGTCAAGATAATTTAGCATCTTTACTTGATATTTCTCCCAGTATACATCCAGTCTACCTTACTTTCATCACACAAGGATGTCTCACATCAAGCCCTTTGATAGCTTTCCACGCCTCAATCCCCCCACCCCCCTGTCATTCAGTAATCTGTACTCCAAATCTATAATTTTGTCATATAGAGATTATTATATAAACACACTCATGCAATACATAATCTTTTGAGATAAACATTTTTCACTCAGACTGATTCCCATGAGATCCATCCAAGATATGCACATGTCAGTCGCTTCCTCCTTTTTATTGCTAAATAGCATTCCAAAGTATGGTTATATCAGAATTTATTTAACCATACACTCACTGAAGTACATTTAGGTTGTTTCTACTTTTTAAAGCTATGATGAATAAAGCTGCTATGAACTGGTTTCTTTGTGAACATAATTTTTAATTCCTCTGAAATAAATGCCCCAAAATGCAATTGCTGGGTCATATGGTAAGTGCATGTTTAGTTTTTATTATAAGAAACTTCAAAATTATTTTACAGAGTGGCTATATCATTTTACATTCCCACCGGCAATGTATGTGTGATCCAGTTCCTCCATATCCTTGCTATCATTTACAGTTATCATTATTTTTCATTTTAGCCATTCTTATAGGTGTGTAGTGGTATCTCATTTTGGTTTTCATTTACCTTTTCCTAATGGCTAACATTGCTGAACATCTTTTCATGGGCTTACTTGCAACCTATATATCCTCTAGTGAAATGTCTGTACATGTCTTTTGCCCATTCTGTAATGAGATTTTTTATTACACACACACACACACACACACACACACACACATCTTTTGCTAGATATTTGAATAGCAATGTTTTTCTCTTGGTCTATAGTTTATAATTTCATCCTCTTCACAAAGTCTTTCATAGAGCAAAATTTTGAATTTTGATGAGGTCCAATTTATCATTTTTTTCCTTTTATGGATTGCACTTTGTTTCAAATATAAGAACTTTTTGTCTAGCTCTGTCTCTGAAGACTTTCCCCTTTGCTTTTTTTCTAAAGTTTTACAGTTTCACATTTAAGTTGTGAATGTGAAATGTGAGATACTGTTTGTAGAAGGCATGACATTTAAGCAGATTTTTTTAAGTTTATGGATATTCAATTGCTCCAGCACCATTTGTTGAAAAAAGCTATCAATATCAATCTTTCATTGAATGGTTTTTGTACCTTTGTGAAGAAAGTCGGGCACATTTGTGTGGGTCTGTTTCTGGGTTCTCTACTCTGTCAAAGATCTGTGTGTTAATTCCTCTGCCAATACCACACAATCATGATTACCGTGTGTGGTAAGGCCTTAATATTGGGTAAAGTAATTCTACCACGTTATTTTCTTTTTAAAGAAAGGCCTGTGCATTTCCATATAAATTTTATTATAAGTTTATCTATGTCCACAAAATACCTTGCTGATAGGAACTGTTTTAAACCTATAGAATAATTTGAATGGAGTTTACATAGTCACTGTGTTATCTAATTCATGAAGACAGTATGTCTTACCATTTATTTGGATCATCTTTGGTTTCTTTCATCAGCATTTTGGAACTTTCAGCTACAGATCCTATATGTGTTTTGTTAAGCTATACACATTCCGCTTTTTTTTGAGCAATGAAATCCAAATGATATTCTGATTTTATTTTCAGTTTCCATATGTTAGTTAATATACAGAAATGAGATTGATTTTGGATGTTGTATCCTGTGACTTGCCAAACTCACTTATTAGTTGTAACAGAATTTTTATAGATTCCTTGGGATCTTCTACATAAACAATCATGTCATTTTCAAATGGGGATAGTTTTATTTTGTCCTTTCCAACCTGTATGACTTTTCTTTCCTTTTGTTATTTGATTGCAGTGGCTAGAACTTTCAATAGTATGTTATAAAAGAGTAGTAGGACTAGATATCTTTGACTTGTTTCCAATCTTAGTAGGAAATCATTCAGTCTTTTTACCTTTAAATATGAAGTGACCTGTAGGTATCTTGTAGATGCTCTTTATCAAGTTAAGAAGTTTCCCCTTGATTCCTAGTTGGTTGAGAGATTTTATCATGAATGAGTGTAGAATTTTGTCAAATGATTTTTTTACATCATATTATATGATGTTATGACTTTTCTTCTATACCCTGTTGATATGGCAGATTACATTGATTTATTTTGAATATTAAAACAGCCTCACATAGTACAAATAAACCCTACTTCATCATGGTGTCTAATCTTTTTTATATATTGCTAAATTAAATTGGCTAATATTTTCTTGAGAATTTTACATGAGAGTTCATGAGAGATATCGGTGTCTAATTTTCCATTTCTCTCTCTCTCTATCTCACACACACACAAACACACACATACACACACACACACACACACACACACACTTCTTCTGGTTTGGGTATCAAGTCAATACTACTCTCATAAAATGAGTTGGGAATGAATTAGATATGTTCCCTCCTCTGCTACTTTCTGGAAGAGATTGTATAGAAGTGATGTTAAATTTTCTTTAAAGTCTGGTAGAATCCTCCGACAAAAGCATCTGGACCTGACAACTGGGGGGTGTACTCTTTACTACATATTAAGTTTCGTTAGTAGTTATAGGAGTATTGGGTTGTATATTTCACTTCAGCTGAGTTTTGGTAGTTTCTGGTTTTCAAAGAAAGTAAAGTTGCTTGTATTATTCCTTTATCATCCTTTTAATAGTAGCAGAATCTCTAGTGATATTTCCTTTTCATTTATGATATTGATGGTGTGTGCCTTCTCCTTTGTATGTTTGTCAGTCTTGTTTATCAATTTAATTGATTTTTTCAAAGAAATACCTATTTCAATGATTTTTCTCTATTTCTTGTTCTCTATTTCATTGGTTTTTGCTCTTACCTTTATTATTCCTTTCCTTCTGCTTGTTTTGGGTTTATTTTTACTCTTTTTTTTTTTTTTTTTTTTTTTTTTTTTTTTTTTTTTTTAGTTTCCTGAAGTAGGAACTTACATGCTTTTGTGATGTAAGCATTTAGTGCTATAAATTGCATTCTTAACAATGCTTTAGCTGCGTCCTACATATGTCAAAATATTGTTTCATTTTTATTCAGTTCTATGCTTTATATTTCTTCTGAGACTCCCTTTTTGACCCATGGATTATTTAAAGTATGCTGATAAATTTACAATTTGAAGATTTCCCCATTATCATTCTGTTATTGGTTTCTAGTTTGTGGTCAGAGAACATACTCCATATGATTTCAATTCTTTTAACTTTGCTGAGGTTTGTTTTATGACCAAGAATATGATCTATCTTGCTGAATGTTCTGTAGGCACTAGAAAAGAGTAAGCATTCTACTTTTGCTGGGTGAAATGTTGTATATATGTCAACAACCATGATCATGTTGTTCAGTTCTTCTGTATCCTTGCCAATTCTCTGTCTAGTAGTTCTACCAACTATTGAGAGTGAGGTGTTGAAGTCCCCAACAATAATTGTGGATTTGTCTATTTCTCCTTTTTGTTCTGTCAGTTTCTGCTTCTTATATTTGAGGCACACACATTTAAGAGTGTTGCCTCTTTCTGGAGGATTGATTTTGTAACAGCCTTCTTTGTTTCAGATAGTTTCTTTCCTCTAAAGTATACTTTTTATTATATTAGTATAGCAAATCCTGTTTTCTTTCTTTATTAACGTCTGCATCATATATCTTTTCCATCCTTTTACTTTCAACCTAGCAATGTAACTGTATGTAGGAAACTGTGAGTTTCCTGTATAGAGCATATTACTGAACCATATATTTTTTAAATCCATCCTGTCAATTTCTGTCTTTTAATTGGTTTATTCAGACAATTTACATTTAAATTATTGATATGTTAGAGCTTAAGTCTGCCATTTTATTATTTGTTCTCTCTGTTTCCTGTTTCTCTTTTTTTATTCTCCTTTAAGTTATTTGAATTTTTCTAGGATTCTATATTGATTTATTTATAACATTCTTGAGAATATCACTTTGTATTATTTTGCTAGTAGTCGTTCTAGATATTAATATGTAAATGGAACTCATCACAGCCTACTGGTGTCAACATTTTACCACCTCAGGCTGAGTGTAGAAACTTCAGTTTCATTTAGGTGCCATTATTCTCCAACTTTTAAAATATAATTTTCTTCAGTATTTCCTCTATATACATTGAGCATCATATCAAGTGATTTATAATTTTTTGCTTCAGCTATCTAATATGATTTAAGATAGTAATGACAGATGGGATAGTCTATGTTCTCTTCCTTCTGAATTTCCATGACTTCTGTTATCATTTCCTTTTTATTTTAAGAATTTCCTTTAATCATTCTCAAAGGCTAGGTTTGCTAGCAACATATTCTCTTTGCTTTACTTGGTCTGAGAATGCATTTGTTTCTCCTTCACTACTAAAGGATTTTCACTGGGTATAAAATTTACAGTTGACAGTTTTTCTTTCAGTACCTAAAAACTGTTGTACCGATTCCTACTGGCCTACAGGGTTTCATATAAGAAATTTACTGTCATTCAAATTGGTGTTCCCCTATAAGTAACATGACATTTCTCTCCAGCTGCTTCAAGGTTTATTTATTATCTCTAGTTTTCAGAAGTTTAGTTATGATGTGTTTTAGCATGGATTTCTTTGGGATTATTCTATTTGGAGTTGGCTTAGCTTCTTGAATATATACATTTATACCTTTTGCCAAATTTGGGAAGTTACAGCCATTATGTCGTCAAATACGTTTCACTTTCTCTCCTCTCCTCTTCTGCAATTCCAATGATATGAATGTCAGTTCCTTTGTCATTGTTTCACAGGTCCCTGAGATGCTGCTCAATCTTTTTTCTAGTATAGTTTCTCTTTGTTGCTAAAGCTAGGTAAATTCTGTTGAATTATCCTTGGGTTCACTGATTCTATCTTTGTCATTCCCACTCTACTACTGAGCCATCTAGCAAGTCTACATTTCAGTTATTATATTTGTCACTTCTGTAATTTCTACATTTTAATCATGTGTTTCTTTGGTTAGTCTGTCTATTTTCTCATTTATTTTAGAGTGTCTGTCATTGCTCCCTGAAGCACTCTTATGATAGTTGCTCTAAAATCCTTTTTGGCTCATCTCACTATTTTATCCATCTCAGTATTGCCAACTGTTGATTGTCTTTTCTCATTTAAGTTGTGATTGTCCTGGTTCTCAGAATGATGAGTGATTTTTCCATTATATCCTGGACATTTAGTGCATTATGTTGGGAGACTCTGGATCCCATCTAATCTTTTTTAGCAGGTAGTCCCCATGTACACATATAGCTTGAAGCCCAGATGGGTGTGAATGTTCAGGTTCCCACTGGCCCCACCTACAGCATCCCAACAAAGGTACTGAGTCACACTGCCTCATCAAGGGTGGATCATGGTAGATGTTCAGCTCCCTCCTTGGTCCCACTAAAACCTTCCTGGGGGAAGGGGGGAATGGAGTCACACCACCTCATCACTTCTAAGTTGGGGTGTAAAGTCAGAGAGTCCTGCTTGGACCCAATGACACTAGGTAGAGGGAAAGCAGAGGGCTCCTCAGTCTGCTTTATTGCTATAGGGTGGATGTGGAAGCTCAGCTCTCTAAGCTGAGAGCTTAGGGGCCCCATGGCACAGTGTGGGGAAGAACAAGCAGCAGAGTTGCCCCTAGCCTTTACTCCCATGATCTTGTTCTATCTCATTGATGGTCTCTAGCAGCCCAGTCTCTTCCTTCTACCTTTCAGAGCCTTCCTAGGTGTCTTACAACCAGAGACTTTTAGTTGTGATGGGGAGAACTTGAGAAGAATGGGGATGCTCCATCTTGGTCAGAACCAGAAGGTCTATAATAACTGTTTTAATGTACTTGTTTGCTGATTCTAACATATGTCTCAATTTTGGTGGATCAGTTTCTCTCCTTATTATGGCTCTTATTATTAGGCTTTTGTCTATTAAACTGATAGGATTCCAGACATTACAAATTTTACCTTGCTGGGTGCTGGGCATTTTTGCTTTCCTACAAATATTCTTGAGCTTTATTTTGGAATGCTGTTTAGTTATTTGGAAAAAGTTTGAGGCTTCTGGATCTTGCTTTTATTATTTACTAGATGAGACCAGAGTTAGGTTCATTCTGTGGCTAACCCAGTCAACATTGTTGAAAGTGAAACCCTCATTGACCTGATGGTACTGTTCCTGGCACCCCATAAGTCATGAGATTTCCAGTCTGGCTGTACGAACAGGCAGCTCCCAGCCCTAAGTGAGTTGGGAGGCTCCTTTTAGGCAATTCCTCCTCCAACCTCAGGTAGTTTCCTCACATGCATGCACTATTCTGAACACTCTGTTGAATGTTTGAGGGGGATCTTCTGTAGATTTCTGGGCTTCTCTCTGTGCAGCTCTCTCCTCACTGGTACCATGTCTTGCGAACTCTAGTCACCTTGGTCTCCTGCCCATTCTGCCTCCAGGCTCTACCTGGGCTCCCATCCCTGCGTCACATCCTGCAGGCTCCCAAGACAGCAAGCTGGGGCAACTACAGGGCTCCCTCCTTTGCTTCTCATCTCTCGGGATCACAGTCTTCTATTGTTTGACATCCAGTGTCTTTACTTCAAAATATTGTCTTACGTATTTTATTTTTTGGTTTTTGTGGTAATGAAGGACACAAAAATATGTGTTTGTTTCAGATGGAATGGTAAATCTTATCCTTGTTACCCCATCTTGTCTATAACCAGAATCATTATAATTTAATTATGTTCTTCCTATTTTTAGCAGATTCTGCATTTTCTCCAAACAGTTCTCTATTTTCCATCTGATCTGATTCCCATTATCACCTGTAAGGCTGGTTAAGCAAGTGTTTCACAAATGGACCATGCCATATTTTGCCCCCCATTTCACAATCCTAAGGGGGCAGCCTTCACTTTCCTGCCCAGAACACAGTCATCATCAATGCTGTCTCTGTACTGTTTGATCACTGTGTATAAAATGTAAGTAACTGTTTTATACTTTTTCTCAATCCTCTGACTGAATCTTAGTATTTCCAAGTTTTTCACCAAGTGACTTACTCATTAATTTATCCTGCTAGGCACATGTGAGCACTCATTGCACTCATTTTGTCTTTCAAGTGTATATTATAGACGGACAACAAAAGGCACTCTCTACAGTAAAGTCCTATATTTCTAGGTATGGAAGTTACCCTGTTTAGAGGAAACTAAGCATCTCTAGGAGAGAAGAGTTGGGAGAGGACTGCCTGGTCTACCCCATTTCCTCACACACCCCACATAAATGGACAAGCTGATAATCACATTTCCATAATCATCTATTTACTTCAGTCAAACACACTATTTAACATTCTGTTTAGTATTAATGATCTGCAATCACCAGGCTTACTTATTCAAGTCATTTATTACTGGCCAATTTATATTAGGCCAAATATGTACACTACCCCTTGAATTTGGAATTATATGATTATCTTTGAAAATCACTATTCAACTTATTTGGATGTTGAGTAAACACAACCGTTCTCAGCTTGCTTTTTCTTTTTGAAATAATTGTTTTCAATCTTTACGTATTCTTTTTTTTTAACATCTTTATTGGACTATAATTGTTTTACAATGGTGTGTTAGTTTCTGCTTTAAAACAAAGTGAGTCAGTTATACATATACATATATCCCCATATCTCTTCCCTCTTGCGTCTCCCTCCCTCCCATCCTCTTTTTTCCACCCCTCTAGGTGGTCACAGAGCATAATTATTAATTATGTAAAGATTAAGAATCTTTACATATTCTGATGTGAAAAATAATTAATAATGCAAAAATATTCACATTGCCATTCTCTTTCTTACATAATCTTCCTAAAGAAGTGAATAAAAACGATCCGTAAACCTGTATATATTTGCAATCACTCTCAACAAACAGGAATTAAGGAACATCTTTTTAGTTCTTTAACTTTGCTATACCAACTTAAGAAGGAATTCTTAGTTAGAGGTCTCCCGTCCCAAGGAATTGAGGATCACCTGCTTTCAGTTTTCCCACTTTTGAATTGCCAGCATACAACTGGGCAATTTTTTCCCCTCACTGCATTGGAGAGAGGGAGGTGGCGGAATGCAGAGCCCTGGAGCATGAGGTGTTATATCTAAATTTCTGTAACACACCCTCATAGGTATGATTTTTTAAATTCAATATTCAAAATAAACTTTCTTTAATCAAAAAAAAGAAGGAGAGCACATCAGTGGAGGCGCATCCCTCCTGGTCTCATTGTGTGGAGCTCCAACCAGGAGCACATATCTGATCCATTCTGGAATCTCATTATCAATGTTCCTACAATTGACACAATTTGTGTCACACAATCAAACGCTATAAACCAGAGACAGGCTCGAGCTTGTGGTGGAAGGACTTGTGCTCAGCCTCTCCACTGACCCAGCTAGAAATTCAACCTGAAAAGTACCCGTACCAAGTCATCGTTTTCCTTGTGAATCAGTAGGCGTGTATATCTGGAGTTGGCAAGTAGGGGTCTGAAACCTACACAGGCACCTGGCCTCACTCCTCTGGGTCCCAGTGGCTCAGGCTCCCCAGGGCCCCTTGGGAGCCTCACGGGGGGAAGGCCATTCCATGCCGAGCTGACCTTCTCCTGCTGCTGGGTCCCTGTCCTGCATGGCAACTGACGTCACCTGGGAGCAGAGCGACCCTGGTTCAGGTCATCACCTTCCAGATGCCTCCAGACCTTCCCCGGGCACCTCGCCCCCTGGAGCCTCCTGCCCCCGCTCTGCACCCCCCAGCTGGTATCCCACCCAGAGGTGCACACCTTGGGCACTCAGTCCCCTCCGGGGCCCACACACGACAGCACACACCTTCCTCTGTTTCGGCTGTGGAACACCATACAACTGTCGTGGATGGAATTAGCAGGGAGTTTTTATGAAAAATGATTTTAAGAGTTAGACACAGGCTCCCTCACAAGGATGGTAAACCTGGGCAGATGCTGACCAGGGCGGGGGTTAAGCAGGCCTGCGAGACCTGCATGAGGCACCTGCCGAGTGAGGGGCTCCCTGTGCTGACGTGTCTCTCCTGCTTCCATTGTGAAGGCACCAAAGCTCCTTGCACGGGACTCCCTTCCATGGCCTTTGCCAAGTGTAAAACTGTTCATCTGTGTAACTGGAGCAATGTCTTTTCACTGTAACCTTCGGCCTCCCTCCACTGAGCTTGTAGCTGTCAGATCTTCATGCCAAGCGTTCTGGGACACAGGCAGCCATAGCATCGCCTCAATCAGGAGCCCAAATATCTTATCTGCCACACAAAACCCCAGAGGTGAAATGTTTTGGGAGGAGAAGAGAATGAATGAAATAATAAATACATTTTTTCTGATTCTACACAAATGAAAGCAGATCATTTCATTTTTTTAAATACAAAAAATAGGTTCCCCTCCTTCTATATGCAAAAAAATAAAACAGCTGAGTCACAATGCACATAATATTTTAAGAGACTTTCATATAATATTGCTCATCTATTCATTATAAACTAAAATATTTCTGTGGATATTTAAAAATCTTCCATGAGGCCATGTTTCAGAAGACTCAAGATCATTGTTTTCAGTCTAAAACAGATATTCAGATGTTACAAAGAGGGAACCCAGAGGAGATTCAAGGGTCTGCTAATGTATAAAATTAATGAATTTAAAGTCAAGTGTTCTGTCACTTAAAACACAGGATTGAATGAACAACACAAACATCTACAACATATATACAACTTATCTAAACACTTCAAAATAGAATCAGGAAAAAGGGTCATATTTCTTTCATCAAGTCATGGTTATTCCAAAGCATGTTCTCAAACAGAATCCTTATTGCTCTGTTCAAACCACCACGTGATACTCAGGAGCTCTACGGAATCCCTCAGCCTGTGTAAACTGCAGAGGATGGCTCTGTTTCCTTAGCTTCCTTCCAAAATCCCACAGCTACTTATTCGAGCAGAACCATATAGACCTTTACTTCCTCAAATATGTGTCCCTGCATCCCTTAAGTACCAAAGAACCACTTCATATAAAATCACTTTACATACCATTTCCTTTTTCAACAAAACTATCACTAGTAATACACATACACACAGACACAGACTGTAACATTTCCTAGGTTTCTACCATAGTCGATTACATTTTAACCATCTAATCTGGCTTTATAGTGGATTCTTGAAAGGATGTTTAGGAACTAAAATATCTGATTCTGGAGGCTGATTACTATCCTTTCTGGAACAATTAGACATTCACCCATGAATAAAATAATCCCAGAAGACAGTCTTTGATAAGCATGTACTGAGGGCTGCCATTTACTGACCATCCATCCTGAGCTCACAAGTTTGTGGGGTGACAGTCTTAAATATCTGAAATATTTAAGACAGACTAGGACCAGTGCTGAAGGGAGGAGCAACTCATGATTTTTTTAATGAGTTTTGAAAGGTCAGGAAAAGACAAAAACACTGTGGGGATGGGTAGTTCAGAATGCTCCAGAGAAGAGAAATCAAGCTCAACCAGCTTGTGGGTGTTTATTCAAAGAAAATGAAAATACTAACTGGAAAAGAATCTGTACCCCCATGTGTACTGTAGCATTATTTACAATAGCCAAGACATGGAAACAATCTAAGTGTCCATTGATGTATGAATATATAAAGAAGTTGTGGTATACACACACACATACACACACACAATGGAATCTTCTTCAGCCATAAAAATAATGAAACCTTGCCATTTGTGACAACATGGATGAATCTTGAAAGCGTTATACTAAGTGAAATGAGTCAGACACAGAAAGACAAATACTGTATGATCTCACTTATATGTGGAATCTAAAACAAAACAAAAAAGCTCATAGATACAGAGAGCAGACTGTTGATTGCCAAAGACTGGGAGTGGAGGGATGAAATAGGTGAAGAGGGTCAAAAGATGAAAACTTCCAATTATAATAAAAAAGTCCTAAAGATGAAAAGAAACATTTTAATGAGTTTTGAAAGGTCAGCAAAAGAGAAAAACAGAGTGGGCATGGGTAGTTCTGAATGCTCCAGAGAGGGGGCAGAAATCAAGCTGGATTTTGAAGTAAACGAGTTAGTGGCTCCATCATCAAGGCGCCCTTGTGCAGAGGACACACATAATTATAAGACAAGCCAGGAAGGGAAAAGTGCTCTGAGTGAGGGTGACCTGGGCTAGAGGAGATGGGGGCCGAGAAGGGCATGCATCTGGGGAGAGCCATCGGGAGCCTTCTGAAGTGGGTAGGCTGAGCCTGAAGGACAGCTGACTGTTTTGACAGAACAGATGAGGACGGAAGGAGAAGACCAGGCAAAGCATGGGGACTGAACAAACGGAGAACATCTATTTGTCATCCTCAAGCTGTCTACCTCCACATCAAGCATGCAAGTGGGGCACAAGGGAGGGGCAGGCACTACTAAAGGAAGACCTGGAGACAGGAAGACCATGCCCTCTGCTCCTGACACCTCCTCTGGTAGCTTCCGTGCCTCCCCTCTACCGACTTCTTCCCTCTACCTGCAAACACCCTCAGATCCCTCCATACAAAGATGAAGTCAGCGCTCTCCCCTGGTGAGGCATCATGGTGCATCTCAGCATTTTCAGGCACACTGAGAAACTCCTAAGGAATGGAGGGAATTGGACAACTAGGGATTGGGCCTGCGTCAGTAGAGGAATCAGAAAAAGGTGCCCTGGAACTTGGCAGGAACAGAAACAAAGATGGGAAGATGGTCCAACTGGATAGTGTAAACTACAAAGCAACAGAGGACCCTGAACCCATGCATGTCTGCAAGCCACTTGGTCAGCCTCCTGTGGAGCCTGATGTCAGGGAAAAGGCAACAAAATGGCAAAAAGTGGTTACTTACACCCAGGAGAGCCAGGCAGAAATGAGTTAAGAAGAAGGTACAAATGCAATTTTTAAAGAAAATTGATGACACATAATGTAGAGAAGACATTATAATTCATTTAGCTACTAGTTTATGGAGACTTCCCCTTGACCATCTACTGCTGTAAAAGTGGTACAAACAGAGCACAACGAAGACCCTCGTCGGGGGAACACAGACAATTAGAAACAAATGAAGAACTGCAAGACATGCCAGGTGCTTCAAAGAAAAATCAAGTGGATTGAAGGAATAGAGAGTAATGGTGCAGAAGAATGCTATTTTTGATGGAATGGAGAGAAAGACTCTCTGAAAAGGAGACAATGAAGGACAGACCAGAGTGATGTGATGACGGGCTCTCAGGTGGTGCTAGAGGGGAATGTCCCAGGCAAGGAGATGAGGACAAGTCAGGGGCCCATGTAGGCACAGAGTTAGTTAGATGCACCAGACCAATTAAGAAGACAAGGGTCAGTGAGCCTGGAGAGAGGGCAGGAGGGTGGCAGATGCAATAGGTTAGGCCAATTGTGTGAGCTTGGGAAGCCGACATGGGCATTTACTCTGAGACGGCCATCCCCAAGGAACAGAGTAAAGGTCGGGTAGGTTGCTGGAGGGCAGGGAGGACTAAGAGGAGAGGCTCATGGATCTGGATTTGAAGGTGAGGGTGAGGGTGAGGGGTAGAATTTCTACACGAGGAAGGAAAGCAGATTAGAAGAAACTGAAGAAAAAGCAGATGTAAGGGGAATTCCCAGAGACATAAAATCCAGTGAAAGCTGTGCCCTCAGTGCCCTCAGCGATGCCAAAAGCTGTCAGCATCTTGGAGCTTATACATTTTTGTCCAAAGAGTTTCTCCCACAACTGTGGAAGTGGGGATGGCAGGCTCCCTCGTGGGCTGTCCTAGTATTCAGGAGCTATCTCCTTCCTGGAGGAAACCAAGGCAGTAAGGGGGACAAAGCCTGAGCTCCAAACTCCAGTCTTCTTCCCAGGGCACATCCACCTGAGCCTGTGTCCCCTGGCCTGCTCTCGCAGCGCTTCCTGGATCTGGGGGAAGTCCTGCCCCTATAATGACCCATGCTCAGCCAGAGAAGGGGTTCAGAGCAAGCCTCTCCGAAATGTACCCCTCTGTACCAGGGTTATTTTGAGCTGAACGCAACTAAGAAAGAGCAGACACAGGAAGAGCTCTCTGCCCTTCCTCTACTCACCCTAAACAGAACACACAGTCCCCTTTTGAAGGTGTCCGTCTCCCACCACGTTCAGAACCAGAAAGAGAATCAACCTTATCGTGGTAGATGAGATGGCACCAAGAAAGTGTCTATACAAACAACCTAGCTAGCCCTTATCTACCATTAGTTTCCCGCATATTTGCCCACAACTTGCCATCCCTAGAAATCCTTTCCCTTATCTTACCCGGTAGACCTAATGGCATGTGTATGCTTATAGTATTGACTATATTCAACAGCACAGCCTGACTTTTGCAGATGAAGGTGAAATTTCTTGATTAACATTTTTTTAAAACTCCTTGATTATGTAAGCTGTTAGACAAACTGGAATGAATGCTGCCTTTCTGAAAATAAAATCTAATCAAATGCAAAAAAATTTTTTCTACAAATTTATTGTTCTTTTGTTAAGATGCTATATGAGACCAAATTCCAACCACCTTTTTAAGTTACTCATCACTGAGATTCGAAGCCTGCATTAATATACTTCTGCTTGTTTTTCTGTTGCTAATCTGTCTTTTGCCAGGCTAATTTGCAGATCCCTAGACACTGACTCTAAGGTGGTTAGAGGAAAAATGAAAACGAATTTTTTCTCCCTTACACTAGGTACTGCAATCTCACTCCAGCAACCCCCAGTTTTCAAACACTTAAGATTCCTACTCAAGCATTATCTGGTCATATAATTTTCCTTTCCTGAGCCTGAGATATTGTGGAAAAGTCCACGCTGAGGAAAATTCACCTACCAAGAAAATACGGCGGTGTTCTCATAAAAACAATATTTTATAATGTGTTCTTGTAACAAAGGAATTATTTTATCCCTTTATTTATTATCCCCAAAGAATAATTTGATTAACTTCAAAAATAGGAGGCAATACTACACCATCTCAAAGTTTTATTCAACAGAACAATTGCTTAAGAGTGAAGCATTTTACATTTATCAAAGATGAAGACCTTCAGAGCAAAATGATCCTTTGCTTCAGCAATTTAAAAGAAAATTACTGAGTCATTCAAAATCCTTTGAGAAAGAGGAACCATATTCAGTATGCCCAATTAGAACACGTAGGTTAAAAGCAAATAATGATCTTTCCACTTAAAAACTAACATCCTCCAGGCAAGTATAACTTAGCAAAATTGCTCTAAATCACGCTGACTGATATTTCACCAGTACCGGCTCCTACTACATCAAAATCCTAAAAGGACTTTGCAGGGCTAAAAGGAAAAAAAACAAAAAGAGCAGGAGAACCATTTTCCTTTGTTCTGCATAGTGAACACTGGTATTTTCGAAACAACTCTTCATGCAACAAAAATCAGAATATTTGAGATGATTCAATTATTTCTCAGTAATAGCATTAGAAGTATAATTAGTCTTAGTCTCTTGCTCAGTGCACTCATTTTGCAGACTGGGGAAACTGTGGCCTCAGCAACACCTTCTGGGTAGACCCGTGTTCCGCCTCTAGCCCTGGATCCTTCCACGCTGCCATCAGAGAGGGCTGGAACTCCAGAGGAAGCCTGTCTCAGGCGATCAAAGTGAGCATGCAGGATCTGTCAGCAAAGCCTGGCAAAGCTGCTTACAACCTGATATCCCGCGAAGGAGCTTGAAAATCCCAGTGGAGAGCCAGAGGGCTTGAGACAAGCCAAATATATATCTGATAAATCAGATCCAAGTGTGAAAACTGTCACCTGTTCCTTATACGTGGTTTTCTCTAGAGCCATGTTTATTTTCTTGTTCATCGCCTCACCATTTCATCCTAGAGGCATCTGTTCCCTTGCTTTATTTCAGTCAGGTGCTCCCTAGGTGCCCTTCCCCCAATGCTGCTAATGGGGGTTTGGTCTTGAGCAAGCCTACCTGCAGGGCCAGGGCCTCGGCCTGTCCCCCCTTCCCCAGCCTGCTGCAGTCACCCCCCAGGCAACACAGTTCACAGGTGGACCGACACCCCACCCCCAGGAGGCTCAGTTCCTGAGGCACTGACTATCTCTTTTCTTGGCCTTAGTAATTTTCCCCTCCCAACTCCCTGTCCTGGAGAATCTTCCCAAACCTACCTGGACCCTTGGAAGTGCATTTTTCTATTACCCAGCTATGATAATCTGCTTTTAAATGACTGCAGCACATCTCATCGCAATGAATTTCAAAGGAGGGTAAGGTCACAAAATTAATTTGCGGAAGGAAAGGATCTAGTAGCTTTCTTAGCACCACAGCCCTCAAGCCTATCTACACATAAATCAGTTCCGTGAGGAGGCGTTGTCAATTTTTAGGACATTTGATGAGGAAGCTGCAGCCACAAAAAAATAATAAATAAAGATATGGATTCCAACTTGAAAAGCAGAAGCTGTGCTATGGGTAACTGCTCCCCCAACCCATGGGAGTTATACTGTTACCTAATTAAGTCCTATGGACCCTGCTAGGTCCCCAGCCCAGCCAAGGCTCTTGGCCTTGGCATGGGAGGATTCTTTTTCCACTGGGGGTTTGAGCAGCCAAATAACGAAACTGAAGCTGAGATGGATACAACATAAGCTTTATGCAGTGGCCAAAGAATGGAGATGGGGAACTAAGTTCACAGATCAGGATTTAATTTTAAAAAGTAAAGACAAAGGCAGGAGGAGTGAGGCTAATGATATGGAAGCATATTCATTCATCTACCAGGGAAGGGACAGGGCTTTTTTGAGGAAATTGGGGTCCACTCCCTTTTTATCCTTTTTTTTGGTCCTTATTGCCTTGGCCTTGACCACCAGTAGGGGTGTCATTTAATATGCTAATGGAGTAAGATCAGTATATAATAAGACCCAGGGTCTGTTGGAGGTCAGATTCCTGGCCATCTTGGTCCCAGCTGGTTCCACTGGCTCTGGGTTTTTTTGGGTTTTTTTTTTTCTTTTTTCGGTTTGTAGCCTCCCTTCTTATTTCTGGACCTTTTAACTTAAAGATTTATGTTAACTCTTACTAAAGGTGGGGGTTGGCGGGTTTTGAGCAAAGAGCCGAGCAGCTCCGGAAACAATGTGAACATACTTTTCTATAATCAGTGCATTTAATTAAAAACCTATCAGCAAATAGGGGTTTGCACTTCACCTAATTTTACTACCATCTGTACACTGCTTTTGTATGATGATGCAAGGGAAGAAGTGAACTGTAAGAGGATTCCTCTGTCTTCAGAAATAAATGAAAATAGTTCCTTTAATAGCAGGATGAGTATTAGCCCTCTGTATTCAGCTATCATTGATAAAAATCAGAGGATGTATTGACTTGTGAAAACATTTAAGTATATTCAGAACTATGCAAAAATCTTATTTAAAAATCTCCTTTGTTTGTGGTTTCCAACTAAAGAAATGTTGGCAATTAGAGCCCATTCGTAACTGCTGAGGGAGATAATGGCAAGTAATCATAAATGGAAATAATTCTTACACATGGTGTTACTGCTCCCAAGGCTGGTACCTTCCCAGAGACAAAGAAAATGACCCATACAAAAAAAAAAAGAGGGCCTCCCTGGTGGCGCAGTGGTTGAGAGTCCACCTGCCGATGCAGGGGATACGGGTTCGTGCCCCGGTCTGGGAGGATCCCATATGCCGCGGAGCGGCTGGGCCCGTGAGCCATGGCCGCTGGGCCTGCGCATCCGGAGCCTGTGCTCCGCAACGGGAGAGGCCACAACAGTGAGAGGCCCGCATACCGCAAAAAGAAAAAAAAAAAAAAAAAAAATTCTTTGAAGATCACTTTATTACATTCATAAACTATTATATGGAAGTATCATAATTTATTTAACCTGCCCTCCTTGTTAAGTGTTATAAATAATATGGTGATGAATACCTTCATAGACACAGAGATAAGTTTCCACTCTATTGACTGTTTTGTGAGATACACAACAGTCTGAGGTGAATGTACATTTTCCACTTACACTCATGTGGATAAGCCCACCAAGCGTGGGTGCCTATGTACCTGTTGGGCCCCTGCTGTGAAGCCTGGTCTCACCACTCAGGCACCTGCATTTTTAGTTGGTTTATTAGACAGACCCAAATAAAGCTCAATATTGTTTTCATTTGCAATTTTTGGATTATCAATTATACGTAAGTTGCATCACCAGTATTTCTTCTTCTGCAAGTAGACAAAATGTGCCCTTTGCCAAGATTTCTTTTCAGATTTGGGGTTATTCTTATCATGGCACTCTTTGTCTATTACAGTTATTCAACCTCTGACTGACATATCCCGGCAAGTCAGTTTTCTATTTGTGGTGTCTTCCTTTCATCTTTTTGACACGCATGTTTCAGCAGACATCAAATACAGCAGCCTGTTGAGGTAGCATGGCATAGGGGACAGCCCGAGCTAAGTGTCTACTCTGCCATCACTAAGTGACTCACCCACCCATCTGTAAAATGAGGGAGCTAGCTGTCCACCTCTCTTATCACTTCCAGCTCCAAAAGTATAAATTGTCATGGCTTTAGTATAAGAAGCAAGACTCAGTTCATTCTTCCTAAAAAACAAATGTTGTCTATAAGAATTAAATGACTCATAAAAGCAGATCCCTCAGAAAATCTCAGAGGCATGATTATGTCTGCTTCAAACTTAAAATTTTCTTTAAGTACCTTAAGCACGGTTAACATTTGTTAATTTTACTCTGAATAACCTAGAGCACAGGATTTTCAGAAAGAATCATCTGGGCTTTGAGATCCTTGTGATCTGGGTCCCAAGCACCAGATGTGCTATGACAAACACTGATAATGATACTGTTACCCAGGAGCACTGGTCTCAAAGCAAGAAGCAACACCCTCCCTTTTGTATTTAGATAGAAGGGAAATACAACCCACTATTTGGGGGACTTATAGCCTTTGGTATATTCTTAAGCTTTTTCACTGTGGTCTTTGGGAAGCAATTACTTCTCTCTTCATCTGAACTCACACTAGAAGTGCTGAGTTTGCTGTGGGCAAGAGCAGCCCTATGTCCAGCTGAACTTCATTTGTGGTCGACCTTCTGTCCTCTGTGGATAGGCATATCTTCCTCCCCTTTGTAGTGTTAGTATCCAATGGTGAGTGGCCTCTCTTTCCTCACTACTTTTCAGACGATTTCAGAGAAAACTGGTAGTCACTGGTTTGTAATTCTCCCACTTGAATCCCAATTGTGGAATGGAATCCAAAGTGATTTTGACAGTGAAATGTAGCCTTTTAATAACTTGCCCTAGTTTAGTAATTGAGATCTGTCTGGGAAAAACTGGGGATGGATGTTAGGTAGCAAGCTAGCCACACATAGATCCAACTGTGAGTAAAATCCCAGATGAAGACAGTGAGCTATCGGCCAGAAAAGGAATATTAATGACAACATGATATGTCCCAGACACCGTTAGTTACTTATACAGGTTATCTCATTAAATTTTCATAGCAAATGTATGTAGAACAGAGGGTATCACCTCTAGTTCATAGATGTTTGAGTTTCAAGGAGCTTTTTAACTTACTTACAATACAGCAATAATAAATGTTCAAACCACTGCGTGTCTGTCTCATTCCAAAGCCCATATTCTTTACATTTCATGATGCTGCCTCTTTAGGTACACACACATCTGTGAACTAATGCTAAGACCTCCTTCCTCTCCCAGTATTGATTGGCATCTGAATGGAAATTGGCTGTTTTGCTCTCAAACGTCCCCAGGAGTGCTATGTTGCCAACTGAAATGCAACACTCAAAACTAGAATTCAACAACACAGAAAGTCATAGGATACCCATTTGGACAACAGGTCATCAGTGAGAATAAGTACACTAACATAAACTGATCAAACTGTTCCTACAAGCAATTCCATTTCTGCCCCGAAATACATTTTTACTTTCCCATTTAGCCAAATTAACATCCGCTGTACTTTGCTCATAAGACTTGGGGGGTGGGGACTTCCCTGGTGGCACAGTGGTTAAGAATCTGCCTGCCAATGCAGGGGATTTAATCCCTGGTCCGGGAAAATCCCACATGCCATGAAGCAACTAAGCCTGTGCGCCACAACTACTGAAGCCCACACACCTAGAGCCCATGCTCCGCAACAAGAGAAGCCACCGCAATGAGAAGTCTGCGCACCACAAAGAAGAGTAGCTCCTGCTTGCTGCAATTAGAAAAAGCCCGCGCACAGCAACAACAAAGACCCAGTGCAGCCAAAAATAAATAAAAATTAAAAAAAAAGACTTGTGGGGGTGGGATTTATCATACTTTAAAAAGCCTGAGATTAGGGGAAAGGTGAGTTTGGGAGTACCACTGCTAGATGGAGTGATCTGAGGGGTCTACTGTTACATGTTTCTAACGATACACTATTCTTTAGTGTGTTTAAGGCACTGCTATATTTAAAATAGATAACCAACAAGGACCTACTATATAGCACAGGGAACTCTGCTCAATACTCTGTAATAACCTAAATGGGAAAAGAATTTGAAAAAGAATAGATTCATGTATATGTGTAATGGAATCACTTTGCTGTGCACCTGAAACTAACACAACATTGTTAATCAACTATGCTCCAATATAAAATAAAAATTAAAGAAAAAGAAAATTTAACAACCAAAAATAAATAAATAAAATAAAAACAATTTCAGTATCATGATGATGGTGAAATGAAAAGCTGACCATCTTCAAACTTAATTGTTAACAAAGCTGATTCAAGTGTCACATCTTCATTGTGGTCACCTGGTAGTTTGAATAGAGAAAGAGTGGAAAGAGGAAGCTGGAAATGAGGGAGGAATAAATTCCCTTTGTCAAGAGAATGGTTCATCAGCAAAGAAGGCACCATGGGCTTCTACATATAACCCAGGTACCCCCTGAAGGAAAGTGCCACAGCCATGGGCATCAGCCTGCATTCAGGAGACCGACAGGGAGGACAGCAAGTGTCTTTTGCCAGTCTTGTGGGGAAAGATGAGGGAATCCCTTTAAAATGCACACTTCAGGGAGCAGCAACTGACAAGAAACTTGACGCTCAGGAGGGAAAATGTACGTGTGAATAGGTGAGTGGAGCTAGGACTCTCCCAACATCTAGCTGATTACAAGACGTGTGATTATGTCCATAGCAACTGAAAATTTGTAATAAACAGTTTTGTTATATTGTAGTGAAAGCCACCTGATCTCAGATGGTGAGGGAGTTCTGAAATCCCTCGTCAATTTCCTCATCTCTCTCTTCTGAACTATAAAGAGGATAAATATATCAGAGTTAATAGTTGCCAAATTTAGAATGGAAATCAAATGGCAACTGCCCAAAATGCTTTGACAGTGAGACCTATTCTCAACATCTGGCAAAATTCCAAGCAGCAGTCAAATTCTGTGTAATATTTGGAAGAAAGCACCCAGTACTGAGACCACCTGAGTTCTAGGTCTAGTTCTGCCTTTTCTAGCCATAAAAGTCACCACTCTTGTGAGCATCAGTTTCCTAACTTGCAAAGTGAAACAAAGCCTGTGACACCCACCATGCACATCTGTTATGATGTCAAGATGAAATGCCGGCACGACCACACTACGTGAATGGTAAAGAACTCTAAAAGCATTTAGGGGAATATTACCACACTGACAGTTAGTGCAGGTAAAAAACAGGTAGACTGAGTAGTCTAAGATGATCACAATTAAGGAAACTTGTGGTTCCTGATTATCAGCTGAATCCTCAAGCAGTGAGATGCTCAGAAGAAAACTATCATACACGCACACACACACATGCATGCATATGCACACGCAAACACTTAACTGCTTGCATTATCCTGATACATTTTAAGTAAGACAAAAGGTAAAATGATACCTAAGATCCAAACCAAATTAAGATTTCTTTTTCATCCTGAGCACCTGTATGCAAGAGCCCTCTAGACATCAACACTGGGCATCCTACTCACAGTCAGTCAGCGTTGTTTATTGAGCACTCATTCTGGGCCAGGCACACTGCAAGGCACTTGGGCAATGCAGAAGGAAACAGCACACATGTGCTCACACAGTGGTCATGGCAATAAAGAGGAAAGGTTCACACACCCAAGGTGTGGCAAGGGAAATGCACACAGGATGCAGAGAAGATGAGGGTAGGGATGGAAGAGGGCCACTCCATGAAGACAGAACAAATACCAAAGGAAAAGGCGCTGTTCATCCTTCAGACTGGAGAGGATCGCAGAGGTGTGAGCCTGGACCTGCACAGAGCAGCCTGAAATGTACCCCCCAGGTTCTCTTGCCAAAGTATTGGCTGGGAAAGTATTTAGCTATTTACTTTGGCGCTAAGCTCTTAATATAGTTGTCACACCTAACATGTAATCGCTGACTGCCACAAGCTACATGAAAAACATTTTATCATATAATAGATGTTGAGTTTTCAAGTAAATTCAGACAAGTTAGTCAAACTGATTAATATATACCCCCAAATCATGTCTCCTTTATAACAACATTGATGTTTTAAATCAATAACCTATGTAGTCATTCATCTCCATTGTTTCTTAACTTTAATCAGAAGTCATCTTTACTATTTATCAAAACATGACCCATTTTTATGAGCAGAGGTTTTGGAACTTGTAAAGTACATAAAAGGATGTGTATTCATTAGAAATATATCTCCCAGGTGATTTACTTATGTCTTTTTATCTTTATCCACATTTCACAACAAAAATACACATTTCTATTACCATAGAAAAGCATTAATAATATAATTTTTAAAGATCATCAGCTTTCACAGATAGCTCTGAAGAAGAGCTAATCATATATAAATGGTTAACTTTCTGTTTGGTTGGACATATAAGAATTTTTTATCCAAGTGGGGAGGTTTGGCCACAGTCACATCCATCAGTAGATGTGTCCACCCAGAGGGTCTTCCTCACCAGGCTTGGCTCCCCTTTCACAGCCAGAGCATTTCCCCAGATGTTACACCTGCATCAGGAAATAAATGGCCCTATTTTTAACTTCTGATGCTTGGAGTAAACCTGACAACAATTAGGCTTAATTACTATGTGCAGCACCGTTGTCATGTTATCTCTCTCTAGATGGTCTGGGAGGGCCCCAGCCTCAGGTCCCAGGTGCCCCATGGCCTGGTCCCCACACGTGCAGGATTGCCTCTGCAATCACAAAAGAAGGGCATCTACTTTCAATTCACAACACAGATGAACATATTTCAGGGGCAGAGTCATTACAAACCCAATCCAAATCAGGTCAAGAAACAGGAATATATTTGATGACAGCAAAAGGATGAACGCAAGTACAGACGCAACTCCAACAAACCCACGGGCATACAGTGCTGTTACCATTCTTATTCATTTTTTTTTATTTTGAAATAATTATAGAGTCACAGGAAGTTGGAAAAAATGTAGGGAAGTTCCACATGCACTACACCCAGTTCTGCCAAATGCTATACCATCTTGCATAATTCAAGTACAATATCAACAGTAGGAAATTGACCCTGGTAAAATACACAGAGTTTAATCAGATTTCACCACTTTTACATGCAAGCATTTGTGTGTGTGGAGTTCCGAGCAATCTTACCACACATGTAGATTTGTGTAACAACCATCACAATCCAGATACAGAACTCCCTCAACAACTCTTTATAGCCACACCAACCTCACCCCACTCCATTCATAACCCTGGCAACCACTAATGTTTTCTCCAATTTTGTAATCTTGTTTAGGAACATTACATGATTTTCTGTCTAGTTGTTCTACAAGTTGCTGAGAGTGGGGTGCTAAGGTTCCCAATGATAACTGTAGATTTGTCTATTTCTCCTTCCAGTTCTATTAGTTTGGATTCATGTGTTCCATGTTTTTAGTGCATGCACATTTGGGATTGCTTTATCTTCTTGGTAGAATGCACTTTTAATTGTTATGTAATATTCCAATTTTCTTTGTTCTTTCATCTACTTTATCTGATTAAATATAGTCAAGTCTGCTTTTTTATCATTATTGCTTGCATAGGGGAGTGGCCTAGATAGAGGAGTAGGAAGACCCTGAGCTCACCTCCTCCCATGGGCAAAACAAAATTACAATTATTTACAGAGTAATTACCAATGAGAATAACCTAAAGACTAGAAGAAAAGATTTTCCACAACTAAAGATATAACGAAGGAACCACAACAAGACAGGGAGGAGGGACAGAGACATGGTATAGTCAAGGTCCACACCCCTAAGAAGGCAACCCACAACCAGGAGGATAATCACAACAGCAGAGGTCCTCCCCAGTGAGCAAGGGGTCTGAGTTCCACATTGGGCTCTCCAGCCCAGAGGCCCTGCACCAGGAAGACAAGCCCTTAGAACAGCTGGTGTGAAGACCAGTGGTGCTTGCATACTGGAGAGTCAGAGGGCTCCAGGAAATAGAGACTCCACTCTTAAAAGGGCACACACAAAATCTCACACACTCCGATACATAGCACAGAGGGAGTAATTTGAAAGGAGCCTGGGTCAAACCCATTTGCTGATCTTCACCTCCCAGAAAGGCAGGAGGTAGCTGGGACTACCCCTGGGGACACAGACACTGCAACAAGAGCTTGTTCTACCACGAGGACACTGGTGCTGGCAACTGCCATTTTGGAGTCCTCCCTCTAGACTACTACAACCAGGACCAATCCAACCCACCAGATGGTTGGCCCGAGTCCCAGGAACCCCATCCCCCAGGCCAAGCAGCCAGTTTCATGGGAACCCAGCTTCACCCACCAGTGGGCTGACACCAGGTCCAGCCTACCCCAGGCCTCCACAGCAAAGCAGCCCTGGGACCCAGCACCACCCAACAGCAGCCAATAGCCTCTGCACAAGGCACGGCCTGGCAGTCAACATACCTGGGGACCAGCCCTGCCTACCGGCACTCTCACGGTAGTCAGCCCACCACAACAGCAGGGGCCACAGAGCCTACATAAGGACATACCTAGATCATACAGGTCTGGTGAAGTCCTAGCCACATCAATTAGACAAGAAAAACAAATAAAAGGAATCCAAACTGGAAAGGAAGAAGTAAAAGTACCACTGTTTTCAGATGACATGATACTACATTATAAAATCCTAAAAACACCACCAAAAAAACTATTTTAACTAAATGAGTTCACTAAAGTTGTAGGACACAAAATTGATAATACAGAAATCAGTTTTGTTTCTATACAATAATAATGAACTATCAGAAAAAAAATTAAGAAAACAATCCTATTTACAATTGCATCAAAAAGAATAAAATACCTAGAAATAAATCTAAGGAGGCAAAAGACCTGTTCTCAGAAAACTGTAAGACACTGATGAAAAAAACTGAAAACAACACAAGCAAATGGAAAGATATATCATGTTCACAGATTAGAAAAATTTACATTGTTAAAATGACCATACTCCCCGAGGCAACTTACAGAATCAATGCAATCCCTACCAAAATACAAATGACATTTTTCAGAGAAACAGAACAAAAAATTCTAAAATTTGAAAGGAAACACAAACACCCAAATAGCCTTTTTTCTCTTATTGAGAAAGCAGAACAAAGCTGGAGGTATCATGCTCCCTGCCATCAGACTATACTACAAAGCTACAGTCAGCAAAACAGTATGGTATTGCCACAAAAAAGACACATAGATCAATGGAACAGAATAGACAGCCCAGAAATGAACTAACACTTATATGGGCAATTAATCTACAATAAAGGAGGAAAGAATATACAGTGGGCAAAATGTTGTCTCTTCAACAAATGGTGCTGGGAAAACTGGACAGTTACACATAAAAGAATGCAATTAGAACATTTTCTCACACCATACAAAAATAAACTCAAAATAGATTAAAAGAACTAAATGTAACACCTGAAACCATAAAACTCCTAGGAGAAAATATAGACAGTACGCTCTTTGACATCAGGCTTAACAATGTATTTTTGGTTATATCTCTTCAGGAAACAGAATCAAGAAAAAAGGTGGGGGGGGGACTACATCAAACTAAAAAGTTTTCAAACAGCAAAGGGAACTATCAACAAAACAAAAAGGGAGGCTACTGAATGGGATAAGATATTTGCAAATGATATATCTGATAAGGGGTTAATATCCAAAATACACAAAGAACCCAAACAACCCAATATCAAAAAAACAAACAACCCAATTGAAAAATGGACAGAGGACCTGAATAGATATTTTTTTCAAAGAGGACATACAGATGGCCAACAGACACATGAAAAGATGCTCAACGTCACTAATCATTAGGGAAATGGAAATCAAAACCACAATGAGATACCACATCACACATGTCAGAATGGCTATTATCAAAAGATTACAAATAATAATTGTTGGAGAGGATGTGAAGAAAGGGGAACGCTTGTACACTGCTGCAGAGAATATAAATTGGTGCAGCCACTATGGAAAACAGTATGGAGGTTCCTCAAAAATTTAAAAACAGAACTACCATACAATCCAGCAATTCTGCTCCTGGGTATTTTTCCAAAGAAAACAAAAGACCTAATTCCAAAAGATATATACACCCTTATGTTCATTGTACAATATTTCACAATATCCAAGACATGGAAGTAACCTACATGAGTGCCCACAGACATATGAATGGATATATATATATATATATATATATATATATATATATATATATGTACACACACACACACACAATGTAATAATACTTAGCCATAAAAAAAGAATGAAATCTCGCCATTTGCAACAACATGGATGGACCTAAGTGTATTATGCTAAGTGAAATAAGTCAGGCAGAGAAAAACACATGTCTTATGACTTCACTTATATTTAGAATCTAGAAAACAAAACAAATGAACAAACGTAACAAAACAGAAACAGTATCATAGACATAGAGAACAAACAAGTGGTTGCCAGAAGGGAGAGGGGTAGGGGGATGAGTGAAACAGACAAGTGAAAGTAAGAGATACAAACTAGGGGGGTGAGTGAAACAGACAAGTGAAAGTAAGAGATACAAACTTTCAGTTCCAAAATAAATGAGTAATGGGGAATACAGTCAATAATATAATATTTTTATGGTGACAGATGGTAACTAGACTTATCCTGGAGATCATATTGTAATATAAAGAAATACTGAATCGCTATGTTGTGCACCAAGAAGTTCATAGTGTTGTAGGTTATACTACATAAAACTTATAGAAAAAGCAATCAGATTTGTGGTTACCAGAGGTGGGGTGAGGGGAGTGGGGGAGTGGTCAAAAGGTACAAACTTCCAGTTATAAGATAGATAAATACTATAGATGTAATGTACAACATGATAAGTATAATTAACACTGCTGTATGTTATAATCAATCAATATTTTTTATTGAAGTATAGTTGATTTACATTGTGTTAATTTCTGCTGTATAGCAAAGTGATTCAGTTATACATATATGTATATATTCTTTTTTTATATTCTTTTCCATTATGGTTTATCATAGGATATTGAATATAGTTCCCTGTGCTATACAGTAGGACCCTGTTGTTTATCCATTCTATATATAAAAGCTTACATCTGCTAACCACAAGCTGCCACTCCATCCCTCCCCCAAACCCCTCCCCCTTGGCAACCACCAGTCTGTTCTCTATGTCTGTCATTCTGTTTCTGTTTCACAGATAGGTTCATTTGTGTCATATTTTAGATTCCACATATAAGTGATATCATTTGATATTTGTCTTTCTCTTTTTGACTTATTTCACTTAATATGATAATCTCTAGTTGCATCTATGTTGCTGCAAATGACATTATTTTGTTCTTTTCTTATGGCTAAGTAGTATTCCATTATATATATATATATATATATATATATATATATATATATACACACCACATCTTCTTTATCCATTCATCTGTCAATGGACATTTAGGTTGTTTCCATGTCTTGACTATTGTGAACAGTGCTGCTATGAACTATTCACAATAGGAGTGCATGTATCTTTCTGAATTATAGTTTTATCTGGATACATGCCCAGGAGTGGGATTGATGGATCATGTGGTAATTCTATTTTTAGTTTTCTGAGGAAACTCCATACTGTTTTCCACAGTGGCTGCAACAACTTACATTTCCACCAACAGTGTAGGAGGTTTTCCTTTTCTCCACACCCTCTCCAGCATTTTTTATTTGTAGACTTTTTAATGGTGGCCATTCTGACAGGTGAAGTGGTACCTCATTGTAGTTTTGATTTGCATTTCTCTAATAATTAGCAATGTTGAGCATCTTTTCATGCTCATGCTTTCATACAGATGCCTATCGGCCATCTGTATTTCTTCCTTGGGGAAATGTCTATTTAGGTCTTCTGCCCATTTTTTGATTGGGTTGTTTGTTTTTTTGTTGTTGAGTTGTATGAGCTGTTTGTATATTTTGGAAATTAAGCCTCATCAGTCACATCATTTGCAAATACTTTCTCCCATTCCATAGGTTGTCTTTTCTTTATGGTTTCTTTTGCTGTGCAAAAGCTTGTAAGTTTGATTAGGTCCCATTTTTTTGCTATATGTTATATATGGAAGTTGTTAAGAGGTAAATCTGAAGAGTTCTCACCAGAAGGAAAATAATATTTTTTTCTTTTTCTTTTCTTTTGTATCTATATGAGATGATGGATATTCAATAAACTTACTGTGGTAATCATTTCATGATATATGTAAATCAAATCATTATGCTATATACCTTAAACTATACAGTGCTATATGTCAAATATATCTCAATTAAAATGGAAAAAAGACTTTAGAATAAGCCTATAAAACATAAGCCTATAAAAATAAATGTGTACCATTTAAAAATTTTAATAAAAATAAATAATGATTGCATGATATGTATATTTTTTATGGTTTTGTGAATTTTTTGAAATTTTTATTAGAGTACAGTTGATTTATAATACTGTGTTAGTTTCTGCTATACAGCAAAGTGTATCAGTTATACATATACATATATACTCTTTTTTAGATTCTTTTCCATAAAGGTCATTACAGAGTATTGAGAAGAGTTCCCTGTGCTATACAGTATGTTCTTATTAGGGCACGTTCTTATTAGTTATCTATTTTATGTATAGTAATGTGTATTTGTCAATCCCAGTCTCCCAATTTATCCCCCCAACAAAGCATGATATATATATTTTTTTGTCATTTTACTTTCAACCTACCTATGTTGCTATGTTTGAAGTGAACTTCTTGTAGAAAGCATATACCGTATTTGGATTATTTTTTTCATCCACTTTGACAATCCTTGTCTTTTGATTGGTATGTTTAGACCTTTCATATTTCAGATAAATACTGATAGGTTATGGCTAAAGTCTGTCAATTTATTTCTTGTTTTCTATTTGTTCTGTTTTTTATTCCTGTTTCCCTTTTCTTGCCCTCTTATGTCTTAGAAGTCTACTTTGATTTATCTATCATGCTTTTGATTATTTTTCTCAGTATCGTAACTTAGTGTTTACTTTAGGATTTTTTCATATACGTAAGTAACATATCAGAGTCTACTGGCATCAGTATTTTACCACTTTTGAGCAAAGTATAAACATCTTAAATCTTTTTGGGTCCTTTCACTCTTCTACCTTTTATTTAGAAATATCTTAAGAATTTTCTCTCCATTCATTGAGCACCACATCAGATGATCTTATAATCTTTGCTTCAATCTTCAAACACAGTTTTAAAACCTCATGAAGAGAAGAACAGCCTGTTATATTTACCACTAATTTACTCCATCCATTACTCTATCTTCCTGATGCATCAGGCTCCTTCTGTTTCCATTTCTTCATTGTTTAGAGAATTTCTTTTAGGTATTCTTTGTGGGTAGGTCTTCTGAGGACAGATTCTCTTGTATTTCTTTGCTTTAGAACAGCGGTCCCCAACCTTTATGGCATCAGGGACTGGCTTCATGGAAGACAATTTTTCCACAGACCGGGGGTGGGGAGGAAGGTTTCATGATGATTCAAGCACATTACATTTATTGTGCACTTTATTTCTATTATTATTACATTGTAATATATAATGAAATAATCATACAGCTCACCATAATGCTGACAGGAGTAGGAGCTCAGGCAGTAACGAGAGTGATGGGAAGCAGCTGTAAATACAGATGAAGCTTCCCTTGCTTGCCCACCACTCACCTCCTGCTATGCGGTCTGGTTCCTAACAGGCCATGGACTGGTACTGGTCCATGGCCCAGGGTTTGGGGACCCCTGCTTTAGAATATCTTCATTTCCTCTTCGTTAAGGATATTTTTGCTGGATATAGAATTTACAGTTGACACTTCCTTCAGCACTTGAAAAATGTTGTGACATGTCCTTATGTCTTCCGTGGTTTCAAATGAGAAATTCGTTGTCATTCATTATCAAAATGCTGTTTTCCTGTATGTAAAGTTTCATTTCTCTCTGGCTGCTTTCAAGACTTTTTTTTTTCCTTTGGAAGTTTGATTATGACATTTTTTGGCATGGATTTCTTTGGGTTTATCCTGTCATGATTCACGAAGTTTCCTGAATCAAATCTGTAGGTGTATGCCTTTTGCCAAATTTGGGGAAATTTACAGCTATTATATTTTTGAATTTTTCAGCCCCACACTCTTTCTCATTTCCTCTGGGACTCTGGTGATGCAAATATTAGATTTTTTGTGATTACCACACATGGTTCTGGGTTTTTTTCAGTCTATTTTTTCTCTATTATCAGATTGGGTAATATCTATTGATTTGTCTTTCAGCTCATTGATTCTGCTCTCTGTCATCTCCAATCTCCCATCTCGTGAGATATTTTTTATTTCGCTTATTGTACTATTATACTTTCCAGTTCTACAATTTTCCTTTGAGTATTTTTGTATCTTCTATTTAATTGCTGAGATTCTCTATTTTTCATTTGTTTCAAGACTGATTATAAGTGCTCATCGAAGCTTTTTTTTTATGACTGATGATTTAAAATCATTGTCAGCAAATCACAACATCTGATTCGTATTAGCAACGGCATCCGCTGACTGTCTCTTTTCATTCGAGTTGTGATTTTCCTGGTGCCTTTCAATTGTATGCTGCGCATTTTGGACATTATATTGTGAAACTCTGGGCTCCACTCTATTTTAGTTTTTAGCAAGCAGTCACCCTGTTTAGGTGTGGCATGCCAAGTGGAATGAATGTTCAACTCCTCAGGGAGCCCACTGACCCTACCCCAATAAAGTTTCCACTTGGCCTGATTATCTGATTCACGACACCTCACTGCAGATGCGGGGTATAAATTCAGCTTTCTCCTAGACCTGCCAACATATTCCCAGTAAAAGCAGTGCACCCACTCCTTGCTGGGCACACTGACTCCAGAGAGAGAGGGGAACAGAGGGCTGGCTAAGTCACTTCACTGCTGTAAGGTAGGGGTAAAAACTCATTTCCCAGTAAGCCCCACTGACCCTGGGGGTCAGGGGCAGAAAGACTAGCCCCACGTTGTACCATGTTCCACGTTGCCAGTGCAGGGATGGGTGGAGGCTCAGCTCTCTGCAGGCCCCTTCAAAACCCAGGGTGGCATGGGGCAAGTGAAATGCTGACTAGTCTTGCCTCACTCAATCTGTTGTTGAGTGGAGTTGAAGACCCAGCTAATGTCTGGGGGTGGGAAGCAGAGTGCCGGTCAATCCCAACTTACAGCTCCTGTTCAGTCCTGTCGCTACTCCGTGCTCAGGTCCCACTGAGGCCAGCTGCCCCTGGAAGCAGCAGCGTGCAGATCAGCCCCCTCACCCTGGTTGCTCCTGGGTCAGGGTGCAGGTTTAGCTCCCTGTTTGAGTTTGCTCTCACTGCCCCACTGGGGGAATCTGGGATTGAACTCTACGGAGCCCATCCACAGCATCCTGGCAAGGAGCACTCAGTTTGCTTTACAGGCGACGGATGGTGGGCCAGCTTGCTCATCAGCACCTGGGAGGAATCGGAGCTGTGCTTCTGCTACCCTAGCCCCTGTGTAACCGTGAGTGAGACAGGCAGTTTTCCCACTGGTGTTTGTCTGGATGAGGGCAAATGCTGTCAAAAAAGTTTTCTGTTCTGTTAGGCCACGCTTTTTCTGGTCCTCTGCCTGGGGAACAGACTTGGGTTGTATTTCTCTGTCTGTTGGTACTTCTGGGTTGCAGCCTTCTCCAGCACTGTATCCAGGACATAGAGGAGACAGAATAACCCAGGGAACTCACCACTGTGTCGTTAGCCAGTCCTGAGGTCAAAGGCCATCTGCCTTCCTTCTCTGCCTTTCAAGTCTTTCCATGCTTCGTTGTGTTATGTTTGGTGTTTTCGTTGTAAGAGACAGGAGTTGGAGGAATGGGGCTGCTTCATCTTGGCCGAAATTGGTCTTCATTTATATATTTGTTCAATCTGGGTAGTGTACCACTCAGTGTGGGGAGAAATCTTACAGATCATGGAATTGAGTCTCTAATTTTATAAACAGAAAATAGAAACATAACAGAAAATTGTAAAGGTAGTATAGGTTAGTCAAACTGCTACTCAGAGGCAGGATGTACATATAAGATTAGAGAACTAGGATCAGAGGACTAAAAGCATCTTTTAAGTAGCCGTACTTACAGTAGTAAAGCGAATGTTTTCATTTTGACAGTTACGTTATATTCCACATAAAGTGACCTTCCGTTTCCCATGCAGAGCGAAAGGAAGAAGAGGAAATAAGGTGTTGGAAGGGGAAGGTGTCAGATCAAAGAGGACCCTTAACACTCACGCAAATACCCATCTGAAGGGGCTGGGGACTTCTGACAAGTCCTTTAGTCTTTCTGGGCCATAGTTTCCTAATCTTCAAAACCTTCTCTGACTGCTGCACAAGGTTTGTTTCTTTTTGAAAGTGCCGGTAAGCTACTTTATGTGAACAGCATTAGGATAAATTGCAAAGTTGTATACACTAAAAAACATAAATCATATTTTCAATGGATGAGAATAATAACAGGTATGTGTGGGTGTTAAAATGTTATAGCATCACAGGTACAGTAAACCCTGTGACAAGCAGGTTTATTCATACAAAACCTTTCCCTATTTCAGTTAATTCAAAGTTGAAACTCTCTGACCTTAAGACTGTTATTTTATCAGGTTCATGCGTGCCCACACGCACACACACACACACACATTCACACAGTGTTGCTTTTCAGACTGAAGCCACTGCCTAACAGAAAGCATGCTTACGTAAGGACACAGTACTGAAAAATGGCCTCTGTGAAACTCCTCAATCATCTATCCAAGTGTGATGCTATTTTTAGGCTTCAGGGGAAAATGAATTGTTCAGAGAAAAGCATGACTCCTCAACTCCACCCAAGTACCATATTACTTATAGTCAAACCATTTTTAAGGCACCAACTGAGTAGTTTATTTCTATTACTTGGCAGATGGGAAGCAAGAACTGAATATTTTTATTGGGACTCTTTTTGAAAAGTAAAGTGTTAGAGGTGATGTGTTCTCCACCCGCCAGCAGCACACTGGGCTTCTCATGTGTGCAGGGCTGAAGGCACTCAGGCTTGCAGAGGAGGGGGAGGCTGAGGGATGCACTAACCCTTATGGTTTTTCATGGGTCACTTGCTGAACTACAGGAGGCAGTTCAGAAGCAACAGGCAAATGTGCAAGGATGTGAAATGGTCTGTGAGCCTCAGAGAGCCTGAAATTTATTTACATATGTCAAAGATGGTACCAGGAGGCAGAAACTAGGGAAGCAACCCAGTGTCTTCTTGGGGATTCCTTAGACCACCCACAAGACTTGAAGTATCTGTGGGACTGCACACCTATGGGGCTGAGACACCTACGTGACCCTAAGCCAAGAGTGCCCCACTCCCCTGAAGGAGAAAGGGTTTTGGCAGAGATAGCATTCCATGGTCCTAGAAAAGATTTACATGCCAGCCTGCCCTCAAAGGAAAGACATGTCAGGAAGAAGAAACACAGAGCTGGTCACTTCATCACCCAGAAAGCAGCAGGCAAGAGGACCAGGGCTCACCATTTCCAGTACAGTCGCCGCCAGTTCAGAACATGCATCTCTGCCCTCTCCCCGGGAGTCCAAAGACAGTCCACTTCCTTTGAAAATGACCTTAGCAGGATAAGGATGCATGCTTTTGTCCCCTCCCCAGCACACTGTTTGTGGATTTTAGATGCTTTCAGTGTGAAAATAATGGGATAATTTTTACTGAAGGCACACTGCTCTGTTTCATGAACATTCCCTTACATCACTCTCCTAAAACATCATGTATTACTATTTCCATTTTATAATGGAAGAAAATGGAGGGTCAGAGTTGCAGGTTTCACACTAGGTCAGAACAGAGGCAGGGTTTGAGCCAAAGCCTCCAATGCTAGAGCCAGAGGAGTGAACCAATAAGCAGAACCAGCTCCCAGGATTTTAGGAGACCAGGGGTGTTTGCAGCAGGGTCCTCACATCTCTTGGAGGCTCTGGGGTATGTCACACTCCAGGCCTTTCACCTGTCTCCTTGTGTCATAACTGCTCTGACTAATGCAGTGGCTGGATGGAGCCCAGAGTCCCCATGAGGGACCTGCTCAGGATGGTAAATTCCTGACACACATCACAGACACCGCTGGAATGCGTGGATCCCCATGACAGGGCGTCAGCACTGGCTGTTTTAAACTGCATTATTCCTCTAAAAGAGGTATGATTTTATCAGGTTTATTTCAAATTCTTAAATCCACAATATATTCTCTTTAGTATTAAAAATGTGACCTCCACTAACAATTTAGTTTAAACAGTCTTTTTTTAATTCTTTGTGCTATGGTCTAAGACAGTGATTCTGAACATGGATTCATTGGCTGTACATTCCCTAGGTAGGTGACATCCCCAAACTTAAATTTCCTCGTTGATTTACTGTGAGCGTTAAATTACATAACCCACCCAAAGCACCTCCCTCGCTGTCTGCCATGGGGCAAGTGTTCAATAAAGGTTGACTATTATCACGTGACTTCCTTAATTATTGAGGAACCACAACCTGTCTTTCCCTGGAGAAGGCAGTGGTCATGGCCTCTTTCCAAGACTTTCTGCAGAGTACCCTCTTTCTGTTTATTTCAGACTTGTATTCCCTCCATATTCCTATTCAGACATGAAAATTTCCCTCACTTTGACATTTTCTTATCTTCTTAAATCTTGGCCCAAGACTTCTTTTCTGTTTTCACACCATATCTGCCATCTTTCCTACAACCACGCATCGCTGGGTCCCAGTAAGAGTTCTGACTTGTCCTGAGACTCTCCGTCCCTCATCCTGACCCCCTCTCTCCCCCGGGTCAAGAACCTTTCCTGTGACTCCCCTCCTCAGGTCGGCTGCCATTCTCCTCAGAGTGTCCTGGTGCCACAAGAGGCACTATTGGCATGAATGTCCAAACCCAGTGCAGTGCTTCCCTAGAGGGCTGCTCAGCCTCTGCTGCATCTCCTCACCCTGTGCAAGAGAAACCAGGACCCAGAGCAGGGACAGATGCCGGGGCCACACAGCTAAAGCTAACCAGGGTCCAGAAAGAATACATGAGGGACTGAAGCAAGTTTATGTTCAATATTAAATCAATGTGTTATTGGAGTTTTATGTTACATTTGGAAGCAGGGTAACATTTAGACTCTCCTGCAGCCCAACTCTCCCCTCATTAGAGAGTTCCTAGGTGAAATGGGCATTTGGAAATACTTCAAAATGCCATCTAAATTGAATTTAACTAGACTTCTGCAAGCTTATCATAAAACACGATATTAAAACTTCCAACCTAATGTAACCTCACTCTTAAATGCCTAATCTTTTTTAAAGGATTTTATGTGGGACAGAAAGATTAAGTTTGTGTTGATTTTCCACACACAATTTTGTGATGACCTACCTAAATTTCTAGGTTGACTGTGCAAACTTATTACAAAGTATAGAAAAAGCAAAGTAAGTTGTTATACAAACAGAAGCAAATGATAATCCAAGAATTGTCATTTGCCAACAGTGAACCCCTGAAAAGAGGTGGATTGGAGTCTTTACTGATGATAATAGATACAAGAAAACCTCAAGTACAACTTTCCTATACATTTTGGTGCCAACTGAGGATGGTCTGGCTGATTCCAAGCACCCTGAGGAGAGAACTGATTTTCTCTCTCTTCAGCCTCATTAGATATCATGCAGCACGTGCTTCCCATACAGCCAGTGTTCAGAAAATACAGGCAACTCTCACACCAAGAAATATTTGAAAAAATCTCAGTCAAGAAGGACCACCTTTTCTTTAATTTTTATTTTCCTGCTGATGCAGGGAACACGGGTTCGTGCCCCGGTCCGGGAAGATCCCACATGCCGCGGAGCGGCTGGGCCTGTGAGCCATGGCCGCTGAGCCTGCGTGTCCAGAGCCTGTGCTCCGCAACGGGAGAGGCCACAACACTGAGAGACCCGCGTACCGCAAAAAAAAAAAAAAAAAAAAAAAAACTAACTAATTTTTATTTTAGTAACGAAAAGACTAACTTCTGTCATTCCTTCCGCTGGAAAGCAGAGTAGGGAGAGGCCAGTAGGAAGAAGACAGGCAGAGGTGCCCAGGAGGTGAATCTCTTTCGGGAAAAGGAGGTGGGCGGGGAGGGAGCCCTGCGATGGAGCCCACAGCAGAGGGAGCAGCGAGGCAAAGGGGAGGGACCCCATCTGGGGCACTTGCCAGTCCCTACAGGAGGCTCCGGCAAAGCAGGTTTGGAGGATGTCACCAGAAAACAGAGAAGGGCAGAGGGCTGGAGAGAAGCCCTGTCATGCAGTGGCACCTTGGAGCCCAAGTAATTACACCAGTGCCCCAAACTGTGTGGCAGTAGTAAGGACTGATCCTGTGGCTGCTTTTTCTACACCCCCACCTCCAGCTTCTCCAATAAATATGGACCTAAAACAGTAAAGTTCTGAGATTTAAAAGGATAATGATATTGATACTGAGAAAATTATGAAGAGTGACTATTTTGAGAAATTTGATGAAATCAGTACGTATGTAATCAAGACACAGCATAACTTTTAAAACTTGTGTGGAGGGCTTCCCTGGTGGCGCAGTGGTTGAGAGTCCGCCTGCCGATGCAGGGGACACGGGTTCGTGCCCCGGTCCAGGAAGATCCCACATGCCACGGAGCGGCTGGGCCCGTGAGCCATGGCCGCTGAGCCTGTGTGTCCGGAACCTGTGCTCTGCAACGGGAGAGGCCACAACAATGAGAGGCCTGCGTACCGCAAAAAAAAAAAAAAAAAACTTGTGTGGATTTCCAGAGACTGTGGGTGTTTGCGTCAGGTTCTCCTGTCTCCATGTGGCCTTCCCTTTTTACTTTCAAGCCTTGCTTTTTCCTCTGAAGACCATTCACCACTAAGATCCCTCTCCAGAAGTTACTCTATGAGATATCTGACTGCTGAGGGATGAGGCCAAGGCCACATAATGAAGGAAGAAACGGAGCAATGCATAAAGAAAAGACAACAAAAATTTTCCCAAATCATACTCATCAAGAAAAATAAGGGCCTTTATTTTCAAAAATGTCCCCAGAACAAGATGCAAATAACCTATCATTTTCCTTTCAGGTTCTTGATATCTCTTAAAATTTTTCCATAATAAAATAAATTACACAACACAGAAACAGACTCACAGACATAGAGAACAGACTTGTGGTTGCCAAGGGGGAGGGGAGTGTGGGAGGGATGGATTGGGAGTTTGGGGTTAGCAGATGCAAACTATTACATATAGAATGGATAAACAACAAGGTTTTACTATATAGCACAACGAACTATATTCAATATCCTATGATAAAGTATAATGCAAAAAAATATAAAAAAGAATGTATGGCTGGGTCACTTTGCTGGGCAGCATAAATTGACACAACATTGTAAATCAACTATACTTCAATAAAAAAATAAAATAGATTAGAAAAAATTCCATCACTAAGTGGTTTGAAATAAACAGAATTCATTACGCTACACAAAGCATCTCACAAATTCATAGTAAAATCCAGATTCATTTTCCAAATACATCTAAGGAAAAATGCTATATCAAGAGGCTTCAGAGGTCGTCTATGTGTTGTATCTGGGAGACAGAGAGGCGTCAAATTAAAGTTGAATCAGGGGGAGGGGGAAGGGTAAGCTGTGACAAAGCGAAAGAGAGGCACAGACATATATACAGTACCAAACGTAAGGTAGATAGCTAGTGGGAAGCAGCCGCATAGCACAGGGAGATCCGCTTGGTGCTTTGTGACTGCCTGGAGGGGTGGGATGGGGAGGGTGGGAGGGAGGGAGACGCAGGAGGGAAGGGATGTGGGAACAGATGTATATGTATGACTGATTCACCTTGTTATAAAGCAGAAACTAATAAAAAAATTAAAAAAAATAAAGTTGAATCAGGGAGTCAGAGAGGCGTCGAATTAACATTGAATCAGGGACACATTCCTCCGAGTTCAGAGACTGAACCAATACTGCTGAAAAGACTCTCTCAATAAGGGCTGCACCTTTTCTTTGCTGTTTTTAGGGTGCTTTAAACATTCATCAAGAGATCAGCAGATTTTGTAACAGAGATGTATGCTTTACAAATGTTGGGGCTGCTTTATGGATGAGTCATATAAAAGAATTATACATTTCTTATTTGATTAATTTGGGTTGGTTTTACGGCTAGAATCTCAGAATGGCTTTATTGTGTCTCATCAATTTTATGGTTGACATGTTTTCGATTTACTTCTTACTATTAAAAAACTGAAATGAGTTTTTGAAAGGAGATGCTCAGTTCTCCGCCCCCCGCGCCCCCCTGCCCAGTGCCACTGGGACAGGTGGGGAAAGAAAGTTCTGAGCAGATCCTGTGCCAGGAGCTTTGTTTTCACAGTGACTTTCTAGAAGAGTTTGATTTTATCTCATCTAAGGGACAATGTTAGTTTTCATTTTCACATGTACATATTTCTTAACTCACTTTGATACATATCAACCAATGTTTCTACTGTTGGAAGTATGGATAATACCAAGAAAATTTTGGAATAATTTCCCTGCATCCTGCTTGTTACTAATCTTTTTTCTCCTTTTCTGTAGTTTTCTTTTCCCTTCCCCCTTTTCTTTGGATGCTTTATATATAGGCTGTCCAATACCACTTAATTTTTTTTTTGGCATAACTCTCCATTTTACACAGGTAAAGTTTTCACAGTGAGAAGAATCCTTGGCCCTACAGCATGATCAGGGATGTTTATGAAGACAGATGAAAAATATGTGATTGGAGGAGGAAAGATAAAATGAGCTTAAAGAAGAAAGAAAAACACTCAAGGAAAAAGAGGGAGAAAGAAAAAGGCGGTTCTCTTAGAATTCAACAAAATGATTTCATGGTGTCCTAAACTCTATTTCACACACACAAAAATTATAAGTGATTGTCATATTTACACCTCTAAAAATACACAAAATGATAGAATGTGCATTTTAAACAAAAATCAGAGTATGTCATAATTGAGCTGGAAATTGACTTCCTATGGTGTTTTCCTGGGGCAGCTCTCCCTGAGATTAATTTCTCAAACTCAACATCCATAATATTGCCAGAAAAAAGTTCCAATTGTAACTGTGTCTTTTTTTTTTTCATTGGGTGGGTACAGGAAAATTGGTGACAAGGTTCTTTTAAACCATTAGAAGAGTGAGTAGCAGGTTTTTGGCTTCAATTGTGAAGCCTGAACTCTTCACATTGTCTCTTAGGGAAGTGAGTTCTTGTAGCTACCTCATTTATCTCAGTTACTTACAGCCTTACCTGTTCACCTAAAATGCTGCTTCGTCTCCTAAGGCACTTGGAGTATTAAGATGATCTGAGCTGAATGATGCCCAGGGCCACCATCAGCCTCATACACCACTGGAGGAGAGAATTACTCTTCGACTCTTAGGAAAAGCGGCAGCAAAGACCCTACTCAGGATGTGCATATAAGCAGAGACTATGAAGGTCACAGGAAACATCCTCATTCAGAGCAAATCAGACAGCTTTGTGCACCACGCCAAGACCACTGGTCCCAGGCAGGAGGGGCCAGTCTGCCCCACACACTCTTTTTAGCTGACACCCAGCACATAGGAATCAATATAGAAATGCACCCAAGTATTACACACTCTGTCCAAAGCTTTACTTCTCAGGATAGAAGATAGAATGTGACAACTTAATTAATGACCCATTACAGCAAAAACTCCAATTAAAGCATATTTTTCTGTTTTTATCTTTTGCTTTCACAATAGTTTTCTGTAAGTCCTCTCTCAAAGATACATATTCATAACACCATTAATATATAAAATGTGTTACCTGGCAGCAAAAGCCAAATTAGGTTTCAGGAGTGGATACATTAATATATCAATTCCCTCAATCATTCATTCAGTTTAGCATTTTTGTTTGAAGTATCTCCTGAGACACTGTTTTAGATCCTGTGAGCATGGCAGAAAGGAGTATCTTTCAGCTCTTCTGGGATTGAAATTCTGAAAAACTAAAAACCTATATACCTACAATGCAGTGATGGATACTGGTAAGTGTTGTGAAGAAAACCAGAGCCCTGGGAAGGGACAGTGATGTGACAAGGTCTCTCTGGGGAGATGACTTCGAGCAGAGAAATGACAAAATGTATTCAAGTGAGGACCTAAAATAGTGAAATTAGAACCAGGGTGTAGCTGCAAAATTATGGGCAGGGATTTCACTGGAAGATTACCAGCTTCAAGAAGGGCGAGGCTTACAGGACCAATACTACTCTCCTGCACAACAGAGGAAGTGGCTGGCTTTTAGACCATGTACTGTTTCTCCTAGAGGTCAAGGGTATAACATATTAAATGGAACCAAGTTCCCTCAAAGAGTTAACTGCATGCAGTCCACACCTCTGCCTTCCTTCTCACTGGGAAGGAACCAACTTACCAAGCCTTCTTGTGAAATAATTACTTGTAGTTTCAGAAATCTCAGGAGTCCCTGGGTCTCTTAATGAGGCACTGAATATTAAATTACAATGGAGAGCCCTGGGTCCAGTTGCGATGAAGGACTTGATTTCTCATGGCACCACAATTTCTTTTTCCCAATTTTCTGAACAACAACAACAACAAAATATTACAGATCCTTTGCAGCTTATAAAAGCAAAGCTTTGGTTTGATTCAGTGCCTTGCCCTATTCAAGAGCAGAAGGTTGGTACCAAAGAAGCTGCACCCGGATCGCTTCACTTCATCAGGAAGCAGCTCTGAACCCCTTCACCTCCTCCTGTGCCTGCCTGTGTGCCTCTGTGTGTTGGGGGGTGTGTGGGGTGTGTTTTACAGGAGGTCAGCACAAGCAGAAATAGTATGGAAAGCATCTTTGAGAAAAAAAAATCAAGACAATTAACTACACCACTTACCGAGTCACTGTGAGACATAAACATGGAGCCCACCTCTCAAAGCTGCCAGGTTGGTAAGTAAGGAATCCTTTAGCACCTGCTCCCACCCATTCTGTTTCAACAGACCTTTAGTTCTCTTTGTGACTGGTACTTAAGTTACACAACATCCAATTTCTAAAGATCCTCCCAGGTTTCACTGCTCTCCTCTCATTTCTGAGTCTGTTCCTGGCTTGCCTGTGATGGTGGAAGCCTGACTTACAGCCATTGGTTGTCCATCTGATGAAACCGGAGTGGACGGGCTCCCCCAGGGCCACCTGCCTAGAACTAGCAGAGGCAACCCTGCAACCACGCAGAACCCGGGGGAACCAAAACTACTGGATACACCAGAGAGACTCAAGGCACCGTGTCTGAGTGCACGTGCGCGCGCACACACACACACACACACACACACACCCGCCACTCCCTTACAAGTGTGAAATTCATTACCAGAAATGGGTCTTAAGCTCAATCTATAAAAATAAAAATAAAGCAAATTTATTCTTGGTGAGCTATGCAATCTTGGTGTATTGAGTTTCAATTTCTTAGGCATACCTCCCAAATTCTCCATGGTTGAATACCTCTAACAAATTAAAATAAATAAAACTTGTTAATATCATCATTTACCTTTCACGTTCATGCTTTACTAATAAATGTAGGCACAACTTGCATTAATCAAATAATAATAATTAAAAGATGAAATAAATGTTTAAGATTTCCACATTATACCACACTATATTTAAACATTTTTCTTCTAATAGATGGGTTATTTTTCTCTCAGAAATATCTTTTACATTTATATAGTGACTTTGGTTAAAGATACATTTTATTTATTTTTTTTTAATTTTTTTTTTTTGCGGTATGCAGGCCTCTCACTGTTGTGGCCTCTCCCATTGCGGAGCACAGGCTCCAGACGCGCAGGCTCAGCGGCCATGGCTCATGGGCCCAGCCGCTCGGCGGCATGCGGGATCTTCCCGGACCGGGGCACGAACCCGTGTCCCCTGCATCAGCAGGCAGACTCTCAACCACTGCGCCACCACGGAAGCCCAAAGATACATTTTAGTACCTAAATAACATTAACTAGATAATTAGCTCACACCCATTACGGTTAGGCTTGCCTCCTCGAGCACACATGGTGGTACAGTTCCAGCCCTGCTCTGGGAAGGACTCTGCCCTAACTGGGCCAGCAATGCAGGGAATAATAGTCATTCATTTTAGCCCAGTTGGCTCTTTGGCCTCTAGACTACTTTTTCTTCAGCCTCACCTAAAACAGCTAAAAGTGAAGACATTTCCTTCAAAGGGCTTGGTAGGAAATAGCTATGATTTCAGGGATAGAAAGGTCATCCTGCCCTCCAAATATCGCCACTATCCCCACTACCTAGCTGGAAGATGCTCCAATTCCCCAGTCAGAGTCCCATTCCTTTAGCTGATTTCAAACATGGACTATTTAAATGCAAGTATCCATAGAAGGGATAATACAAACACTGCTCATTTATTTAGAATTGATAACTTTTTACTTCTTCTTATTCACTGACATGTTAGTGACAGTGCATTTATCAGAGCCGTTCCTAAAAGTGTGTTTTCTGGGATAAAGGAAAATACCCCAAAACATGAAGCCACATGCTCCGGCCTCCTAACCATTCCTCAGCCCAGGGAAAGGGGCTTTCTCCCCAGAACTTCAGAGATACCACTAACACACTTACCTGAATTCCAAGGCTCAAACTGTAAGTTAAAACACCCACCCAATCTCTTGGGATGCAGAAGAAGGAAGGAAAGGTAGAACAGTTTTCTTTCTTTATTCCAAGGAAGGAAAAAGACAATTTATAGTAAAGTGAACCAAAATGGAAATGGCACATTAATATGGAGTATCATGTTTTTCTGAGCTGTCTCTTTGCTTATTTACTTTGAAGTTGATTCATGAAACTGCTTTAAAAATTAATAGTTTGTGTTCTTTTTTTGTTAGTATTTGAGGGCTGTAATGAGGTTCTCAGAAGCATTTGAAACAGGGAAATAACGTCCTCCAACTTTCACCCAGATATCAGCACATAGGAGGGCGACTAGAGTGTCAGGAAAAGTATCTACCAGCCTAAACCACCATCAGTACATGGGTAGGTCAAGAATTTATTTTCCAGTTAAGCACTAGGGTTTGCTCTCACTGAGCATCCCAGCAATTTGATCAGATGGTGCTATTAACATATCTAAAGAAAAAAACAAAAGAGGTCTCGAACCAAGGAAAGCACAGTCCAAAACAAAAGTGAGAGCAGAGTTACGCAGGGGTTGGCAAAGCCACCCCTGGAACAGACTCTAGTCCCCGCAAACTCTGACTCTCGTAAAACTTTTTCACAAGATCCACTCAATCCCTTTGGTTGCTTCACCCAACAAAGCAATGGTCTCGTCATAATCCAGCTTCTTGGAACATTGATCACAGGGAGAGAACCAGCTGGCCATGTGGACTTCTAGGCTTAGTCTACCAACACCTTATTTTAAATTAACTGGCTCACAGTGTGGTACCCCATTCAGGCTCCAGGGAAAGTTACTGTATCCAGCATTAAGATCTCAGGGGGTTGACAATGAACTGACTGCAGAGTGGAGAGATCTCGGCAACATCCTGCCCAGGCTTCTCCAGACCCCCATTTTATTTGAGAAGGAGAGGACAAGAGAGACAGAGACAGCTGGGGGAGGGGAGAGAGAGAGGGAAACATCAAAGAGCTACATTCCCCCGCACAGTGGGTCCTGCAGTAGCGCCAGGGTGTGCACTCTGGGGAAATGGCTTTTCAGGAGCCCTGGTTCCTGGAAGCAAAGGGCCAGTTCCAGGGCACTTGGGCACTCGTGCTGCTCTCTACCTCAAATGGAACTGCGCCTTGCTGAGGTCAAGATCAAGAACCGGATGAGCCCGGGGTTTATAGAATTTCCCTAAGTGGAAACCAACATGAAATGCTGGTGTGACAGGAATAGTGGCACGAGTGTCGGCTTGGAAGCAGAGGAGGGCAGCTCCACTGAGACTGTTTTATCCGCTGCAGCGGGATCCCACACAGAGGACCCACACGGAGGCCAGCATCCACCCTTGCCGGGCCAGCACCTCTGCATCCTTAGCAATGCAGTCAACGCCACTGCACAGGACATGGGGTGTGATTACTGATCTCGTAACATGGTCTAAACAACAGAAATGAACACATAAACTCTTTCACCTGGGAAAGTTCCCTGCCTTCCGGTAACTGCTTCTAAGCCCCTTACTCACTGATCACTGTGGCTACAGTGTCCACTGCAATCTCATTCTCTGACCTCATTAGGATAAGTACTGGCTGATATCACATTTCTAAAATAACCTCTCTGAACTTTCAGAAGAAAACAGTGAGAATCGCACTCCCTGGCTCTTGAGAATTCACACATACACATCAGAATCTCACTCTGATCTGGTAAAGCATACTGCCATACGATGTAGCCTCTATTGTACCTTCACCCTGTTTGCCCCCAACTAACCTCGCCTAGCCATTTTCAAATCCAGGTTTGACCTATTTATCGTCTTTGCATTTTTGGTACACTGACTCAAGTTTGTTTTGGAAAGACATCATTGAATTTTTGATGATCACAAAATCTCAAGCAAAATATTTTCAAACAGTAGAACTGGATCCAGGACCATCCAGAGCCACAAACAGTTCCCTCCACAAAAGCCCAGAGCTAACCTCACTGTTTCCAGAAAGCTTCCCAAGCTGAGGACAACGCCCTGTCCAGGGCACAGGGCAGCGAGCCCTCTCTGACCTAGACCGACATCTGCCCCTGTGGTCGGCACCCATTATGCCTGGTTCTTTACTCCAGAGCCCCACAGCACAAACAGAGCTCCCCGTCTCTTAAGATGACGTCAAACGTGTGGAGGAAACAGGCCCTGCCCCAGCAGCCAGCCCATCTCATTCTACAGGGTAACCTTCTTAGCCTCCTCCCTCCATTCCTTTGATAACATGGTGTGATGACTGATTCTGTGTCAACCTGGCTAAGCTGCCCAGATTTGTGGTCAAACACCAATCTTGATGCTGCAATGAAGGTATTTTTCAGATGAGATTAACATTTTAATCAGTAGACCTTGAGTAAAGCAGATGGCCCCCCCATAACGTGGGTGGGCCTTGTGAAATTAGTTGAAGACCGTAAGACAAAAGACAGAGGTCTCCTGAAGAGAAAGGAATTCTGCCTCCACAAGGCCTTGGGACTGGAGTTGCAGCTGGCAGAGAGGATGTTTCCTTTCCAGACTGAAACACCCTGCATTTGTTCTTTTCCTCATTTACAGCATGGTGGTTAAAAGCAAGGCCTTAGTGGTCAGGCTGAGTGGAGAACAAACCATGTACAAGCAGCTGACCCTTTTTAGCAACTGACTCAAACCTTCCCTACAATTGGACATGGGAATGTTCAAGAAGCCGTCATTATGATCATCACCATCAACGTCGTGAGGACAGGATTTCCTGCTTCGGAAGCCAGGGCAGTGAGGTGTGGAGGCGCGGCAGGCTGGCCTCTTTAAGGGGTCCCACAGAGGGCTTCCTCAGGCCTCCAAGAAACCACACTCTTATGGAGTAGCTGGCCTGTCTTCTCTGTGCTGCTCGTTAAAAAGAACACAGCCAAATGCCTGTCCTTTCTCCTGTACCTGTGGCAGCATGAACGCGTGTGGGTTTACCATCAGCCTCCCCCTTGACTTCATATCACTCTTCCTACCCTTGCTTTCCTTTACACCCGAATTTTTGTAAGCTGCCTTAAATCTTTTGGAGGCAATCAAAATCAATCAACAGCCAACCATCAGCATTTCTAATATTAGCCTACTTGAGTCCAATCATCCTGATTCATTCATCACTTGGTCCAGAAATTAGACTTTTAAGACGCATGCACCCTAAGTGAATTAAGGTGATAGGAGGATATTTTGCCTTCCATTTCATCTTCACGGAGAAAATCAATATAAGTTTCTAAATGCCCATTTCTCCTCAAAATCAGATTCTTAAAAACATAAATAATATCCCAAGTGATATTCTGACTCCCTATACGGGAAATGTGAGCATATTATCAGATCCAAGTTGTTACATCTGACCAGCAATGTGATTCTGCTTATTTTGGGTCCACACTGAGCATATGTGAAGTCAGAATATCTAACAGTCCTTTTGTCTCAACTATCCCAGAGCACGATTACCATCCATGCTTATGTTTTCAAGTGTCAGGATACAGGTAATGTTCTACAATACAAAACAGAAACCATTAAGTTTATGTTGGTTCTAATTATTGTCAGACACTTCCAAGCCTTGCAAATTGGGAAACATATTTCTACTAAAGTAAAAGTTTTAAAATCATCACAGCATCTGGAGAAATATCCACCATCAAAATTACTCGCTACCTCACTTTGGTTTTTCCTGAACACATTCTGAGTCCTTGTGCTCTTCTTGGGAAGGCATACTAAATCACTGGCTCAAATATTTTACCCTTAGGTTTGTCTGTATAATGTATGATGCTAATGTCTAATCTCTGGTTTCTAGCATTCCTCTCCTATTGCTCAGGTGGTAGTGACTCATCTGTAGTATATGAAAGCCAGCCACCACTGCCATTATACTGACAATGTTCTCAGGAAGGTTTGTATTAAATCCTGGAATGAGTGTTTCCATACCCTCCTCTCACTTCCCACTCCCAGGAAAACTGACCATTTTCCGGTTATTTTGGAGAAAATGCCTAGGTGGGTTCCCATAAGCTTCCCCATTTTTGCTGGCAGAAAGCAGATAAAGTCTTTTTTAACATCTTTATTGGAGTATAATTGCTTTACAATGGTATGTTAGTTTCTGCTGTATAACAAAGTGAAACAGCTATACACATACATATATCCCTATCCCCATATCTCCTCCCTCTTGCATCTCCCTCCCACCCTCTCTATCCCAGCCCTCTAGGTGGTCACAAAGCACGGAGCTGATCTCCCTGTGCTATGCAGCTGCTTCATACCAGCTATCTATTTTACATTTGGTAGTGTATATATGTCCATGCCGCTCTCTCACTTCGTCCCAGATTCCCTTCTCCCTCCCTGTGTCTTCAAGTGCATTCTCTACATCTGTGTCTTTATTCTTATCCTGCCCCTAGGTTCATCAGAACCCTTTTTTTTTTTTTTTTTTTTTAGATTCCATATATATGTCTTCGCATACTGTATTTGGTTTTCTCTTTCTGACTTACTTCACTCTGTACGACAGACTCTAGGTCCATCCACCTCACTACAAATAAGTAGATTTTGTTCCATTTTATGGCTGAGTAATATTCTATTGTATGTATGTGCCACATCTTCTTTATCCATTCATCTGTCGATGGACACTTAGGTTGCTTCCATGTCCTGGCTATTGTAAATAGAGCTGCAATGAACATTGTGCTACATGACTCTTTGAATTATGGTTTTCTCAGGGTATATGTCCAGTAGTGAGATTGCTGGGTCATATAATAGTTTTATTTTTAGTTTTTTAAGGAACCTCCATACTGTTCTCCATAGTGGCTGTATCAATTTACATTCCCACCAACAGTGCAAGAGGGTTCCCTTTTCTCCACACCCTCTCCAGCATTTATTGTTTGTAGATTTTTTGATGATGGCCATTCTGACCGGTGTGAGGTGATACCTCATTGTAGTTTTGATTTGCATTTCTCTAATGATTAGTGACGTTGAGCATCCTTTCATGTGTTTGCTGGCAATCTGTGTATCTTCTTTGGAGATATGTCTTTTTGGGTCTTCAGCCCATTTTTGGATTGGGTTGTTTGTTTTTTTTGATATTGAGCTGCATGAGCTGCTTGTATATTTTGGAGATTAATCCTTTGTCAGTTGCTTCATTTGCAAATATTTTCTCCCATTCTGAGGGTTGTCTTTTTGTCTTGTTTATGGTTTCCTTTGCTGTGCAAAAGCTTTTAAGTTTCATTAGGTCCCATTTGTTTATTTTTGTTTTTATTTCCATTTCTCTAGGAGGTGGGTCAAAAAGGATCTTGCTGTGATTTGTGTCATAGTGTGTTCTGCCTACGTTTTCCTCTAAGAGTTGTATTGTGTCTGGCCTTACATTTAGGTCTTTAATCCATTTTGAGTTTATTTTTGTGTATGGTGTTAGGGAAGGTTATAATTTCATTCTTTCATAATTCATCGTCTCTGCTTTGACAATGTGCAATTCATCCTTTGCACCAGCCCCTAAACTGACCATTCTTAAAGATAACTGGTGCTCATTTTCATCATTATCCACCTTAAAGTGATAATCTTTGTCAGCCTTTAGTTCACAACAGAAAAGATAGTTCTGGGGCCTCAGGGTACTCATGTCTATGTCCATCGAATCTTCCATGGGTTGGTGGCATGCACTTAGGTGGGAGAGAAGGTGGACGGAGATAAAGACTACTGTTCCAGGGAACAGTTGTGCAGGACGGAATCACAACAGGGCAGATAAAGTCTTATAATGGAGCAAGATGAAATATGGGGAGGGGTTGGGACAAAAGCAGGATGAACTTGACCTACGATATGACCTCCTGATGCTGAATGCCTCACAGGAGACTCCCAGCTCCCACCTAAATGAAGGAGCATAAACTCCATTTTCTAGAAACTGCCCACAGGAGCATGAAGCTGCAGGGGGCTCTGAGGTCTGGGTCCCCGTTTCACCCCTAACTAGCAGGGAAATCTGGGGCAGGTCCCATCCTGTACCTTAGTGTATGTGATTCAAATGTCAATCTCAACCACAAACACCCTCACAGACACACCCAAAATAATGTCTGACCAAGTATCTTGGCACCTTGTGACCCAGTTATATTGACACATAAAGTTAACCGTAGCAGCAGGGTTTATAAAAGACCTTTAATAATCTGTCCCAAACTTAACACTCTTCTGCAGAACCGGCAACACAACTCACAGGGCTTAGTGAAAATTGAAATACAGTTCAAAAATTATGAAGAATTTCAGGATGGTGAGAGCAGAACAGTAAAACCAAGTGTGGAGCCCTTCTGAGCACAGGGCTCGGGTGACGTCACAGGTGGCACGCCCCTGAGGCCGGCCCTTTTCTTCAGCTTTCTAAATTCAGGGCTCAATGATAAAAGCCTTTTTTCCCACACTGCCACATTTGTTCTGCAGTCTTCTCAGCCCAGTGTGCCCTTCCACAGCCTGGCCAGGCTCAGTGGTCTGCCTTCCCCAGGAAGTCTTGAACCCAGGTCTATATGAGGCCCTCAGTCCTCACTCAGACAGAATGCTCGTCCCCTTCCTGCTGGTGCCCTGGCACTCCCCACTCTGCTCTCTTCACATGCCTGTCTCCTCACTATACTCTAGGTTCAGTGAGACCATGGAGCTAGCCTCTGGGGTTATCCTAAGATGGAATGGAGTGTCAGTCTACAGTTGGCTTTCAGTAAAACTTGTACTGCTCTTAGAAATAGCTATCATACAACTTCATAGTAAATCATCAGAATCGCTAGCAGATACCAAGTGCTTTACCATGTGCCAGGCCCTATTGACTCAAAGTATTTCCCACACGATGATGCTTTTATTCCTTACGACAACCTTACTGTAGACAACATCAGTGCCTCACTGTATACTGTGTATCTCCCATTTATCTTGGGTGAGATAATGCTGAAGTGTGTGTTTTATGCCTTTTCCCACCATTTACCATGGAATTAAGCTCCAGCCACTCTCAGTAGTTAGTGGATTAATAACAAAGTTTATGGGCTTCCTTCCCCACCCTAAATCACTGCCCCACTCCTCTGCCAGCTTTCAAGGCCCTCTCCACATAAAAGCACTTTCTCTTGGATTCAGGGTCTGCTTCTAGGGAAGCCAAAGTAAGACAGTTAATATTATGGAAACTTGAGACCCAGAAGTTAACTGATCCTCTGATGGGATAATGGTAGTGATGAAGGAACGGACACATGAATGATTTTTGAGTAGAATGGTGGAAGACAGGAGGTTATGATCCAGATCCATAAGAGCGCCATTTGCAAGGGAAACATGAATTTGGGTCTGTTTTCTACATTCTGAAAATAACTGACTATGTGTTACCCCTGAGTATGAGTTTACAAGATATAATTTAGGGAAAATGATAAGCAGTATTAGGTAATGAGCAGGTGAAGTTATCTCAAGAGGTAATTCAGAATGAAACAAGAAATTAGGTTCAAGAATAGTTAAAATAAGTTTCTGAAATAATTTATCCAAAATAAATTATTAAAGGAAGCTCAAGATAACAAGAATAGACTTCTAACTTGTCAAGGTCATTGCTATGAAAGACTCACAAATGTTGGCTGTTGGCTAGGATATTGGGCTGGACCCACCATTTCTCAGTAAGTATAGTGGTTCTCATGTTCCTAAAATATGGGTGAATGCCACAAAAAAGAAAGATTATCAGCTATTTTGAAAAAGAACAGGATGTAAAAACAGCAGATTTTCAACAACAAGCAAGGATGGGTGCCACTGGAGTCTTCAGGCCATTCTCACCTTCACACTGTTGTTAAGAATAATCCAGTACCCTCAGCAAGAGTGTTTATATTGATAAATAACAAAGTAGGATGTCTATTACTATACCTAAAGTTCTAAAAAACATACAACTTTGATTAGAAGTCAAGAATAGATGTTGACAGCTCCAAAACATTTGGATGGTCACACTTTGGCTTTAACATTTAATTTGAAAATAGCTGAATAGCTCATGAAAATGTCCAGAGATCAAAGGATTTTCATAAAGTTAAGATAAAATGTCAGCAGTGCCTTGTCAATACCCCAGGAAAAGTGCTGAAACAGCACGAGCTCCCATGTCATTAGGGCACTAACACGGTTACGCTCCTGGACTCAGGGTGCTTTGTCTGCGTACCACCGAGGAGTTACTGTCCATCAGAACTCGCATGAAGCCTACTTTGGAAGTTTAATAAGGCTCTGCCTAGAGTGTTATACTTCACCAAGTGGAAGTTCTTTTCTCCACAGCAGTGCATCTAGGAAAGTGCTGAGGTGGAACCGACAACCTCAGCAAAAGAGGCATAAAACTTGATGACCAGGCAGCTCTCCCGCACCTGCGGCACCGCACAGCTGTACCCCACGGGGCACAGCAGGACCACATGGCTGGGCCTGTGGGCAGTTCCCCTGCAGGGCTGAGTGCGTGAAGGTAAAGGCTCCTGGGTATGTGGCTGTCCCAGCCATGTCATTGCACTCACCTTCCCCCTTCATCTTAACTTTCATCATTTACTTTGAAGATATTTCACGAGAAGTGTATCGATGTCACCTTTTGAAAGAGCAAGATTTTATATGTGTATGTGGGATTTAGAATTCAGGGAGGATTTTCAAATTTCAAAGGGCTTTGTTAAATGAATTCGTTCATACAAACAGCTAACTGCTAACAGAAGCAACTCCCTATTTACAAAAGGAAAAATAAATAAATAAAGGGTCCTACCAGAAAAAGAAAAAAGTTCAAACACCATGTCCCAAGTGGGAGTGACCTGGAGCACCATGGCATCATTTCTCCTTTAATCTTTGCATTTTCTCTACTTCCGTCCTCCCCCTTCCATCCCTCTTTTCTTCGTTCCCAATTTTTTTATCAGAATGATGGAAAATTATATGACATAAAACATTTACAACCATCATATCCTATTTTTTTGTTTTTCATTTAACCGATAGTCTGACAGACAAGAGCAAAATGTGGTATGTATTACATTTGCCATACAGGTTTGTCTCTGCTGCCCTGTAGGATGTCTCGTCCTGTCTAACTGCACCTGCTGACTGTGAATTTAAATAATAACTATTTCCATGATGAATGTTCTTTTCACATCATTAGAGAATGTATATTTAAAAAGAAGCCCTGCTTCAAACCAAATAATTACCTAGAATAAACACATATTATTTTAGTATTTATTAGGTTACAAGTTGCTGAATCTTTTTTTTTAATTGGAGTATAGTTACTTTACAATAATGTTAGTTTACACTGTACAGCAAAGTGAATCAGCTATACATATACATATATCCCCTCTTTTTTGGATTTCCTTCTCATTTAGGTCACCACAGAGCACTGAGTAAAGTTCCCTGTGCTTACAGTAGATTCTCATTAGTTATCTATTTTATACATAGCATCAACAGTGTATATATGTAAATCCCAATCTCCCAATTCATCCCACCACCACCCCCTTCCCCCCTTGGTATGTGGTACATATATACAATGGAATATAAAAAGGAATGAAATTGGGTCATTTGTAGAGACATGGATGGACCTAGAGACTGTCATATAGAGTGAAGTAAGTCAGAAAAAGAAAAACAAATATTGTATATTAACACATATATGTGGAATCTGAAAAAATTGGTATAGACGATCTTATTTACAAAGCAGAAATAGAGACACAGACGTAGAGAACAAGTTGCTGAATCTTAAAATCACTTTCATCTTCACAGAACATTCTTTTTGTGTCCAACGGGCAACCCACTACTGAGGAGGACATGTGGACTTTATGACACGTCATCTTTAGACAAAAAATAAAAGAAACTGAAATTGGTAATGAAATTTTCTCTAATTACATAATGACCACAAGACTTTTCATTTGAGTTAAAAACTCAAAATCAGCAATTAATTCTCATAAACTAAAATAGACACAGGGCATAGTTTAAAGACAAAGATAAATGCACCCAATACCTATTTTCCCCTGAAAATCTTGGTTGTCAAACAAACTATAGTGCTGGGCACAGGGCAAGTATCAGCCACATGTCAAGTAGCCGGGCATGATGAACGCCTGCCTGCCACGTGCACTAAGTTGCCAGAAATGCAGCCATGCCCCCAAGCCTCGGCTCCCCCTGCAAACCTCAGTTGCCATGCTTATCTGAAGTGAAGTGTTATACTAGCGGCTGTCTCACATAGCCCTTTGTGGATTAAGCTTCCAAGGCTCTATGCCAATGCTAGTTTTTGTTGTTGCTGTTTGTTTTCATCTTACGTTTCGTTGGAGAATGGGCATGAGACAATCAGAAAAGTGGAAGATGCTTCTAATGGCATTAACTGACTATGTATGCCAGAGGTGTGCCACTGATGTAGGTTATGGAGTTTCTGTGACTGAGCTTCCAAGTTACTGCATGTTTCAGTTCAGATTTTAGTCATAACAGTTAAAATCTGTAGTGAGCCATGTTCACTGTATGTGTTCAACAGGTCGGGAATTACACCAGTCCCTTTCAGGGAGCTGAAAAATTCTGATGATATGTAAAAGTAACCACTGGTGGTTGGCCACTGATGCTGAACATTTTAATATTCAAAGAATCCTAAAAAGGTTTACAAAGACAATTTAAACTGTCTAGATATCATGAACAAAGTCCCACTACCTTAGGATCTAGCTAAGCTGCTGATAAGACTTTCAAGCAAAAGCGTGTAATAAAACTTTAGCTGCTTCTTTATTTTCAGGTTTATCTAAGACTCATTTTCTTATCACATCCTAAAGTAGGAATCACACTCCTAGAATTTTCTTTCTTTAAAAAAGTTCACAGATTTCAACTCCTATTTGTTCTCACAGTGTTCCTGTAGAAAGTGAGACCATCAACTGAAATTCTTGTACAAAAGCAGCTACAAAGACATGGGGACAATCAACTGGAAGAAAAGCTAATCGTTTTCATTCTAGGCAAGTAAGAAAAAAAATGGTTTCTTGAGGAATAATAAGGTTATGACTTGAGCCAACTACAAATCATCCTTTGAGCCTGGCGTTGGTCTGCTGGTGTCAGCAGAAACCCTGGGACACAATGCTGACCAAACTTTCCCTGGAGACGAGCAAAGGGGATGAGCATTTTGACCTCTGGTGTGAGGCATCACACAAAACCTCTCATTGTCACACACAGGATCACATCGGAAATAACACCAGAGTTCTGACCAATTGTGTTTCTTCTGAAGACCCTCTCAAACTCCAGCATCATCTAGCCCCCTCCTCCACTCTCCATCTGCCTTTTCTCTGAGTGTCTTTACTTCCCGCTTCCACTATTTACCCCTCCTCCCTCCCTTCCTTCTTTCTCCAGAAATGTTTTAACACTGGTTAGATAACAAGCACCTTTTCAGCAGGTACTGACACCCTAAGATTCTGGCCTTACTCTTTCGATTTGCCCTTCTTTTCTATTTTCTCACACAAGCTTTGTGTTCCTCTGTCACTAGTTTGTTTTTTCCTCTTTTCTCCTTTGTCTTACGTATGAGTTTTACGACAACAAAGGGCAAGGGGTGATTTAGTTACACGTGTCCCTAATAGGGAAGGAAAGAGCACATGAAAAAGGCAAAGAGAGGGAAAGGAGGACAGAAGCCAGAACTACAGAAACCGAAAGGGACAAGCAGAATCCACATGGACGAATCCCCAAAATGTGGCCCAGGGCACCTGTGGCCCCATCAGGAGTTACTCTGCATATAGGCAGCTACCTCAGCAGGGCGGGAGCCTCCCAGAATGAAGAGAACCTCAGAAGTAAATGACCCGTGGTGCTTCGGGGGAGAGGATGAAGAATGAAGCTAAGCACAGATTGTTTAATGACCTAAACTCTAGGAGAAAGAAATTATAAGGAATAAGGTTACTTATCTGCCTAAGGTTATGTGTCAGTCCAAATGGCTACAATTAGAACTTACTGATTCTTCCCAGTAGTTTGTTGTAAATGAGTCCAGAGTAAATTGAGCTAGAGAAAATGTAATTATAAAAATGAGAGTTGGAAATAACTCAGGAGATCATTCTGTTCCAACCTCTGCTTGAACACCTTCCTCACTGAGCAGCTCCAGATGACTGGACTGAAGTCCCAAGTAGCTCCCTTGCCTTCCTCTCAGAGAGAATCCCTTCCTGGTTTATCACAGTGCAGGTGAGAGAATATCCAACCGAAATACATTTTAACACTAATGAGAAATAAGAGCTCAAGTGGATGGAGAGCAGGAGGAAGGTTATAATGGGGAATTAAACACCTTTTTTCGTTGGCTAGTGTGACCATTGATTTCTATTCTCAGAGGCCATGAGACCTAAGGATTCCCTGTTCCTACCACAAGTTTACCACAAGGAAATGAAATGAGCACATTAGTATCTGAGCAAGCATTTTTTTCATGAAAAAATAACAAACATCTCATAAAATGAAGCATATCTTATTAAGTATATACTGCCTGGTTTATATCCATTTCTAAATTCTACTTTTAATTTATGACAAAACACTGACATTTGCTCAACAAGGGTGTGATGGAAGGATGCTGCACTGGGCTCTCACTGGCCCTCACTGGTACCCAGACCGTTGGGCTATTCACTGTGCCCCACAGAAGCCCACAGCCTCGTCTAAAAGAGTGGCAACTGCGTGCAATCCATACATCAAGGCAACAGGCTGGGGCAAAGGATCAAGTGATAGTGAGAAAAGCAAAAATCTTTTCAGATATAATAGTTCCCATGCCTAAATATCACCAAGCTCTCTTCTACATTTCTTTGAAATATTTAGGGAAAAGTATTTGGTGAAACAACAAATCCTTATAATCCAAACATTGTTTTCTATCCCTCCAAGACTATAGTCAACTCAGAAGAGTATTTGACTCCAGCCCAGAGCAGGATGGTATTAATTTATGATTATTAATTCCCTACTTTTGCACTTGAAGCAGTTGAAGGCTTATGTTCTGAATCATACAAGGAGGATGGTTATGTAGGGCCGCTGCTAAGGATACATGCATATTTACTTTAGTCACCAGTTTTACGTGTAATAACGGCAACAGCTTTTTCAATGAAGGCGTAGAAAAAAACCTTGAAGATCTTTTACAGATTGTCTAAACTGTTTTGATAGTGGTAAAGTATAAATGTACATACACTAAGGTGCTTTGTGAATCACAGCTATACATGATCAAAGTAAGAAATCTCATGTTATTTAACCCACTTCAAATGTTTCCAATTTTGAGTAATGTCCATTTCTTTTACTTTTTTTCTTTTTTTGGTTAAAATTTTCCCTATGGAGCAAAGGATTTAGACTGAAACTTTAAGAAGAACTATTAGGTCACAGGAGAATACATAATACAAAGGGAGACGAAGAAGATCAGGACTGCACAGGGAAGTCTGCTTGTCCCCAAATGCACATACGTTTCAAATGTTTAGGAGCTAATGCAATGATAGTTCCAGCTGCCAAAATAAATCAGCACAGAAAATTCCACAGCCTAAGATTTCCCATTTTATTTTATTTTATTTTTAACATCTTTATTGTAAAATTGCTTTACAATGGTGTGTTAGTTTCTGCTTTAAAACAAAGTGAATCAGTTATACATATATATATGTTCCCATATCTCTTCCCTCTTGCATCTCCCTCCCTCCCACCCTCCCTATCCCACCCCTCTAGGTGGTCACAAACCACCCAGCTGATCTCCCTGTGCTAGGCGGCTGCTTCCCACTAGCTATCTATTTTATGTTTGGTAGTGTATAAATGTCTATGCCACTCTCTCACTTTGTCACAGCTTACCCTTCCCCCTCCCCACATCCTCAAGTCCATTCTCTAGTAGGTCTGTGTCTTTATTCCCATCCCACCCCTAGGTTCTTCATGACCTTCTTTTTTTTTTTCCCTTAGATTCCATATATATGTGTTAGCATACAGTATTTGTTTTTCTCTTTCTGACTTACTTCACTCTGTACGACAGACTCTAGGTCCACCCACCTCACTACAAATAACTCAATTTCGTTTCTTTTTATGGCTGAGTAATATTCCATTGTATATATGTGCCACATCTTCTTTATCCATTTATCTGATAATGGACACTTAGGTTGCTTCCATGTCCTGACTATTGTAAATAGAGCTGCAATGAACATTTTGGCACATGACTCTTTTTGAACTATGGTTTCCTCATGGTATATGCCCAGTAGTGGGATTGCTGGGTCGTATAGTAGTTCTATTTTTAGTTTTATAAAGGAACCTCCATAGTGGCTGTATCAATTTACATTTCCACCAACAGTGCAAGAGTGTTCCCTTTTCTCCACACCCTCTCCAGCATTTACTGTTTCTAGATTTTTTGATGATGGCCATTCTGACCAGTGTGAGGTGATATCTCATTGTAGTTTTGATTTGCATTTCTCTAATGATTAATGATGTTGAGCATTCTTTCATGTGTTTGTTGGCAATCTGTATATCTTCTTTGGAGAAATGTCTATTTAGGTCTTCTGACCATTTTTGGATTGCGTTGTTTGTTTTTTTATTATTGAGCTGCATGAGCTGCTTGTAAATCTTGGAGGTTAATCCTTTGTCAGTTGCTTCATTTGCAAATATTTTCTCCCATTCTGAGGGCTGTCTTTTTGTCTTGTTTATGGTTTCCTTTGCTCTGCAAAAGGTTTTAAGTTTCATTAGGTCCCATTTGTTTATTTTTGTTTTTATTTCCATTTCTCTAGGAGGTGGGTCAAAAAGGATCTTGCTGTGATTTATGTCATAGTGTTCTGCCTATGTTTTCCTCTAAGAGTTTGATAGTGTCTGGCCTTACATTTAGGTCTTTAATCCATTTGAGTTTATTTTTGTATATGGTGTTAGGGAGTGTTCTAATCTCATACTTTTACATGTACCTGTCCAGTTTTCCCAGAACCACTTATTGAAGAGGCTGTCTTTTCTCCACTGTATATTCTTGCCTCCTTTATCAAAGATAAGGTGACCATATGTGTGTGGGTTTATCCCTGGGCTTTCTCTCCTGTTCCATTGATCTATATTTCTGTTTTTGTGCCAGTACCATACTGTCTTGACCAGATGGCTTCACAGGCGAATTCTATCAAACATTTAGAGAAGAGCTAACACCTATCCTTCTCAAACTCTTCCAAAATATAGCAGAGGGAGGAACACTCCCAAACTCATTCTACGAGGCCACCATCACCCTGATACCAAAACCAGACAAAGATGTCACAAAGAAAGAAAACGACAGGCCAATAACACTGATGAACATACATGCAAAAATCCTCAACAAAATACTAGCAAGGAGAATCCAACAGCACATTAAAAGGATCATACACCATGATCAAGTGGGGTTTATTCCTGGAATGCAAGGATTCTTCAATGTATGCAAATTAATCAACATGATACACCATATTAACAAATTGAAGGATAAAAACCACATGATCATCTCAATAGATGCAGAGAAAGCTTTCAACAAAATTCAACACCCATTTATGATAAAAACCCTGTAGAAAGTAGGCCTAGAGGGAACTTTCCTCAACATAATAAAGGCCATGTATGACAAACCCACAGCCAACATCGTCCTCAATGGTGAAAAACTGAAACCATTTCCAATAAGATCAGGAACAAGACAAGCTTGCCCACTCTCACCACTATTATTCAACATAGTTTTGGAAGTTTTAGCCACAGCAATCACAGAAGAAAAGGAAATAAAAGGAATCCAAATCGGAAAAGAAGAAGTAAAGCTGTCACTGTTTGCAGATGATGTGATACTCTACATAGAGAATCCTAAAGATGCTATGAGAAAACTACTAGAGCTAATCAATGAATTTGGTAAAGTAGCAGGATACAAAATTAATGCACAGAAATCTCTGGCATTCCGATACACTAATGATGAAAAATCTGAAAGTGAAATCAAGAAAACACTCTCATTTACCATTGCAACAAAAAGAATAAAATATCTAGGAATAAACCTACCTAAGGAGACAAAAGACCTGTATGCAGAAAATTATAAGACTCTGATGAAAGAAGTTAAAGATGATACAAATAGATGGAGAGATATACCATGTTCTTGGATTGGAAGAATCAACATTGTGAAAATGACTCTACTACCCAAAGCAATCTACCGATTCAATGCAATCCCTATCAATCTATCACTGGCATTTTTCACAGAACTAGAACAAAAAAATTTCACAATTTGTATGGAAACACAAAAGACCCCGAATAGCCAAAGCAATCTTGAGATCAAAAAATGGAGCTGGAGGAATCAGGCTCCCTGACTTCAGACTATACTACAAAGCTACAGTAATCAAGATTTCCCATTTTAAAAGCAGAAGTACACTGTTTTTTTTTTTCCTTTTTTTGACCCTCACAACAATCAGGAGAACACATGTATTGGTAACTGTTTCCACAGGAAACCAAAAGCACAGATTGATTACCAAGTTGCCCCAATTCACTCAACCAATTAGTGGCAGAGATAAGCCCAAGCTGAAACCCCAAGCTGACCTGGTGTTCCAAACATTCTCAAGAAAACTGAAATAGGAACGGAAAACACACAAAAGGAAATGGAATTTCATTTCTCTTATTTGGGTCATGCTAAATACACAGGCTCTTCTGGTGCCCTTGTAGGCATGGGAAGGGGAGGTCCACTGGAGTCCCATGACTACAACAGAAGGCTGTGCTTTGCATCCCTGGGGGAGGAGACTCTAGAATCTACAGGGAGATTTTGCTTTCCACTCCAACATTAAAGAGCTTAGAAGTTGTCCCTCCTGTTATCACAATGAGAAAAAAGCTGACCACACTGAAATTCAACAACTCTTCCATCTGAGAGTTGAGGTCACAGGGCAAGCTACTGCTTGAAAACTGGAGAGACAGAAAGTTAGAAACACAGAATCAGAGCTCTTTGGAGTAGAAGCTACTGTTGTAGCCAGCAACGAGGTAATGGACTAATTGCTAGAAGTTGGGCACAGACTACCTTGAGCATGAAAAATTCTTGGGGACCCATTCTTAGGAGTGCTCCCACACTTTTGTGAGTTTTTACCATCAGGAGTTCCAATCAGGCTCTCAGTGTGAAGACTATAGAAAAATTCCCTTGTGCTTTTAGTAAGGGGAGGAGAACAGAAACCATTTTGAAATATGCAGAGTGCCCCTTTCCTCTTAACAAAGGCCTGTACTCAAGGAAAACTCTTTTACCAGAGCCTAACCAATGTGAGGGAGGGGTAAAATACCCAACTCCAGCCCCTCCAGCCTTCCTGTCTCACTTAAGGTGGAGAAAAAGGCTAAGAAGCACTTCAGAAGGTCACGGCCCAGGGGCACAGGCCACTAAAAGACTGAGAGTTAATCGAAGGACTATGGAATGCTTCTTTTTCCCCATGCCTCACCACCACACCAGCAGGACTCATATATTAATGAGAGACTACAACTCAAAGAACTGAAAGTCTGAGACTCAGTCTAAGAAGGAGTCCCAGGGAAACCCAGACAGTAGACAAAAACAAGGACACTACATGAAATTTTAGCCTCAGAAAGCTACAGCAAAGAGTAAACACAGCTTAACTCCTAACCAGATAAACATAAAACCTCACACTACAGGCCAGTTTACCTCAGTTCTCTTTACCAACACATCATGTTTAGCTTACAACAAGAAATTACAAGACATGTTAAAGGCCAAAAACACAGTGTGAAGAGATAAAGCAAGCATCAGAAACAAACTCAGACATTTTGGGATTATCAGACAGGAAATTTAAAATAACTATGACTAATATGCTAAGGGTTCTAAAAGGAAAAGTGGACAATATGCAAGAAAATATGGGTAACATAAGCAGAGAGATGGAAACTAAGTAAGAATCAAAAGAAAAATGCTAGAAACTAAAAACATAACAACAGAAAGAAAGAATGCTTTTGATGGGTCCATTCGTAGACTAAACAGAGTTGAGGAAAGAATCACTAAGCTTAAAGAAATGTCAGTAGAGACATCTCGAACTGAAAAGCCAAGAGGAAAAGAGTGAAAGAAACAGAACAGACTACCCAAGGACTGTGAGATAATTACAAAGTGTATACAATACCTGAAGTGGGAAAGAAATATAATATTAAATAATGGCTGAGAATTTTCCAAAGTTAGTAACAGACACCAAACCACAGATATAAGAAGCTCAGAGAACACAAAGCAGAAAAAATAGGAAAAAAAATATATATGTATATATATTTACACATAGGCGTGCCCTATTAAAATTGCAAAAAACCAAAGACAAAGGGAAGATGCAGAAAGAAGCCAGAGGAAAAGACACCTTACCTATAGAAGAATAAGGATAAGAATTATATCAGACTTTGTTTCAGAGACCATAAAAGCAAGTCTAGAATGGAGTGAAATATTTAAATTGTTGAAAGAAAAAAAACACTAACTTAGAATTCTCTATCTAGTGAAAATTATCCTTCAAAAGTGAAGGGAAAACAGACTTTCTCAGACAAATGTAAATGCAGGGAATTTGTTGACAATAGACCTGATTTGCAAAAAGTATTAATACTTCAGAGAAGAAAATTGATATAGATCAGAAACTCAGATCTACACAAAGAAAGGAAGAAAGAATGAGAATAAAATCTTTTATTTTTCTTATTCTTAATTGATCTAACAGATAGCTTTTTGTTCAAAATAATAGCAGCAATAGAATTGGGGATTACAGCTTATAGATAAGGGAAATAGATAAAACATCCTGTGTCCTAGACCCAAACAGCAGAGTTTGATTCTGAGACAGCAAATCCAAGGAACCCATCTTCAGGCACTGAAAGGCAATTTTTCTTTTCATGGTACTTACTAAAATTCTCGATAGTCTTTGCTTTCATGGTAGTTTAAGTAAGAAAGTAAAAAGTAAATTCTACATCAGGAACCACAAAACAAAACAAAAACAAAAACAAAAATGAAATTCAATGGTGTTTGAGCTTATATTATTTCTCCCTGAAGTGGAAATTTTATACTATTTGAGGTTTCTTCCCACAGCAAATTTTCAGGAGTCTAAGTTATTGACATCCCTCCTTCCCTCAATCCCCAAACTCCTTTCCACAGGCTAATACATTCTGATAAAGTAAATGGTGCATTCTTTGGCACTTTGTTATGGGTTCATCATGTCTATCACGTGTGGGGCAACCACATGTACTGAGTCAGAATGGACTCTCACCTCGGCCCTGGATCAGCAATTACCTGAATCTACCTGGGGACCTGTCTTTGCAAGGCTCTAGACAATCTGACTCTCACCTCCCCAGCAACCTGCAGACTCACACTGCCCTGTGACAAGTCAGCCCATTCGTCACACTCAGCGTGAACCTTACAGAGGGTCCTACCAGAGTTCCTGACCACCACTGATGGTGGGAGCCTTAGATATCAAAACACTCTCAAGAAAAGCCTGCACATTGAGTATCTGACCATGGAGATCTCTGCTGAAGTTCGATTGGACTAATTCTGACAATGCAATACTGCACCCCAGAAACTGGCCAACGAGTAATGAATTTGAGGGAATGTTGACATAAGTAATAAAACCAAATTTGGGGGATTGGAAAAGAGATGACACAACAAAACATGCTTAAAACACATTCCTATCCAAACCCACATACATTTTTAAGACTCCTTGTAACATACACGGCTCTTCTGGAAGCAGATGGCCTTGCAGTTTTCAGACCAACATAGATCCTTCAGAGTGCTAACTGCATGGGAAGTATAATTCTATTGATAAAAATTCAATTACTTGTGTAAGCACAAGGTTGGGAAAAATGCTTCTGAAAAGCTATGTTATCCTACTAAAATAGGATAAATAATGGTCTATTCTAAAAGTGTAAGCATTTATTATTATTAAAATAATGTGATTCTCCTTTGAATTCCTTGGAAATAAACATTACTTACATATGCTGCTTTTTTTTTTTTTTTTTTTTTTTTTGCGGTACGCGGGCCTCTCACTGTTGCGGCCTCTCCCGTTGCGGAGCACAGGTTCCGGACGCGCAGGCTCAGTGGCCATGGCTCACGGCCTAGCCGCTCTGTGGCATGTGGGATCTTCCCGGAGCGGGGCACGAACCCGTGTCCCCTGCATCGGCAGGCGGACTCTCAACCACTGCGCCACCAGGGAAGCCCACATATGCTTCTTTTTAAAAAATCACACTACTGGACTTCTGCTTGAGAATGAAAATCTTGGGAAAGATGCAAAGTCTATACAGCATGATCCGCTCAGTAACCAACTAAGTTTTCAATGCCTGAGCCTAAAAAGTGGCCTGTCTCCCTCTGTATTTCCACTCGGACCTGGCTGTCTAGCACACTTTCCCATGCACTTCCCAAATCCTACAGGGAAGCAGGAACTCAGACAGAACAGGTAACTGGGAGCAAACATGTCAGCTTTAACTTTCATTCCGGGATTCTCCACTCCCCCAACCCAGAGTTTCAGAGAGGGCAAACAGAAAGTTCCGTCAATTCCCTTGGGTTGCAAACAGAGACTGAACTATCTCACCCCACTTCCATGACAAGCACTTTTCAAGCGACTGACTTAGTAAATCACACAAACACTAGCTAAAGAAAACTAGCCCTAAATAAAAGCTCCTTGAAGATCGAGTAACAATGCTCTCCTCACATTTTATCTCCACACCCACCATTACCCCTGTCAGGTTCAGGGCCTTGATCAAGGTAGGAGCCATCAAATGCTTTTATTTTTCTTTGAATGACAGATCTAGGAAAGGACTTGGATATCATCTGCCATTTCATTCATCCCACCTCCCTCATCACCTTAGTGCTGATCAAGAGTCCCAGCTCATCAGCTAAGCAAGCCTCTATGAATCACACCTAGCAGGGGATGAAACAGCTCCATGCAATCTGCACAAAGGACAGATGCAAAACAGGCTGCCAGATTAGACTCTCTGACTGCCAAAGAAATGTGAACTGATTACATCCCAATAGGAAAAGGGGACAGATGGATTGACGTGACTAATGTCATTAGGCTATTTGCCTCTGGGAATTAGAAACAGGGAGAAAACACAAGAGTATGTACCCATATGCTTCACAAAGGTAAGGACTGGGATATTTCAGCTTGTTTCTTGGTTAAAAGAAGTATTTATTCTCTATTACATACTCTTCCATTTCTCTCACAACCTGGCTATGACTGTCAGAGTGAAATCTATTAGAATTCAATTGATCACCATATGACCACACTCAGGGAATCACAATTATAACACATTTATGGGGGACTGTTCTCTGAACATAAAAGCACAGTGAGAAGCAATGCACAATAAGAAAAAGGCTATGAGAGTCTTGTCCAAAAGGATAAAAATGGAATACAGAAAACTTTTTTAACTGATGAAAAATATACATATTCAAGAGAGAAGAGGTAAATAGAAGGAGAATGAAAGGAAAGGGAAGAGAAAGGTGAAGAGAGGGCCTAATGGGAAGAGAAAAAATATATTTATGGGGCTAATTCTCCCTCTTTCAAGCTCATTATTGCCTTTCCCCTCTATCTCCCCCCAAACTCCCGCTTCACTTGTGTTCAACAGATGCATGTTTATCCTCCCGACACTTAGCTGTCAGAAACGTCATCTGTTAAAACATTAGTTTTGAGGAATGTGAAAAAGAAAGCTGATATAGTAAATCTGATTCAACAACCACCACCACCATAACAAAAAAAATAACATTTATCTTTGAGTAAGGTGTGTTGAACCTCTACAATAGAACATAATTGCCAAATTTAGATTAAATAAACAAAATTTTAATAAAGCGACAGAAAAAAAGAATGTCATTCTTTATACAGTATGATGAGTTTCTGAGTTTACATTAAACTAATATATCAAAATAGTAAAAAAAGTAAAAGCAGATTCAAAAGCCAATTGAGAAGCAGGAATACAAATATTCAGATGAACATTTGTCAGGGTTTAAAAAGAAACTAGGAATGAGTTTCTTTTTAAATTCCAGGGCTAGGAATGAACAGTGCCTACTCCACCAGAACAAGATTCCACAGGGCACGAGGTGATGCACTCACAAGGCCTTACCTCCGTAGTGGGGAATAATTAACCTTAGACTGAACTGTGCTCCAATCCTGCCTAATCAATAGTAAAAGCAAGACTCTGAAGGATAAAGCTGTTTTCAAAGAACTTAACTGTGTCCCAGAACAAAGCCCAAGAATATTTATAGAAAGACAAAAATATCAAGCACTCAGCAAGTTAAAATTCATAATGTTCTGAATCCAGTGATTACTGGGCATGTAAAAAAAGTATGAAAATACAACCCATAATAAGGAAGTATCAATGAATCAAAAGGAGATAGACCCAGAACTTACAAAAATGCTAGGATTAGCAGAAAAGGACGTTTAAAAAGTTATTAGAGGGCTTCCCTGGTGGCGCAGTGGTTGAGGGTCCACCTGCCGATGCAGGGGACATGGGTTCGTGCCCCAGTCCGGGAGGATCCCACATGCCGCGGAGCGGCTGGGCCCGTGAGCCATGGCCACTGGGCTTGTGCATCCAGAGCCTGTGCTCCGCAGCGGGAGGGGCCACGACAGTGGGAGGCCCGTGTCCCGCAAAAGAAAAAAAAAAGTTATTATAACACTACTGTATATGCTAAAAAGTTAGAGATATGAAGGATATAAAAAGGACTGAACTTTCTGAAATGAAAACTACAATATGTGGGATTAAATATATATAGATGGGAATAACAACAGCCTACACGCTGAAGGAGAAAAGATTAGTGAGTTTGAGGACATAGCAATAGAAACTACAGAGCGAAAAGTTAGAGAAAAAATAAAAATTATAATAAAGCTTTTTGAACTGAATGAAAATAAAAATGTAACATATTAGAATTCTGGGTGCTTAAAAAAATTATAACATGAAGATCTATTTTTAGAAAATAAGTTTTCAAATCAATGACCTTTGCTTCTACCATAAAACTGGGAAAAAGAAAGATTAACTGAGATTACTCTCTCAAAGTAAGTAGAAGAGAGAGAATAATAAAGATTAGACTAGAAATCAGTGAAATAGAAAACAAAAACAAAATAGAAAAATCAATGAAACCAAAAGCTGGTTCTTTAAGAAGTTCAATAAGTCTTTACCAGACTAATAAGGAAAAACTAACAAACAAACAGAGAAAGCAATGATTATGAATATTAGGAATGAGAGAAGCGACATCATTTCAGGGTCTATACACGTTTAGAAAAAATAAGGGAATGTTATGAACAAATTCATGCTGATACATTCTACAACTCAGATGAAATGGTCAAATTCTTCAAAGACACAAACGATCAAAGCTCACTCAAGAAACAATAGATAACATGAAAAACCCTACATCTATTAAGGAAATTAAATTTTAGTTAAAACTTTCCCACAAAGATTGTTGTTTCAATTGTGAACTCTACCAAACATAAAAGGAAGGAGTAATATGAATACTATGCAAACTCTTCCAGAAAACTGACAAGTAGGGAATGCTTCCCAGCTTATTTTCTGAGGTCAAAATTACCCTGATACCCAAATCTGACAGAGAAATCACAAGAAAAGAAAACTACAGATCAATATCCATGTTGAAACTTCATGTGACATTTTCAACCAAATTTTTAACAAATCAAATCCAACTACATATGAAAAGGGTAATACACCTTGACCAAGTTGAGCTTATCTCAGCAATCCAAGGTAAATTTAATATCTTTTAAAATTAATCAATGTAATCCAACATAATAACAAAAGATAAATCATATTTTCATCCCAATAGATACAGCGGAAAAAATTTTAACAAATTTCAACATCCATGTTTCATTGAAAAAACTCAGCAAACTAAGAATAGAGAAGAACTTCTTCAACCTAATAAACATCATCTATGAATGCTTACTATAAACATCATAATTAATTGTAAAAAGACCAACCACTTTCCTTCTAAAGTCAGGAACAAGATAAGGATAGTATTGTTACCACTTACCAACACTAAACAAGAGATTCTAGCCAGTGTAACAAGGCAAGAAAAAGAAATAAAATGCATCCAGATTGGAAAGGATAAGGTAACACTGTTTTTATCTGCAGATAACATGATTGTCTCTGTAGAAAATCCAATAGGATCTACAAAAAAGCTACTAGGGGCTTCCCTGGTGGCGCAGTGGTTGAGAGTCCGCCTGCCGATGCAGGGGACATGGGTTCGTGCCCCGGTCCGGGAGGATCCCACATGCCATGGAGCAGCTAGGCCCATGAGCCATGGCCCCTTAGCCTGCGCGTCCGGAGCCTGTGCTCCACAACGGGAGAGGCCACAACAGTGAGGGGCCCGTGTATCGCAAAAAAAAAAAAAAAAAAAAAAAAAAAAAAAAAAAGCTACTAGAACTAAGAAATGAGTTTAACAAGACTGCAGCATACAAGATCAATACACAGAAACCAGTTTTATTTCTACATAATAGCAACAATCAACTGGAAATTGCAGTTTAAAAACCTCCATTAATGACAGCATCCAAAAATAAGGAAGAGATGAACATGACAAAAGATGTGAAAGCTCTGAACAATGGAAACTACCAAACACTGCTAAAAGAAACTTTTTAAAACCTAAATATATGGATAGATATACAACATTCATGGGTTAGAAAACCTAACATGGCTAATATATCCATTCTCCCAAATGGGATCTTCATATTCAAAGCAATTCCAGTCAAAATCTCAGCATTTCTGTAGAAACTGACAAATATATTATAAAATTCATATAGAAATACAAAAGATCTAGCAAAGCCAAAATAACTTTTAAAAAAGGACAAAGTCATAGGACTATCACTACCTTATTTCAACAATTATTATAAAACTACAGTAATTGTGATAGTGTGGTATTGTCATAAAGATATACAAAAGAGCAGTGAAACAGAACAGAGTATCCAGAAATAGAACCAAACACAACAGATTCTGACAAAGGTACAAAGGTAATTCAGTAGAGAAGAAACAAATGGTGCTATAACAATTGGATATCCACAGACAAAAAATCCTTTTGCAAAAAAAGAACTTGAATCCCTATCTTGTACTATATACAAAAATTAAGTGAAAATAGATCATAGACCTAGATGTAAACCTAAAACTCTAAATTCCCAAAAGTAAACATAGGAGAAAACTTTGTGTCCTGAGGTTAGGCAAAGATTTCTTAAATTCAACACCAAAAGCACAATCCAAAAAATAAAAAACTGACAAATAGGACTTGACCCGAGTGAAAAACTTTGTGAAAATTTTTTGAAAGATACTTTTATGCTGATAAGAGGATGAAAAAAACAGACTGGGAGAAAAGCTACAGATCAGGAGAAAACATTGGAAAGCATCTATCTGATAAAGAACTTAAAACCAAATTATATAGGGAACTCTCAAAACTCAGCAATAAGAAAATAAACAACTCAATAAGATAATAGGCAAAATATCTGAACAGATGCTTCACCAAAGATGATATCCATCTAGAAAATAATCACGTAAACACATGCTCACCATTATTTGTCATTAGAGACATGCAAACTAAAAAGCACTGCACATCTAGTAGAATGGCTAACATTAAAATGACTGACCATACACATATAGAGTGCTGCCAGAGATAAGAGGAACTGAAACACTCACGTTGCTGATGGGAATATAAAACAGCACTACCGGGCTTCCCTGGTGGCGCAGTGGTTGAGAGTCCGCCTGCCGATGCAGGGGATGCGGGTTCGTGCCCCGGTCCGGGAAGATCCCACATGCCGCGGAGCGGCTGGGCCCGTGAGCCATGGCCACTGAGCCTGAGCGTCCAGAGCCTGTGCTCCGCAACGGGAGAGGCCACAGAGGTGAGAGGCCTACGTACCGCAAAAAACAAAAACAAAAACAAAAACAAAACAGCACTACCAATGTAGGAAATATTCTGGTTATTTCAGAAGAAGTTAAATGCTCACCTACCGTAAGTTCCAGCCAATACGCTCCCAGGTATTTACCCACAAGAAGTGAAAGCTTATGTACATACAAAGACCTGTGAGTGAATGTTCATATCAGCCTTTTTTATTAATAATCAAACCTGGAAAGGACCAAAATAGCCATCAACAAGTGAATGGATAAAAACACTCTGGTATATCCTTACAATACTATTCATCAATAAAACAGAAGAAACTATTGATACACACTTTACTATGGATAAATCTCAAAAAACTATACTGAGTAATAAAATCCAGATAAATAAGAATATACATTATATGATTTATGTATATAACATTCTAGAAAATGCCCATCAGTGCAGACAGGAAATGGGGGTGCAAGCATGGGATGAGGGAATTACCAAGGAGCCCAAAGGAACTTTTGGGGGTGATGGACATGTTCATTTCCTTAACTGTGGTGATGGCTCCACAAGTACGTGCAAGTCAGAATTCATCACGTCGTATAATTTAAATATGTGCCATTATATAGGTCAATTCTACTCTCAGTGGAGTTATTAAAAGCACACCAAAAAAAGGAAGAGAAAGTGAGAGATAAAGTACTTGGTTTCCCCACAACAAAAAGATGTTAAAACAAAACAAAACAAAACAAAAATACCCTACTACACTCAATATTAGTGTATTTTGATCAAAAAAAATGTTTCAGATGTCACTCAGGCTTTTCTAACCACCTTCACAACTCATGGGGTCCCAGCTCAAAAAGTGAGCCGGGCACCGCCGCTAAAGAAACATCCACTGTGTGGGAAGAAGCCACTCAAACCTCACAGATCTACTTATTCACTAGATCTCCCCACCAGAGTTCTTCACAGGGAAGTGTTACAAAAGCCTAGAAAATTTTCCTTGGAAATTCATACTTCGCTGTTATTTTTCAAGAAGCCAGATAATATTCATTTATGGCTTTTTTTCTTGTTCCTTTTTATTTTAAGGCACAGTATCATTTGTTAACATGTTCACCCCTTCACCAAGCATTCATTTAGCATCTACTGTGCCCAAAGAAATGTACTAACTGCAGTTAGGAAGAAAAAAGGTTCACTCCCTTTCTGGTGACACCTGTGTTCATTTTTTTTTTAAACAACCCAAATTAAAACAAGAAGAAAATAAGAACAAAGGCATAAGGAGAAGAAACATAAATATCAAGCACAAAGAGACCTGAAAGTATGAGCAATGAGTGAGGTGGAGTCATCAGCAAGGGTTTTCTGGGAAGAAGAGAGTGCCGGGTTCACTCATTCATTCATCAAGATTCTTGAAGCCAGATCTCTGCATGAAACTAAAAGGGATTCTCAGCCTCCCACCCACCCTCCTTTACCTTCAGTAAGTCTGTGAGGAGGGGATGTGGGGGTGCAAGTTCAGAGGGGAAAGAGAATTCACATTTGAGAATCAGTGCTTAGGCTACGGCTCTGCCCTGGGTGATGTGCCACATGTTACAAGTGCCTAGAAAGATGGGAATGTGGTTTACATCCAAGAGGCATTCATAATTTCAAGGAGAAATGAGCACAGAAATGCATGAGTGGGCCTCCCTGGTGGCGCAGTGGTTGAGAGTCCGCCTGCCGATGCAGGGGATACGGGTTCGTGCCCCGGTCTGGGAGGATCCCATATGCCGCGGAGCGGCTGGGCCCGTGAGCCATGGCCGCTGGGCCTGCGCATCCGGAGCCTGTGCTCCGCAACGGGAGAGGCCACAACAGTGAGAGGCCCGCATACCGCAAAAAGGAAAAAAAAAAAAAAAAAAAAAGAAATGCATGAGTGCACACATATGATAAATATTTTATTTATAATGTAGCAGATGCTATGAGACCATGGAAGAAAGTATCTGTGGAAGCCAGAGGGGCTTCTTGGAGAAAATATTTGTAGCAGATGCTATGAGACCATGGAAGAAAGTATCTGTGGAAGCCAGAGGGGCTTCTTGGAGAAAATATTTGCACTGAATATTGTGGATGAGGCTCTTATTAGAGAAGCAGGACAGGCATACTTCTAGCAAATATTTTGTAAGGATGCTATGAGATTTATATTAAAGGAATATCATATTGTCAGCATAGAGGATCAATGGTAAGATCAGATGCAAGGAAACCAGTTAGGAAATGACTACAAAGATCCAAGTAAGAAATGGCAAGATGTTGAATTAAAACAGTGGCAGGATGAAAAAGAGTATGGAGACTTAAGTATCAAGGATACTGAGTCCATCAGAGTGAATGACTAATTAGAGGTGCAGGTGGAGGGGGAGCTGGAGTCAAGGATGAACCTGAGCCTGTCCTGGGTGATGGACATGGCAGGGGTATTGTTTCCCTCGTGATTTCATTCATTTCGGAGATGCGTTCATTATTGGGAATGGTGAATTTGAGATGTTTCAGACACAGCCACATGGAGAAAGACACATTTTTCCACTGCAGATGGAATCGGGGTTCAGTGCCACAGACTGAGGTGTCAAATGAGTATTGAGAAGGCACTTGGCCAGTGCAGACGGGGGGACGGGGAGTGAGAAGACAAGTGCAAGGCCTGAGGGAGACAGAGCAGAATGCATGGGTGGAACATCAGAATGGCCAGGAGATCAGAGTCCTGGGCCTGAGGAGGAGGTGGGCAGTACGACAGGACAGGAAGCAGGACAGACAGCAGGGCTGGGAAGACATAAAGAAAGGATCAGAGGATTTAAAGTAGGGAACATAATGCTTGATTTCCAATAGTCAATCCGGCTACCATGTGAGGAGAGGAAACAAGAGGGGAGGCAAAGAGGTCGAGTCCAGATGGAGATGATGAAGTTGTGGGGGAGGATGGATTGGCAGAAGACCGAATCTGCACAGATGTGGCGGCAGCACTCTGAGGAGTCTCTGTTGATCAAGGAACAGAGTATGTGGAAGCCAGGAGCCAGTGACTCAAGAGCCCTGCTCCAGACATTTCATACTTGCAAATCTCAACCCCCAGTAGTTGTTGAGAATGGGGATCTGGCCCTTGGGAGAAGGGTGGGTTTGCACTATACATTAGTGGTGTTATCAGAGTGCCTATGGCATTGGAAAGACTGGGAGGGAAGCAGAGGGCAGGCACCAACCTTAGAAAGGTTAGGGGGAGGCTCCTTTCGTGCACAGAGGTGTAGGAGGTGGGCAGGGGGGTGGTGGAGTTCAGGCTTCAGAGGAAGCCAGGCCCTGCAGGCTATACTCCAGGGGCTGGCTGGGACACACAAAGGAAGTCACACCAGGGCCACAGACACCGTAGGAGACCACGGAGAGCTACGTGGGATAGGCGTGGGGTAGGGATAGAGAAAGGGCTCTGCTGGTAGAGGTGAACTGGCCTTGAGGGCGTGAGTGGGGAAAGGTCCAGAAGGACTCTGGTGGGAGATGGTGGTGCTCAGTCCCGAGAGCAGCTGAGGGAGGAATGCAGCAGTAGGAGGGGGAGCAGCGCTGGGGTGAAGGCATGTTTGTGGAGGACACGATGCTGTGAGGACAGCCAAGCAGATTCCCTCTTGAAACCCTTTTTATTATTTGTCCAGATGTGAGACGAGAGGCCATCTATTGAGGCCGTGGCCAGGAAGGAGGTTCTGAGCACAGAGGTGGAGGGTGGGAAAGCAAGTGGGTGGCTGTGGATTGGAGGTGAGACAATGCCCAGTCCATGGCACTGGCAGCCGGATCACCATGGACAGCTCCTCATCTCCTGTGGCCCTGAAATGTGGTGCTATGGTTCCCAAGTGTGAAAGGGGGAGGCCACGGGCAGGCTCTGGCCAGGGGTCTGTAGAGTGCATGGGGGTGGATAGCAGAGGGGCAAATCAAAAAGTTTCTCCAAGAGAGAGATCCACGTGATGGCCACTTCAGGAAAGAACTAGTCCTGGAGGCAGGGGTGCAGAAGCTCCGGGAAAAGCCACGCAATCTGCCCTTTCCATCAGTGTGGTGGGTGGGACTGAGAATACTCCCTCTTTGATGGAACCCTGGTGACAGGAGCTTCTGTGTATGTGACCATTTGTAAAGCTGCGCGCTTGATGTGTGCACCTCACCCTCTTTACTGCAGGTATGCTATACCTTAAAAATATCAGGTGAATTGGCCAAAAAGGGAGAGAAGCACAGCAGAAAAGTACGAGTGTCTGTTGATGACAAGGTCTGAAGTGCCCTCCCAGGCTGGCTTGCTGCGGTGGGGCCAGCGTGGGGGGAGAGGGGGGCATCTGTTGACAGGCCCGCTGGCCCAGAAGGAAACTCTGACACAGGTCAGCAAGGCGACTGCGCCAGGGAGCATGTGCTTGCCTTCCATTCAACACATGAGAACTCCGTGAAGGGAGATGCATGACCTTGGGCAGCTTATGTAACTCCTTCAAGCCTCAGCTCCTTCACATGCAGAACAGGCTTCAGAACAGTCCTGCCCACAGTCCTAACACCTCTCATTATGACAATTAAATGAGACGATACATGCAAACTGCTGTCTAGTGTTGGACACCCAATAATCCCTCAATACCTCTCTACTCTTATTCTTGTTGTTGTTGTTAGTCATGATGACACCTGTGTTTGAAATCACTTGAGACTGTCGCTGGTTCACAGGAGAAGTTCGACACACACTTGTCAAAGACAAATCTGAACCCATGTAGAACAGGAAGATCTTACAGGACACACCAAGAACAGAGAAAGGGAACCATCACCTGCCTCAAGGGGAGATAAAACACATCCCCAAAAAGCAGCATGCAAAAGAGTACAAAGCCACACAGTTAGGTATAAAAACAGAGTCCTGGTTAAATGTAGATGAGCTAAAGGTGTGCAGACAAGAGAGCAGACAGCGGGTGGAGGAGACCAAGTGTGAGTGACCTGAAGGATAAGGCGCATGTGGCCTGCAGAGAGGCTATTGCTCTCCAGGACCAGCCACTGATGGACGCAGGCAGGACAGAATGCGGGGGACTTGGGCCAATTAATAAAGAGACAGAAGGTGAGCAAGGTCTGAGGCAGGGCAGAAAAAACAACTGATTGAAGCCACCACTTCTGAGCTGCTGAGGGGATTCAGAAAAATAAACATCAGAATATGCCACTTTGGCCTGGGGATTATTTTGAGCTGAAGACAGTCAAGACCCAGAAGACTCAGGAAAAGCTTTTTACCTTCCCTTTAACCACCTAAAAGAAATTAGAAGGGGGCCTGCACCAGGAAGAGAGCTATTGCCAGAGATAACTCTCCTCTGAGAGACTTATCTGCATGGCAGGGCAACTCTACTTACCAAACATTTGTTCTTCTCACCTCCCAATGAAGGCCCTCCTTCCCTTTGAAGCCCCAGAGCCCTGTCCCTTTCCTTAGCTCAGATGGCACATAAGCCTCAATCATCTGGCTGCTTTTGAGTCTCATTTCTTTGTAGGAATTCTGTACAGAGGAAATTAAATTTGTTTTTCTCCCGTTAATCTATCTATGTCAATTTAATTATTAGACCAGCCACAGAATTTAGAAGAAGGGAAATGTTTTCGTCCCCTGCACTGCAAAGTCAACTTTGAGTGTGGAAGGTCCTCAGAAGCTTCTCTAAGAACCAAGCAGAGAACAGGGCAACAGATATGATGGTCAGAGAGGATTTTCCTGCAGCTGTGTGTGGGATGTGCTACATCCCCAAAGACAGAGGCAAGAAAACCCACATGATGTAATAAGACTCTCACAAAGATTCCACATGATGGAAGTAAGCCAAGTCAGGAACTAGGAGGATGACTTACCATTGGTAGTTATGTTGACCAAATGGTGAAACAATTACTATTAAAAGCTCAATTCTCTTACCCATCTTGAGCATACACAATATGTTCTTGATAGTGAAATGTTGGAAAATGTTGTTAAAGTTCATGAGTTGGTGCACTGGTCCTGTGAGAATATGAAATATACTAACAGCAGGTAGATTACTCTGTTTTCATTGTCTGAATCTCATCTGCTGCCTTGTGTGCAAAATGGGTCCTTTGTCAGTGAACTATTAAAAAGGTCCATGGCCTGGCATACAGGCTTCCTTTATTGCCAATCACTTATCACCTATAGAACGTGACCTTGACCTTCCAGAGATTGCTCTTTATAAATGTTCAGAGTTGCTGCCTCTTCCAAACACTAAAAGCAAAACACCCAGGGAGCAAGCCATGGTAAGAACACAAGCTAAACCACTGTGAAAACAGAGGCAGGTTTTCAAATAGAATGGGAAACAGTCTTGCAGGAATTCCCCACACCTCCTAATGGAAGTCCACCCAACTCATGCTTCATGCTCAATACCCTTACTCTCAGAAGGAAACAGAAGTCTCATCTTCAAAACATAAGATTGTGATTGATTTTTCTCCCAGGGTCCCAGAGGATACAAACTGCAGAATAGCTTTCAGCAACTGAATGCCCTAGGCTGACCCTCTTCCCCTGAATGTGCAGGGTTGTGAGGGAGTGCATGTTGGAGTGGAGGTGGAAACCACCCCAGGAATTAAAAACAGGTAGGATGATGATCATGATGCAGCAGCAACGGTGCGATGCTATTTATAGAGCCAGAGGCGCCTAAAACCCAATGTCTGCACCACCGCACACCCAGGCACCCCCTCCTTCCATCTCCTGGGGACCCACCTCCCAGGTGTGGCACCTGGTCCTTTCTGCATCCTCCCTGCATGTACCACACTGGCTCTGGACAGGACAAACTTTGCTCTGGATTGGAGTTATTCTTGCTGCCTGCACAACAGCCCATGGTCTTTGCTCTGGGTACATGGAGGCAGCACGGAGCTGGGGGCAGAGCAGGCTGGACCGCAGAGGGAGCCGAGGAACAACCCACTCAGTGTGGACTATTCTAGGACAACCACACCCACACGGACAAGTACAGGGACCTTTCTAGGAACTCAGGTTGCCACCCCCGACACAGTGAATGTGTTTTCTTCCAATTTCACACTTCTAATCAGGCATGAAACCATTCTATGAAAATACATGGCACGGGGATTCAAGCAATTGTCGATAATTATTAAAATTGCTCATATAAAATTTTATTCGTACTTTAATAGGCTCCATTTTGCAACATTGCTAGTAAAAGCTAAATTTAAAATATTCCAACCTTGAATTGACTGACAACATTAGATAACGTATATTTACTATCTTTCAAACATTATGTTTTAAATTGCCTGAAAGTGTGAACATACGATTCCTGTATTGCATCTTACCCCAAACTGACAGCTGTTTCTGTCATGAAATACGTCAGGTTATCAGTCTGGACACAGCTATTCTCAGGAAGGCGAGTCCTGATTACTAACTTCACAAACTAGTTCAGAAAATGAGGATGGCCAGGATGAGAAGGGAAGGGGTTAAAAGCAAAATCTAACCTAACAGTTAATATCATAACCCAAATTGGCAATCCCCAAACCCGGTAGATCATCAGACTCTGCATTATCTGTACCCCATACCAGCTGCCGCCAGTCATCACTGATCTCCTAGCTATCAGATCACCTTCGCTCACATGGATGGTAGAATCTGGGGTCTTAAATAACTGTGTGATGAGACACAGGGCACTGTGACTCAGAGCCCAGACGGCAAGTAGACATTTAGTTCAGAGTACTGAGGGACCCACAGAGACATATTTGTAAAAACTAGCAACTGTTCAATCTCCTTTCCCCTCCCCCCTCAAAGGTACCAGGTTTCCCTTAAACCACAAATATTTTTTCTTAAGAATGAGAGTTCTCCAGTTCATGAATTTTTTACATTATTTCTTTCCAAACCATTTTACACACACACAGAGAGCTAACTATACAGTCTCAGAGATTTTTCTAGTTATTTCAAAAGGAAGAAAAGTTCCTCAAATTGGAAAACTGAAATAGAAGCTGGGAAATGGAGATAAAGCCTAGGACTGAAACATGAAACCTATAAATCCAGTGAGTCAAGCCCTGCTGATATTTCAAAGATTCTATTTGCTTTCTTTTATCATAAAGAGCTCACAAGGGGCTTCCCTGGTGGCACAGTGGTTGACAGTCCGCCTGCCGATGCAGGGGACACGGGTTCATGCCCCGCTCCGGGAAGATCCCACATGCCGTGCAGCGGCTGGGCCCGTGAGCCATGGCCGCTGAGCCTGCACGTCCGGAGCCTGTGCTCCGCAACGGGAGAGGCCACAACAGTGAGAGGCCTGCGTACCGCAAAAAAAAAAAAAAAAAAAAAAAAAGAGTTCACAGAATTTCAGTTTCATCACTGAGTCAAATAAAGCACTCAAAAGTGGGCTTCAAACTGGATCCACCAGGAAAAATTTAAAAAACATGCCAATATTTGAAATGTTGAGCGAGGAGCAAACATGTCATTTTGCAAGGGCTTCATCCTCCTTCCATCCACCAGAAAATCTCCACCAGCTTTCCCGAGGCCACCTGTCCACGTGGCCTTCCAGCAACCGGAGGCCTGGAGAGCTGCTGGATTCAGCAGGTAGGGCCAGAAAAATCTAACCCTCCTGAAAGATGCTCGAGGGCCAACACCCCAAATGCCCACAGAGACCCTGCTCCTCAGTCTGATTACTCAAGGCTCCTTGGTGAGTCCGCTGAGACGCCAAGGAAGAGCCAAACGCAGATTTCGGCTGCACCCTCCATGTCCTGGAGGATTTTGCAGGAATATCTCAGAACGCTGCAGAAGACTGGTGTCCACAGCAGTGGTTCAATTAGTGCTTCCTGCATAACCACAGGTGATCTCTCCAACTACAACTCCGCCCCAAGCTCCGGCTACTCAATCTTACTCGGAAAAGAAGTTTGCATTCTTTAAATTAGAATGCAGTATTTTTTAATGAGCCCCCCAGTGTATGCAGGCCCTAGGCAATACTTCCATACTCACCTCATCGAACTTCATTTTCCCTTGGCTCAATTTGCTCCATCTAGGAAAGAAGTCCTCAACAGGAGTAGCAGGCCAGCTTTCAATCAGGCCAAGGTCCCACCTCAGACTTCACTCAGTTGGGTTGGGAGAAGAGATAAATGGGGCTGCTGGGATTAGTTCTAAGACAGTTTGGGGAGCTGCAGAACTAGCCCACAAAACAGAGACTTAAGAGCCACTTTATGAAATCTCTGGGTGACTATTTGGATTACTCGTTTATAAGAGACAGAATTTGAGAACATGGTGTTGCAGAAAAAAATGGGGTGCAACAGTGGTTAAGAATCCGCCTGCCAATGCTGGGGACACAGGTTCGAGCCCTGGTCCAGGAAGATCCCACATGCCGCAGAGCAACTAAGCCCATGCACCACAACTACTGAGCCTGCACTCTAGAGCCTGTGAGCCACAACTACTGAGCCCATCTGCCGTAACTACTGAAGCCCACGTGCCTAGAGCCTGTGCTCTGCAACAAGAGAAGCCACCGCAGTGAGAAGCCCGCGCACCACAATGAAGAACAGCCCCGGGCCTCCCTGGTGGCGCAGTGGTTGAGAGTCCGCCTGCCGATGCAGGGGATACGGGTTCGTGCCCCGGTCTGGGAGGATCCCATATGCCGCGGAGCGGCTGGGCCCGTGAGCCATGGCCGCTGAGCCTGCGCATCCGGAGCCTGTGCTCCGCAACGGGAGAGGCCACAACAGTGAGAGGCCTGCGTACGGAAAAAAAAAAAAAAAAGAACAGCCCCTGCTCGCCGCAACTAGAGAAAGCCCGCGCACAGCAACAAAGACTGGACACAGCCAAAAATTAATTAATTAATTTTTAAAAGATGGAATAGTTTCTGGTTTAAAAGATAAAATGCATATACAAAGCTTAAAAAAAAAATGGGGCACAAGAGGATGGTCATGTCCCAGGTCTCATGGAGTCCCTGGGACAGGATGTCAAATGAGGGTCCTTGGCTTCATGCAGGAAGGAATTCAAGAGCTAACCAGAATAAAGTGAAAGCAGGTTTATTTAGAGAGATACACATTTCCATAGACAGAATTCAGTCCGTCTCAGAAAGTGAGAGCGGCCCTGGGAGAAACACAGTCCACAGAGAGTGTGGGCCATCTCAGAAGGTGAGAGGCCTGGAAATATGGGGTGGTTAGTTTTTATGGGCTGGGTAACTTCATAGGCTAATGAGTGAGAGGATTATTCCAACTATTTGGGGGAAGGGGCAGGGATTTCCAGGAATTGGACCACCACCCACTTTTTGACCTTTTTTTGGTCAGCCTCAGAACCATCATGGCGCCTGTGGGTGTGTCATTTAGCTGATGTATTACAATGAGCGTATAATGAGGCTCAAGGTCTAGTGGAAGTTGACTCATCTGCCATCTTGGACCTAGTTGGTTCTAACCAGTTTATGTCATGTCCTCAATGGCTATGTCATTCTTTTAAAGGTTGTGCCCTGCCCACTTCCTGTCTCAAAGGGACACAAAGATTTCAGGGACTCTGAGGCCTTCTGGTTGGTTATCTTTCTGGGTCACTTAGGGTCTTGGTGAAAAAAGCTCTCAGGTAGAAATAAACCACAGGATGAGCTGTGAAAATTTAAACCGGCTTCTTACCTTCACTTCTTACGTGTGATTTGGGTTGAAGAGGAAAATTCTAAGGCAATTTATTCCTTGAACTTTAACATTCAGCCCTCATATCTGACAGAATTTCAAGGCTGGCAGCATCTTTACACATCATCTTGGCAACCGTTTTGATTTTATAGGTGAGTAAACTGAAGCCCAAGGCAGAGTTATTCATTCAGAAATACTGGGTTGGCGCAAAAGTTTGCTCAGAAAAAACCCAAATGAACTTTTGGGCCAACCCAATTCAATGGCTAACTAGAGAAAAAGTCACAGAACTCAGGATTTCTGCCTCCATTCAAATGCAGTCCGTGGATCCAAGAGGCCTGCCTTTGATACTCTGCCTGTGTGTGTCAGAACTGGCCTGGCCTCATGGGGCTCCCCGCTCAGAGGTAATCTTACTGCCTTTCTCTGCCCACTGCTTTGCCTCAGGGACCTATCAGCTTCATACTATTTTAGATTTTAGCATTCATCTCCCAGGGAAATGACTTCATTTTAATAATAATACAAAAGCTCTCAACGCTGAGACTTTCAGAGTAGGTTCCAAAATGTCACTCAAAAGGGCCTTAGTACTTCCATCAAGAACATTTCAAGTTCTGCCCAGGATAAGCACATTAATAAGGGGAGGAAGGGATCTTGAAGTGACACAAATCAGAGAAAACTTATAAGAAAACCCTACTCAATTTGCAGAAGAAATCTGTCACACTAATATTATCATTAGCGTCTTTACAAGGTCACAATATAAAACTATGTGTGCTTTAAACAGGCTTATACACATCATTTACCTTTTCCTATGATAAAATAATTTGAGTCTTTGGAATGTTGTATCCTGCTTTGCTGTAGACGTTTTTTATAATTCTATATCCTGATAAGTATAGACTATCTTAGAATATAATCCCCGCCTAGGGTAGCTGTTCTCACACTGAGAAATCCCACGTTTTGGCATTCATCAGCTATAATTTTGCAAAGAATGAGCTTCTCAGGTTTAATTTAAGTAAGTAATTATCTCTACACACATGGAGACAGTGCCGGTGAGTGCAGACACAGAGCTGAATACTCACGGGGCATGGAAGCGGCCGATGTGGACACAAACCTGGCCTCCAGCAATGGCCATGGTCCCTCTCCCCATGACTTTGGGGACTGAGGTTATCACTGCCTCCCTCTCTTTCTTCCTGCCCATTAGGCAAACCAGCGCCCACAACTCCTAAAGTTCCACTGGTTATTCGCAAAAAGAAAAGAAATTGATCTCAAACACTGTACCAGTGTTCCTCCCTGAATTTCTTTTCAATAAGAAAGAATGTCAGAAACAGACTCATTAGCCACAAGGAACGAGAAGATTCCTTAGCGGCACATCTTGCAATCTGGAAACACCCTTTCTGTGTTTTTGTTTTATTCACGTTGTCCTCTGTTGCCACGCCCACATGTTCGTCCCTCAGTTCTCCTGGCTATTCTCCAATAAGCCAAGCTTTCGTATTTGTTTCCCTTTACTCACGCAGAGCTCTTTTATTTATTTATTTATTTTTTGGCTGCGTTCAGTCTTCACTGCTGCACGCAGGCTTTCTCTAGTTGCAGCAAGCGGGGGCTACTCTTCGTTTCAGTGAGCGGGCTTCTCATTGTGGTGGCTTCTCTTCTTGCGGAGCACGGCTCTAGGCGCGCAGGCTTCAGTAGTTGTGGCACGTGGGCTCAGCAGTTGTGGCTCATGGGCTTAGTTGCTGTGTGGCATGTGGGATCTTCCCGAACCAGGGATTGAACCCGGGTCCCCTGCGTTGGCAGGCAGGTTCTTAACCACTTTATGCAGAGCTGTTGACTGAGAACACTCTTCTCCCAGGGAACATTCTGCTCATCTTCCTGAAATGTCACTTGTTCTGCAATCCTTTCTCTTCTGCTTACAAAACGAACCTGGTAACATCAGTGGCTCCCCCCACTCCCTTCAGGGCTATCCCAGCACAAGGTAGCACACAACATACTGCGCTGAAGCTGGCCGTGACCTGCCAAATGCAACTGGGAACAGGTAACCTCCTTGGACAGATGCCATCCCTTATTCATTCATTCATTCAGCTCTGGTTTGTACCAGAGCTGTGCCTGGTACAAACATTCAACAGATATCTGTAGAATTAATTCGTTCTTAGGAAGAGGTACCTGGAGCACACACAAGAATAAGTCTGGATTCTTATAGGCTTGTGAAGCATTTCAATGGGTCGTATATTTTCCTGGGAAAGTTTAAATGGCTGTAACTTCAGCTGTCTTCCCAGGTACCATGCAAGACGTTCAGATAAGTTCATGCCTCCAAAGTGAAAAAGAGCCTTTACCTCATAGCACGCAATGGGTAATGATGCTGACATGTGAATTATTTCTGATTTCTTTATGTTTTGAATTCATTTGAAAACGTTTCAGACTTACAACATTGCAAAAGTAGTGCAAATTACTTCCCATATAACATTTGTCCAGCTTCCTCTGTTAACATCATACAAAACCAGAGTAAAATGATCAAAATCATGAAGTCAACAATGGTATTCTCACTTACAGACCTTATTCACATTTCATCTACAGATCCTCTAACATCCCTTTCTGGGCCAGGATCCAAACCAAGATCATATGTTGCATTTTGTTGTCTTGGCCCCTTAGTCTTGGAATCTTGAACCCTTCATTGATCTTTCTTTGCCTTTCAGATCTTGACACTTTGAGGAGTACTAGCAAGGTATCTTGTAGACTATCTGCAGTTTGGGTTTGTCTGAAGTTTCTTCGTGATTCAGTTCAGGCTCTGTGTTTGGGGCAAGAACATCACAGAAGCAGAATGGTGCCCTTCTCAGTGCATCATATCAGAAGATGTAGGATGTCTATCTGTGCCAAGGCTAGAAAGGTAATAACTTTCATCACTTGGTAACCTGGTGTCTGCAGTTTCTACACAGTAAACTCACTATTACTTCCTTTTATAATTAATACATATCTTGTAGGGAGACACTTTGAAACTATGCAAATGCTGTTTCCCATCAAAATTTCACCCACTAATTTTAGCATGCACAGGTCACTCTTGCCTGAATCAGTTGTCACTATGATGCCTACCAAATGGTGATTCTCTAAATCCATCGTCGGACAGTGTTGGAGGGTTGTCCTTTCTTGCTTATTTACTTACTTATTTACATTTTTATTTACTAAATTATTTATTTGTACCTGTGTGAACTCATGGATACCTTATTCTGTGGGTTACTTTTATTCTCTAGGTTATATCCATTACTGTCCTTCTTTCTTGCTCTAATTGTCCCAGACTTGGTCACTTCAACTTGGTTCCCATGTTTTTTCAATAGCTTCCCATCACTTTTCACCACTTTCTTACTCTCCGATACAGAAAGGTATTCTAGGTCATCTTGTTCTTTTCCTGCCCCAGCCCTGCAATCAGTCCAAGGAACACTGGTTTTTATTGGAGAATATTTAGAAAGCAAGATCTGGAAGCTGGGTGTGCTCATTGCTACTGAGGTGTCACTGTGTCCTGGGCTCTCAGTGGACAGGCCTGGGACATCCAAGTGTATGCACATACAACCACATCTCGCTCATCTGCATCCATTCCTGTATCTCTCTCTGTGTCTGTATATTAAAAACCCAAGTGCTCACAGATCACAGGGTTCATTCTAGTCTTCGTCATCCTCATTTGTCATTCCTTTCTCTGACAACAAGAAATTTGGCCTTCATTACCCACAATATATTTACCTATTTGTTCAAAATTATAATACACATAGTGTCAGAAATTCTAACCTATACATGTGTGAGAAACTAAAGTACAATATTTGTACTAACTAAAATACCATCTTCGAGTAGAGTCGTTAAGTCTATGGTCAAAACACAAAGTTACCCAGATTGATTCTTACCCCCCTCAACCACATACCTAAAGATAACACTTAAATAGAAAAGAGAGACATTCTTATGAGGGAGAAGCTGAGGGATGCTCTGTCAAATGGTTTATCATACCTTGCTTATATTAGGTTAGGCTAATTAGTTAGGTTAGCTGTATTAATGAGACCCCAAACCCTAACACCATCAAAGCTTAATTCTTCCTATGTGACTGCACTAGGCAAGTGGTCCCCTCCACTCATTTGGGTCCCCAAGTATATGGAGACTCTGTCACCTTCAACACACAGCTTCCAAGGTTAGCCTGGGCACTGTCTCCATACAGCATGTATACAGGGTGTATATATATATAGGCCACAGCTAGAAGGGGTTCACTTCCAAGGGACTCAAGCACAAGGTCACATCTGACTCCATGAGAGGCTGGGGAATGTAGTCTACTGCAGGTCCAGGAGAGAAGAGACGGTGGATTTTATGAGCAGGTAACCACCTTAGCCACACTGCACATACTAGCAATGCAAGATATTCATAAGGGAGAGATTCGTTCATACTACCAAAAATTTCCAAAAAGGCTCTGATATAGTAATCTAGAAGAGTTATCATTAATTCATTTCAGATCTCATCACACAGATGCTTTAGGACTGTTCCCAATCTTTCAAATTCAAAGAACTCTCATGTTTCCATTTGTGTGCCATTTTTCAGAATATCTCAGACCTTCCTAGATATATTAGCCCATATCACACCAGCAGGTGACTTTTACTTTAGCTCTTTATAGAGGCCAGGTTTTGTGCTAAGCAATTTAAATACATCTGGTTATGTAAATTTGCTCACATGACACTGAAATATGCAGTGAAATTGTAGCTTCCTGTGTGATTATCCTCAAGAAGGTTCACACTTCAGGTATCACTAACACTGAGTATGCATGAGTAAAAGAAGTCTGATTCAATAATTTACCTATAAGATACATACTTACAGTCTTTTCTTTAAAACTCTAGTCTTTTAGATCTCACCTGCCTTTCCAGGTCCTCTCCAAGATGGCATCTGTTGGCTTAGCAGTAGAGGGGAGGCCGTGATGGGACAGCACGGGGCCCCTGCCTTCTCAGTGAGTGAGGCACAGTGATGGGACAGCACGGGGCGCCTGCCTTCTCAGTGGGTGGGGGGCAGTGATGGGACAGCACGGGGCGCCTGCCTTCTCAGTGGGTGGGGGGCAGTGATGGGACAGCACGGGGCGCCTGCCTTCTCAGTGGTCCCAGCTGCACAGTGTTCAGACTGCTTTACTCCCCATCCTGGAGACTGCAGAGCATAACTCCCTAGAACTGGCCTTCAGAAGTGATGTGTAGGCAACAACCCTGGAGCCCCCAGTCTCACAGTCCTGCCCACCACCCCAGGCCAGAGGCCCCCTCCTCTGCATTCCCCTCCTTGGGATACACAGACCTGGGGAAGCCAGGGAGCAGGACAGTGTACCATCGACGGCCACCTGGCCCCATCTTTCCAAAGCCCCATTAGGCAAAAGCATAGAGCTAATGGCCAGGGTTCCCAGAGGCCTGCAGCCTTTGTGCATGGCTCCAGTGGAAGAACCGTCAAGGTAACTGGGGGTTTCTAAAGCCTCCAGGGACAAGGCCCCAAAGTGCCCTGTGCATGACTGGGGTACTTTCCACTTTCTCAGCATCTCATTTCTCCCCACAACCCCTTGGGCCAAAAATGGATCTGATAGTTTCTGCTTTCTTTCCTCAAGCAAAATTTTATACTTTCCGTCCCCTCTACCCAAAGTGTCCTTCCTCCAGCCATACCTGCTCCCTCACGTCCTCCAGGTGCACACCCAAATCCTGGCCTCGAAGCGGGGCCTCCCTGACTGCTGCCCCCAGGCCCTTACTCCTGCTCTGCTCAGCTTCTCCAAGCTCCAGAGCAGGAGTCCCCATAGGACACACAGGGCTGTATTCACATGCTTGCTTATTGTCTGTCTCTCCACAGGCTGTCACCTCCAGCACAGCAGGGACTTGACTCTCTTCCCTGATATAACCCTAGATGTAAACCTAGAATGAGGCCTGTAGCATAAAGGCATTCACTAAATATTATAAAACGATGTGTAAACTGAACACATAAATGGCCTAGCCATGTAAAGCAAAAGGGGTATTTTCTCTGTCGTTATGGAAGGAACACCAAGATACCCAAAAGGAAATGAGAAAAACCTGGCTTTCAAATCCACTGAATTCCTGAAAAGCCTAGTAAATATCTGCTTTGACAGTCCAAGCTGAGAAAATGTATCTTTCTTCTGTTGGTGATGTCCCATTTCCTGAAACCCTAATACCCACTGACTCGGTGATGAGGAACATGTGGAGGAATAAGATTTACAGAATGAAAGCTACATTTCCTAGTGTACACACACACACACACACACACATACACACACACACACAGCATCCCACTGTACAGAGAAGGACACTAAGCTGAAAGGTTAGAGAGCCTGGTCTGAGGCCCATGGAGGGCAGGGAGGGGGTGCAAATGGCAGGGGTGGGGCTGAGCCCACCTTCATCTCACGCACAGTCAACAGGACACTCATGGACATTGCTCTTCCCTTACATTTTAAGGCCATTTTATTTTTTGTGTGATTTTTGCCTGGGTTTTACACACATATTAATGACTGACTTAATGAGAAGTGTGATCCAGAAGGTAAGAAGAAAAATTCAGAGCTCAGAATTTCTGAACTCAAATCCTCATTTACTTTATGCTGGCTGTATGACATGGCAAAAATTACTCAACCCAATTGCTCCTCTGTCTCCTCATCAATAAAAAAGGGTTAATACAAAAAAACAAACAACTGAAGCAAAAAATGGGCAGAAGACCTAAATAGACATTTCTCCAAAGAAGACAGATGGCCAACAGGCACATAAAAAGATGTTCAACATCCCTAATTATTAGAGAAATGCAAATCAAAACTACAATGAGGTACCACCACAGATGGCCAACAGGCACATGAAAAGATGCTCAACATCCCTAATTATTAGAGAAATGCAAATCAAAACTACAATGAGGTACCACCACACACTGGTCAGAACGGCCATCATTAAAAAGTCTACAAATAACAAATGCTGGAGAGGATGTGGAGAAAAGGGAACCCTCCTACACAGTTGGTGGGAATGTAAGTTGGTGCAGCCACTACAGAAAACAGTATGGAGGTTCCTCAAAAAAACTAAAAATAGAACTACCATGTGATCTGGCAATTCTGCTCCTGGGCACATATACAAACAAAGTCTATTCGAAAAGATACGTTCACCCTTATGTTCATAGCAGCACTATTCACAATAGCCCAGACATGGAAACAACCTAAATGTCCATGGATAGATAAAGAAGATGTGGTATACATGTATAATGGAATACTACGCAGCCATTAAAAAGAATGAAATAATGCCATTTGTAGCAACATGGATTGACCTATAGATTATCATACTAAGTGAAGTCAGACAAAGAAAGACAAATACCATATGATATCACTTATATGTGGAATCTAAACTATGACACAAATGAACTTATCTGCAAAACAGACTCACGGACATAGAGAACAGACTTGTGGTTGCCAAGGGGGGTGGGTAGGGGAGGGAAGGATTGGGAGTATGGGGTTAGCAGATGCAAACTATTATATAGAGAATGGATAAGCAACAAGGCCCTACTGTATAGCACAGGGAACTATATTCAATATCCTGTGATAAACCATAATGGAAAAGAATATGAAAAGAATGTATATATATGTATAACTGAATCACTTTGCTATACAGCAGAAATTAACACAACATTGTAAATCAACTATCCTTGAATAAAATAGAAATTTTTTAAGGGTTAATAATAATATACTTTCCTCATAGGACCTTTGTAAGCAGTAAATGAATTCACACATGCACCTCACTTACAAAAGAAACTGGTAAATAACTCTTGTCAAGCAATCATGAATAAAATTTGGGTACAACATTTAGCCTTATTGACATCATTCTTTTATCCTCAGCAACACTAATATGAATGATGCAATCTCTCTTTTTTAAACTTTTTAACAAATCAATAATACTATTTTCATCCAAAAGTTATGTTTGTGATCGACACTGATTTTGCAATTCTACTTGTTTTAAAAATGTAATTATTTGCAGAAAATATGTGACCTATTAAATAAAAAATAACAGAAATCACCAAACAACAATAATAAATCAAAAATATAGCATAAAAAAAAACCAGTAGATACATACAAATAAGCACCGCTTACTACAGCAAGCCTTTCACTTCAACTCAAGTTTTCAAAAGATTTCTTCCCACCAGTGAGAGAATGATTTTTCACTGTACACAATTCTCACCAGAATAATATCCTTGTTGAATTCTCAAGTTGAATAAAACTTTGAGCTTTGCTGGCTCCCTGGACTTCACTCTGGAGTTTAGACAGGGGTTTATTTTAATTTCACAGTTAAATAAGTTCTTTCTGGGGACACACATGGGAAGCAGGGTAGACACAAGCCCACACTTGCATTCAAAGACATGCAGACCAGGCCAGCAGGAGGACTATTTCTACACCTGCCTGTGAAATAGCTCGAAACATCATATCCTTTTTCTCCCCATATTGATATCTTGACACTCTGTATTTCAATTTCTGCATGAAATGTTACACACAATAATACTAACTGCAAACAGTTATGTGAAAATTCAGTAAATAAGCAGAAGACACAAGCGGGAGGGCTGTGAACAGGGGAAGGAGAGTCAGTACACCACTTAGGGCTGTTCTTACAGAGATGCACAAAGTGGCTAAAATGGGTAGTTAATGATATTTGTGTGCTGGGAACGAGGTCAACACTGAATTTTAGTTGGTTATAAGGAAAAATCAACTTCTGATAGATTGATCAATAGATAGATAAATAGATCTAATTATTCATTAACACAAAGATTTCCATCATGTTTGAAGGCCCTTCAAAAATAGAAGCTACTGGGCTTCCCTGGTGGTGCAGTGGTTAAGAATCCACCTGCCAATGCAGGGGACACAGTTTTGAGCCCTGGTCCGGGAAGATCCCACATGCCCAGGAGCAACTAACCCCATGCACCACAACTACTGAGCCTGCGCTCTAGAGCCTGTGAATCACAACTACTGAGCCCGCGTGTTACAACGGCTGAAGTCTGCACACCTAGAGCCTGTGCTCCTCAACAAAGAAGCCACCACAATGAGAAGCCCACGCACAACAAAAAGGAGTAGCCCCCGCTCACCACAACTAGAGAAAGCCCGCGCAGCAATGAAGACCAAAATGCAGCCAAAAATAATAATAAATTTAAAAAAAATTTTTTTTGAGAAGCTACTTACATAAGCCAGTATCCTTGGTGGAATTACAGAAAATTATTTCTTCATTAGTATAAAGCAGGAGAGAAATATACTATCCAGCCACATGAAAATAATTACAAGGCAACTCTTATACTTAGTTTTAAAGTGAGGTATAATGGAATTTCCTTTATCAACAGTTTATCAGGAAGGAAATAATAAAACATGATGGGAACTGCTGTCTTGAGGATTACTCCCTCTGAAATTGTTAGCTACATGTTTCTACCAGACATCTTCCACCCAGAGTGTGATGAAAACACCATGCCACCTTAATTATGCCTGGGAAAGCCCCAGGCCTCCAGGAGGAAGGGCGATTCCTCCAGGGAAAGGCCAACAGCTAAGGGCTGTGGGTCAGGAGCACAGGGTAGCTTTGGGACCTACAGCAAAGTAATTAACTAGTTAGCATGTTTTTCCATTTGGACATCACACGGTTCCTGTGAGGACTGGCAGGTAGCAGGTGCTCAGTGAATACTGACTGAAGGACCAGATAACAAGATAACAACAGGCCTCGATCTGGAGGGAGGACCGGTCTGAAGACGCTGGGTGCCTGAGATACCCCCAGACACACAGACGTGGTCGCCAGTGTTCGCCAGGTTTGGTCTGAAGAGAGTGCATTTTCCAGGAAGGACAACAACTGGCAAAGCACCCTCTTTTCCCTTTGGGTTTGACCTTCTTGATTTCCTCAGTTAGCCTCCTGTGTCACCACCAGGCCTCCAGGGGCCGTCACTGCCCTCTGACATTCTGGGTCATGTCAACGTGCTCACTCCAGGAGGAGCAAAGAGACGCTGGACATTTATTCCCATTAACAAAGCTGAGGCAATGGGCGCTTCCTTGTGGAATGTTTGACTATAAAAATAATCCGTGTCTGTGTGCTTTCTGCTGTCTGCTTCAAAAGGCTGGGACCTCCAATGCAGTGATGACATGACAGCCTGGGGGAAAAGAACGCACTATGCAAAACAGGACTGGATATGGAAAATAAGAGTATAGCAAGATCAATCATTTAAATGTTTAGAAATAGAGATAAATTTTATTTCTTTGGCTAGGTCAATGTAAATATTTTCATCAAGATGGAAACTGAAAGCATAGATGAATTTTGCAAGCCAACGGGAAGAGATTCTTCTGGTCAGTTCTCATGTACCTGCTAACATAAATATTTTGATTTACTGAAAAATAAAGATAGATAGATGATACATAGATAGATAGATAGATGGATAGATAGATGATAGAGAGATAGATAGATAGATAGATGATAGATAGATAATCTAAAATTGGGACCAGTTAGCACAAGGAAGAGTTAACTTTTTAAAAAATCAAAATAGCTTTATCCTTATTGAAGGAAATTCCTTGTTTACAGTATTTGGTCGTTCCAACATTTTTCTGGGAAATCAGACATCTATTATGGGGTCAGCAGGTGTTCAATCAATACTTGTTGAGTAAATTAATGCATTAGTTCATTCACTTTCTATACCAACCAGACAGGCAGGATGTAGGGGAGCTGTGAGCACCAGGATGGATGGAGCTTCCTTTTCTCACCAAGCAGGTACTTCTCAATAATAAATACTTGGTGTGTGTAGACCGTAAGTTGGGAAAAGTAGTATATGGGGATTTATTTGGAAAAGATTAAGAGAAATTTATAAAATAGAAAGGGAGAAATTGAGGTTAAAATAAGATCTATTCTTTATCTTCAGAAAATAGAAGGGGATGTACACAAGAGCAGTCGTCCAGTGGTTCATCTGAATACAGACCCTGCTGCCAACTGCTTCCACAACTGCACAGGAGGCTCACCTGTCTCTGTCCACAAGACTCCCCTGTTTTAAATCACCTCACCAACAAAATAAGCTTCCTATAGGTCAGTATTGATATCTTCACCTCCTCACTCAAACAGCATTCGGTAGCTTCCTGGGACTGACCAAATGACTCGTGTCCCCCTGCACTCACCACCCGCAGGTGTGCCAGGTTCTGGGCTTGAGCTGGCAGCTGGGGACACTATGCCGAGGTCTCTGCAGAAGGCACACTGGTCTTACAAGGACCAAAAGATCTCCAAGCAGATAACGGGGAGGTGCAGTGGGGACCTGAGGATAGGGCCACGGTCCTGGCAGGAGAAACAGCGTAAGGAAAGGTCAAAGGTGCCACCTGTGTCTAATGTCCCCTCACGAGGTCCACCTCTCATCTGCGGCACCCAGGCTACCCTTCCTGCTCTGTGTGCCCTCTGCCAGGACAGCCTCGCTGCTACCTCGGGGCATTCCACGAAGTCCCCCTTTTCCTAGGCTCTGCTCTCCCTCTTCTGAACCCTTCTGAGGAGGGCACTTTCTAACCTGGGCTATGAGACACACCTCATTTGATGACAGTGATCAGCAGTCCCACTTTTCCCAGGGCAGCCTTGGCTCACTCTTGCTTGTCCCATAATGGTTACTAACAATGCCCTCTCCCCCTTTCAAAGCCTCCCAGTTGGATGATAAGCTATAAGGAATCTTCCTAGTTCCTGAACATACACACGTGCATTCCCAGAGGTACTTGGAGGGTAGAGGTAGTGGGAGAAGCAAACAGCCAAGGTAAGGAGTACAGAATCCCAGTCGAATCCCAGCTGGCTATGGGTCTGCATCAATAAAAATCTCATGGATGCCTCAGTTTCTTCACCTGTGAAATGGCATGATGACAACAGTACTTACTTCATAGGGCTGAGGGCAGGGTGAGTGTGTGGACTCCAGTACATTATACGAGTACCTGGCATATAGCAAGCACTACATATATGGTCTTCATTTCTTGCTACTTTTTTATCCTTTGCATTTCCAAGCTTAGGGTCAGAACGAAAAATACATAAGCCTTGGGTGAACTGACCTGAATTTCCTGTAACACAATGAATACTTGCTTTCAGTGATTTCCATATATTGTTATCAGAGAAAGAAGGAGAATAAATATTGCAGACATTCCACTGGGCACAAGTGCTGTTACCAAATACTGAGACGTTAAGACCCACCAGTCTGCTGTCCAGTACTTTTAATCTCCACTCAGAAAACATGTCATTCAGCCATAAAACTAAAAAAAAAAAAAATTATAAATGGAATTATCCCATCTCCCTGACATTCTCCAAAAATGTTAAATAAACACAGTATAATTGATGAATATCCTTCCTGACCATGTCCAATGCATATACATATCTCTTCCAAATTTATGTTCATACTATGCACACTGTTTTGCAAGTAATTGCAGACCACATCATGTGGATGCACCTCATTCTTTGAGGAGTCTTACAGTACTCAACTGTCTGAAAGTATCCACCCTATTTAACAACCTCCCCCACTGGGGCACTTAATTACTTACCAGCTTCTCACTGTTGTAAAGAATGGTACAACTATCATTGTAACAATTATACAAATGCTTCCAGAGGAAAACTCTCATGATGCAATTTCTCAGTTAAAAGTATGCAAGTTTTAAAAGACACTATTTCATGTCAAACTGTCCGTTATCTAACGTACCCTCATGTACTCCTACAAGTGCTCAGAAGTGCTCTTTCCTACAGCCTTAGTAATGCTGGATTAATAATGATCTGTCCCTCCTGCTTCCCTGTGTTTTCCTAAGCATTTTACCCATATTGCCTGCCTCTCCACTACACTATTGACACCCATGTTTCCTCTATAGCTTGTCTGTTGGGTCATTTACCAAAATCAGCCCTCTGATGTCTTCTAAGTCTAGGAGTCCTTTTACTACAATGGATATTTACTGTTTGCCATGGGTATTGTACATACTTTATCTAATTTTTAGTTTCAACTCTTTCCTCTTTATAGTGTGGGATCTTGATATATTGCTTAAAAAAAAAAAAAAAAACTTTTCTACCCTAGGATTATAACTTAAATTCACAAATGCAGTCCAAATATACTCTTATATTTTCCCCAAGTTTTTAAACATGTGCAAGATTTTATAAGGAAGATATTTTATAAATGGCATGAGGTAGAAAGTCGAGTAAAGTTTTTACAGCAAACCTTTTGCCTCTGGTTTGAAACATCATTTTCCATATATGAACGTGTCTCCTACTGAACCTTCTCTTCTCTTCCATGATTTACTACATCATCCTTGCTGCAATTTACCTTTTAAATACCTGGTAAGGAAAGTTCCCATAATTAATCTTTTTCTCCCAATCTGTTGGGAGATTTTTTTATTCTGGGCTTTAAAAATCTCCTAGATTTAAAAAATCTGGGAGATTTTTTATTTTTTATTATTTTATTATATTTTATTCCCATTTATTCTGCTACATAAACTTTATCAATTTATCATGTTCTTACCCAAAATTCAGATCATAATTGAGATTTTATTTCAATTATATATTAATTTGAGAATAACTAACATCTATAAAATATTAAGCTTTTCCATCACCATTACATTGTCATTGGACTTTATTTTCCTCAAAAACAGATGGTACACATGGAATGGATATCCTTTCCTCTTTCCTCCCATCTCCACTCCTCCCAAAATCCTTAACCCAAGCCTCTGTACCCAAAAGGCATTCAGTTCCATAGTAGAAAGATTTCAGGTTGGGGTTGAATCTTGGCTCCATGCAAGCTATGTGGGTTGGAGAAATTAAACTCTCAGTTTCCTTCTATGTCAGCTGGCTATTAAAGTTTATCTGTACAATCTTTTACCTATTAGAATTGCAGGTGCTCGATTATTGGTATTATTATAAATGTTTTCTGATTCAGAAAGATGCCAGTATATAATTAGGCATTCCTATAAGATTTCATTAGCTCCATGAATATTCTATGCCAGAACAAAAAAGTTCAAAATTGTGGGAAAAGTGAACATCATTTTAGTTTTTCTGTCTGTTTGATTACTAAGCAAAATGCAACATGACAGCCTTAACAGGAAATGGCCATTTTCTGGCATGACAATGATTCTCTGCCAATTCACTCCTCCCTATGAACATCTACATTGTACCGTCTTAACAAGCAACTGGATTATCACCAGAGATGAATGACAAAGCACACTCACATCATCAGGAATGTGGACACATTGAGCACTCATCTCTAGTACATTTCAGGTGTCTTTGAAAGAAAGTCCTTTCTCCGCTCTTCCCACTAAGTAGGAAGGAGGTTACATTTACAAATTAGGAAGCTGAGGCGAAAGAACAGTGCTAGTCACCAAAAGTAAAGTCCTGTGTACTTAAGTCCCCTTCTCATGTGCCTCAGATCGTCTCCCACTTAAAAAAAACAGCAAAGCTCAGCACAACCTGAAGAGAAAGGTTTCTACGCAGGTGAGGTTTTCTGAATGAGGCATATAAAAATAGTACAGGGCTTCCCTGGTGGTGCAGTGGTTGAGAGTCCGCCTGCCGATGCGGGGGACACGGGTTCGTGCCCCGGTCCGGGAGGATGCCACGTGCCGCGGAGAGGCGGGGCCCGTGAGCCATGGCCGCTGAGCTTGCACGTCCGGAGCCTGTGCTCCACAACGGGAGAGGCCACGACAGAGGCCCGCGTACCGCCAAAAAAAAAAAAAAAAAAGTACAGACTGCGTGCTCTTCTCCACTCAACTTACTACGGCTCAGGGCCTCGCCATTTAGTAACCGCATTTGATACTAAGATTAAGCATGAAAATTCTCAGATATTTCACTTAGAAAATTAGATAAGCTGTATGGACAGATGATGACTTTTGTTATTCCCATTTCTTTTCACTTTTTTTAAAAGTTAAACTATGCTTCCTTACCGAGATACAGTTATTAGCTACAGTGGAAATTATTTTCAACATAACTCAACAATAACAGAAACTTTGATTAAAACTTGAATAACCAGTATCAAGCTCACGACTTTGAAACTCATATTTTCAATTCTCAAGTTATATTCTCAAGAAACATTTCACTTAATAAATAAAAGAGACATTTCACTTATTTATATTTACATATGTATATTTATATGTGTACATATATACACAGTCTTCAGAATTTTTAAAATTTTTATTTTGAGATAATTATAGATTTATAGGAAATTGAAAAAAATGTATAGGGAGGTTCCATGTACCCTTCACCTAGTTTCCCCCAACAGTAACATCTGGCATAACTGTGGTGTAACAGCAAAACCAGGAAATTGACATCAGTACAATCCACAGACCTCACTGAGATTTCACCAGGCTCACATGCACTCATTTGTGTGTGTGTGTATTGTGGGGTTGGGGTGTGGTGGTTATAGTTCTCTGCAATTGTATCACATGTGGAGACTTGTGTAACCACAATCAAGATACAGATGTGTTCCATCATAACATACCATCCTCCCATCCCCCTTTGTAACTGCACGCACCACCACTCTTCCCTCTCCATCGCTAACCACTGGCAACCACTAATCTGCCCTTTTTGTCTACAATTTGTTTCAAAATTGTTATGTAAATGGAATCAGTGTATAACCTTTGGAGATTAGGCTTTTCAAAAGCATAACTCCATGAGATCCATCCAAGTTGTGTGCATCAACAGTTCATTCCTTTTTATTGCTGAGTAATATTCCAAGGTGTGGATAGAGCACAGTTTGATTAACCATTCACCCACTGCAGTCTATTTGGTGTGTTTCCCATTTGGGGTTATTACATATAAAGCTGCTATGAATATTCATTTACAGGTTTTTGCGTGACAGGTTTTCATTCCTCTGGAATATAAATGCTGAAGAGTGCAATTGTTGGGTTATGTCATTACTGCATATTTAATTTTACAATAAACTGTCAACTTATTTTCTGGAGTGGCTTTACCACTTTACAGTCCCACCAGCAATGTATGAGTTATCCAGTTTCTCCACACATTCTTGTCAGTATTGAATGTTGCCACTTTTTTTTATTATAGCCATCCTGATAGGTGTTTAGACATTGAACATCTTTTCATGTGCTTATTTTATGGCTTGTCATCTCTTTTGACCATTTTCTAATTTCTAATTTATATACTCTAGATCCAAGTCCTTCGTCAAATATAGTTGGAAGATATTTTATCTGAGTACATAACTTGTCCTTCCATCTTCTTCACAGAATCTTTTGGGGAGCAAATGTTTTAATTTTGCTTAGGTCCAATTTACCAATTTTTCCTTTTATGAATCATGCCTTTGGTGTCAAGTCTAAGAACTCTTTCCTTCACCCTAGGTCCTAAGGATATTTTGTGTTTTCTTCTACGGTCGATTTTGTGTGAATTTTTATATATATATGACATTTAGGTCAAAGTTCATCTGCTCCATCACCATTGTTGGAAAGGCCATCTTTCCTCCACTAAATTGCTTTTGAATCTTGTTAAAAATCATTTGGGCATATGTGTGTGGGTCTATTTCCAGATTCACTATTCTATTCCACTGATCTATATGTCTATCCTTCCACCAAAACCCACTGACTTGTGGTTACATAGTAATCACAAATATTGTAGAGAGTGTTCCCTCCCACTATTTTCTTCTTTTTTGAAGATAATTTTATTTAGCTCTCCTTGCCCCTGTGCCTTTCCATATGTGGTTTAGAATAAATTTATCTATGTCAACAAAAGTCTTTCTGGGATTTTGATAGCAATTGCATAAAACCTATACATCAATTTGAATCAATGTCTTACTATGGTGACTCTTCTAATTTATCAAACAGTAGTTTTGCCCATTTATTTAGGTCTTCTATTTCTTTCATCAGTATTTTATAATTTTCAGCATACAGGTTCTGTGCCTGTTTTATTAAGTTTATACCTAAGTACTTAACTTTCTTGGAGTGAGTTTGAAAGTTTTTATTTTAATCTCAATTTCTATATTTTGCTGTTACTATATAGATATGTGACTGATTTTCGTGCTGACCTCATATCCTAAGACTTTCTATGTAGATTCCTTGGGATTTTCTACATAGACAATGGTGTCATCTAGTAGATTTTCTATGTAGATTTCTATGTAGATTGTTTGTAGATTTCTATGTAGATTCCTTGGGATTTTCTACATAGACAATGGTGTCATCTAGTAATAGGGACATTTTCATTTCTTCCTTTTCAATCTGTATGCCCTTTCCTTCTCCTTCATGGTTTACTGAAGTAGCTAGAATAAGAAAGGTGAGAGTGGACATCCTTGCCTCATTCCCGATTTCAGGGGGGAGCAGTCAGTCCTTCACCATTAAGCGTGATGACAGCTGTAGGTTTTTTGTAGATTCTCTTTACAGGTTAAGGAAATTTTCTATTCTTAGTTTGCTGAAAATTTTTATCATGAATGAGTGTTGTACTTTTCAAATGCCTCTTCTGTCTCTATTGATATAACATGTGATTTTTTTTCTTATTTAGCCAACTGATAAGGTAGTTACTAATTAATTTGTGATTACGGAACCAGTCTTACATACCTAGAATAAATGATACCAGGTCATAGTGTAGAATTCCTTTTATACATTTGTGGATTTGATGTGCAAATATTTTGTTCAGGATTTTTGTGCCAATATTCTTGAGAGATTTTGTTCTTCAGTTTCTCCTTGTGTGCTGTCTTTCTCTGGGTTGGTATCAGGGCAATACTGGCTTTATAAAATTAGTCAGGACCTATTCCCTCCTCTTCTGTTTTCTAGAGAAGATTGTGTATTACCAATATTTAATTCTTCTTTAAATGTACTCTAGAATTCTCCAGTGAAATTATTTGGGCCCAGAGATTTCTTGCTCAGGAACCTCTAGTTACAAATTCAATTTCTTTAGTCACTAATGGAATATTCAGATCTCGTTCATTTGGGGTATGTCTTAGTAATTTATGATTTTTAAGAACTTGGTCTTTTTTTTGCTACGTTGTTGAACTTATATGTGTAAAGCTGTTCATTCATACTATTCCCTTATTTTCCTTTAAATGAGTGCAAGACATGGAATGATAATTCCCATTTCATTCCTGACATTGGTGATTTGTGTTTTCTTGTTATTCCTGTCCAAGATTTAGCAATTTAATTGATTTTTCTGAAAATCCAACTTTATATTTGATCAATTTTTCTCTCCTGTTTCCTTGTTTTCAATTTCATTTACTTCTGCTCTTATCTTTACAATGTCCTCATATCTGCTTGGTTTGGGTTTATTTTGATCTGCCTTTTCTTGTTTTTAAGGACTTAGATTTGAGACCTATCCTTTCTTTAATGTAAGCATTTAGTGCTATAACTTTCCATCTTAGCACTGCTTTAACTGTGTCCCACAAATTTTGATATGCTGCATTTTTGTTTTCATTCAGCATTATGTATCTTTTTATTTCCTTTGAAACATCCTCTTGGACTCGCAGATTGTTTAAAAGTTTATTGTTTAATTTCCAAGTATTTGGAGATTCTCCTGTTGATTTTCTGTACTGATTTCTAGTCTGATTCCATTATGGTTAGAAAACATAAACTGTATAATATGAATTCTTTGCCTTATGACTCAGAACATGATTTATACTGGGGAAAGCTCTGTGGGCACTTGAATGTGTATTCTGCTGTTGTTGGGCAAAGTGTTCCTTAAATGTCAATCAGATCCTGTTGACTGAGGTGATGTTCAGTTCTTCTTTATCCTGTTTTACTGGGTAGCGGGTAGATGATTAGCTCCCTGTTTGACCCTGCTGAAATCATGGGGAGGGAGGTATGTCCTTTTTTGATTGGTGTTTGGTTGAAACAGGATAGGTATTATCAAAAAGTTTCTGTTTCTGTTACGCCATCCTTCTCCTGATCACTTGGCTAAGAAGCTTTTTTGGAGTTTCTTTTCTCTGTTGTTGGCAGTTCTAGGCAGTAGGCTTTCCAGTATACTCTCTGGAACCTATGAAAGGCAAAAAGAAGACCTAGGGAACTCAATACCAAGTCACTGCCCATGTCCTGAGGTCCACAGGCAATCAACCTTCTTCTTTCAACCTTCAGAATCTTTCTGTTTTTGTATTATGATCCGGTTTTTCAGTTGCAAGAGGGAAGACTAGGAGGAATGAGGCTACTCCATCTTGGCTGGAATTAGAAATCTGTTTAGAGGTTTTTTAAAAAACAGTTTCATTTAATTCTTCCCTTCTGTCTTCACGCCTTTTAGTTGCATTTTTGCTTAATAGCACCTCTACCAGAAAGAAGGCAAGGAAATAGAAGGAGCTAGAATTCAAAATCAGTCCATTTGCTACTCATTAGCAACTCTGGAAGAGTTGAAACTACTTACTAACATGAGGTTTTCAATAATCTATGGGTGGGGCTTCCCTGGTGGCACAGTAGTTAAGAATCCACCTGCCAATGTAGGGGACACAGGTTTGAGCCCTGGTCCAGGAAGATCCCACATGCTGCGGAGCAACTGAGCCCGTGCGCCACAACTACTGAGCCTGGGCTCTAAAGCCCGCGTGCCACCACTACTGAGCCCGCATGCCATAACTACTGAAGGCTGCACACCTAGAGCTTGTGCTCTGCAACAAGAGAAGACACCGCAATGAGAAGCCCGTGCACCACAACGAAGAGTAGCCCCCACTCAGCACAACTACAGAAAGCCCATGCACAGCAACGAAGACCCAACGCAGCCAAAAATAAAGAAAGAAAGAAAGAAATTTATTAAAAAAAATAATAATCTATGGATGTAGATTATTCATTCAATCCAAGCCCTCAGTTAGCAGTAGTAGAACACTAAGGCTTAGACCCCATTCACTGCCTAGATACTGCCCTTCAAATTCTTTCTAAATGAAACTGCTCAGAGAACAATAAGGTACTGCCAACACAGACTGGGAAACTACATGACAAAATGGGAATATGAATTTATTTTCTTATGAAAAATATAAACTATACCTTTAAAAATTGCTTTGCTTTCTACCAAGTGAAGGAACCAGCTGACATGGTACCTATCTTTGCAGCATCCCAGTTAAATAATAAGAGGCAGGCTGAACACACAGAGACAAGTGAATTCAAGATTAACTAAAATACGGAATTTACATTAGATTTAAGTAAGCTATTGTTGATTATGAAGAGAAAAGTTAACATAAGGAGCTGTTTTAGAGTAAAACGACTCTATTAAGTTGAAGAAATAGAATTTCATGAAATGCTTACCTCGTGAATGGGAGAAAACTGCCAGAGATGTGACAACCTATATTTTTGCTAAGAATATACTGAAGCTCAGAAATATTATGAATTACAAATGTTTTCCAAAGCTTGTTTATTTTCAGATTTCATTACGATAGATCAACTTTTTTCTTAAGTTCTACTCATAACAATGAAGCATTTTGCTCTTTTTTTCTGCAAAAATTATGTTTTATAAAATGTAATTAGCATCTCAAGTGAAATCTCTAGTTTTTCAAAATCTTTCTAGATTATGGAAAATTCATGAACTACTAATGTTGAAAGTTATACAGTGCATTTTGTAAGAGTTCTCCAAAATCTGAGGATTTGTTTTCATTCTAGCAAATTCAAAAAAAAAAGTGTTTGATGATAAAGTTATCCAGAATTCATGGGATTCCTTCCTTTCTTTCCTTAACAAACCATAGTTTACAATTCATGTTAATCAAATATTTAAAATATAATAACCTTTTAAATATCAACTGACAACACTGGCAACAATGTAGAAATTCAAACTAGAAATGCACCGGAATGTGTCCAGAACAATTGCAGATGGAAAGGCGCATTGTTCCGAAGTCTATGGTTTCCAACTCCTGGAACAAGGCCCAACAGTAATAATAGAGCAGTGATGAGATTCCCTTCAGTGTAAAAGAGCTCTCTAGACATAGAAGGTCATGAAATAAAGGATGTTAAACTAACCACCTCTCCACCTCCTCCTCCTAATTTGGAATTTGATGTTTGGCTCCTAATTTTCATCATATCCCAATATTATCCAAGTTCCCTGAAAAAATAGTCACTGATATATCGAACTCATTACTTCTTGAGAGTCTGTGCTGCTGTTGATTCAGCATCCCAGTAAATGAAATTTGGCTAGAACACTAATCTCACCACCACTTCTCGGGATAGATTTTAAACTGTCAAATTTGTTCCTTTTCTAGCTAATTTCAGATTTTTACTTTTTTAGAAATAAAAACTGTGTTTTTACACCACACTGAGAAAGCCTTAACTCCATCCCTAATTGACTGATAGGCTATGTAACCTGATTTCTAATTGGTATTTGGCATGAAGAGAGAGTACACATTAAATGTGGACTTTTAGCCAAGACAGCACCCCTGCTCCTCCTAAGAAATACAATTTTCTGTATAAAAAAGCATGCTTTGAAATATTTTTTTAAATTCAACAACATAGTGTTACTTAGCTAGCAGACCAAGAACCTCTTTCTAACACCCACTCTTTCTTTCCATCTCTTATTTCTGAGATTCTCCTTTTTAACTGTGTAGTTACCCAGGGTAAAAGTGATGATTTAAGGGGGAGAAGAGCCCATGGACTGTGTCCTGCTGACTCACGATTTCACAATCACTCCCTCCCACTCATTGTGTGCTCTCTGTAATGAGTGTTTTTAATGGTTCCATGTTTGCCCCACAGCATTCTTGATGGTGTTGGTATCCTTGGAGAGAACAGGCCCTTGTCTGCCTCTGGCCATCTCCACAATCAGAATACAATCACTATCAATACTCACTTTTTTTAATAGCTCTTTATTAGAGTATAAAAAAACTCAGTTTTAAAACATCTATTTATGGCTGATAGTATGGAATATATGGAAGTAAAGGGATACATAACATGGCAAAGGGAGGAAATCTACAAGTGAAACAATTTGAGACCAATATGTTAACACTGTGCTATGGATTAGAATAAACTGAAGTTGGGTAAACATAGGGTCAATCGGGCTTATCAAGGTAAGAGCTTTGCTCTTCAACTCTGTGAGGCCCCGGTGCCAAGTCCATACTCAACACAGTCATCCAGGGCCATCACTTCTTTTGTTCTTGCACTTTCTCAGGAAGAACCCTAAATCCTGCCCCTTGTACTAACCAAATGGCAAAGGCTCTGATATGTACTGAGAACCTCAAAACAGCTCCTATCTCTTCCCTTGAGGCTGAGAAGATGTCCATTGACACAGCCCACAGGAACTTTTCCCCAGATCCTGGAGCTGGTTCTTAATCTTGGCATCCCAGCCACGGTGGACATTAACTCTAGTCACCCCATTCTACCACACCCAGCAGGCACTCTGGAGCCATTAGGGGCTCCCATCCTGGAAAGAACAGGAAGAACCAAGTGGTCATACTGCACAAGTGGAACCAGAACATAGGATAATAACAGACTTAAGACAGATCATAGATCCCTGCATTTGAGGGCTCCAAACTAGGGCCATGGAAAAAAAGGAGTCTTCAATACATTATCAAAATTACTGTGCAAGACTTGATGAATAATTAGATACTAGAGAAAGAGGAAAGAGATGAAAATTATCTTCAGGATTCAATGACAAGGTGGAAAATCACAATTCACGAGGCCTAGCTGACCAAGATTTGATATGCAGGAGAGTAATCCCTGATCACCACATTTACACACACAGCCCCCAGCACCCACCAGCGAGGATACAGGCAAGGGCTACAGGTTGATACTCATGCCAGAAACAGTGTCCAGAAACATATGGTTGAGGAAAATGGCTGTAAAAGAGAATTCAACAGTTAGGGGCAGCACAGTCAAGGGAAGGGCTTGCAGTGTCTCTTTTATATACAGATACTCTCTTTTTCCCATAGGAAGACTACAGGAAAGAGCCTAATGAAGAGGGAGATATGTTGCAAAGGAGACAGCGAATGTGGGCACAGGAAAAGCCAAAATGCACAGCACAGAGAGCAAGAATAATTTCTGGGGCTTCCCTGGTGGCGCAGTGGTTGAGAGTCCGCCTGCCGATGCAGGGGACACGAGTTCGTGCCCTGGTCCGGGAAGATCCCACATGCCACGGAGCGGCTGGGCCCATGAGCCATGGCCGCTGAGCCTGCGCGTCCGGAGCCTGTGCTCCGCAACGGGAGAGGCCACAGCAGTGAGAGGCCCGCGTACCGCAAAAAAAAAAAAAAAAAAAAAAAAAAAGAATAATTTCTGATGGGAGGAGAAACATCTTCCTCTGAGAAAGACACAGGGGAAGGGCCCCTGCATCCTGCAAGCCCACACTGTAATCTTCTGAGGGAAACAAAATTTGAGTTCAACAGCAAGGAAAGATGGGAAGTGAGAATGGAGGGCTTAAGGGGAGAGAAAGCTCTGCATAGAGAAGACAATGAACATTAAATAATAAAATTACTGGGAGACTTCTTGTGGTCAGAGACATTTCTGCTAGTGGACAGGCTTGTGACACTTTGACCAACATCGTTTTGAAGGCTGGGCAAGAGCTAAACACAACCATGATGTTAAAGGGCTAGAGAAACTTGAAATAGATTTCTTTGGTGTCTAGGATGAGAGGTAGAACCAGTGCTTAAGGACGAATAAAACTAAAATTGCTGACAGGGCAGAAGAATGGGAAAGAAAGACAAGTGGACAGTGAAAAGAGTCTTCTCAAAAGCAGATGGCTCCTTTGGTCAAATGTGTGACCTTCATGTAGAAAGAAGATTAAAAAAAAAATAAAGCTCAGGGGTAGGTGAAAATTTTTATAAATATGGGGCTGTTCCTGAATGACTTTCACTGAGATGCTATTTCTGGGCATGATGGCAGGATTCAAATCAGGGCAGTGAGGAAAAATGGTTACCCATTCATCTCATAATCGATGTGGAAAAATCCAAATATAATTTGGATTTAAATTCTCTTCCAATTAAATGTTAATGATCACTTAAATTTTTTTCTCTGCATCAGTAGAGCAAACTTTGGATCAGATTAAATTTTATCTGATTTTTTCCTCATTAACTATGGAAAATAGTCCCCTAAAAATGTTACCGATGTAGGTAAAGTTAATACTTCATTGAACAAAACCTCAGATTAATCGGATGCGCCCTTCGTATCAGACTCACTGCACTCTGCACACACGAGGCCCTGCCCACGCCATGCCAGCCCCGCCCACACGAGGCCCCTCAACTTCCCCACACTTGCCAGGGGCCCCACATACTCTAACACCTAAAGGATCAAGGCTCTGCCCGGTTATTGAGATTAAATATGGGGCTATGTTGAATTTTAAATGTCTTGGTAAAATCTGGTAATGTGGGCTTCCAGGTAAAAATGGTCAACTGTGACCTCAAAACCCCAACAATAATTTTTTTTCCAATTTCTTAGGCATGATTTCTGAGAAAATTCTAGTATTCAAATGTAAAAGTTATTTGGGGAATTAGAATTTATTCTATTTCATTCAAAACAGTGACCTGAACTTGTGCTGTTCCTTACATATATATCAGAATACTAAATATAAAATAAAGGTAAAGTCAACTTTAATATAAAGCCAAATTATTTGTATATTTTTCTTGTTAGATGACATTGTGTTGGAGTCATGTTAAAGTTAAGAATAGTTTTGGGGTTTAACTCTATTTTGTGAGCTATTATTCTCTTTCCATTTACCAAAAGATACACTTATTCTAGAATATTAGCTATAAAACATTTTTTAGGCAAATCAGTGGGACCCCAAACCAGCAGATCCTTTCTTGAAAGCTACTCAGTTATGTGTCTCAAACACCTTAAAAATATTCATACTATTTGACTTAGTAATCCTACTTAATGAAATGTTTCTCAAGGAAAATATGCACAAGGATATTCATCAAAATACTATTTAGTCTAGCAAGTAGCCTAAATATTCAATAGGAAAATATTAAGTATATTTATTATTCAGCCATGCAAGGAAATACCATACAGTTTTTAAAATATCAGTAAAGGGCTTCCCTGGTGGCGCAGTGGTTGAGAGTCCGCCTGCCGATGCAGGGGATGCGGGTTCATGCCCCGGTCTGGGAAGATCCCACATGCCGCGGAGCGGCTGGACCCGTGAGCCATGGACGCTAAGCCTGTGCGTCCGGAGCCTGTGCTCCGCAACGGGAAAGGCCACAACAGTGACAGGCCCGTGTACCGCCAAAAATAAAATAAAATAAAATATCAGTAAAATATGTTCAGTAGCATGGAAGTGTCTATAACATAAAGTTACATGGAAAAGCATGGTAATAACTTATGCATACAGTGTGTAAAAAATAGTACATACATATCATATGTGCATGAAAAAAAACAAAAGAAATACATCCAAATGTATTTTTCTATCTGTTCTAAATTTTCTTAGTGGGCAACTAATTTTTTTTTTTTTTAATTTTGGAAAACAGTGGACACTATTTTGTGAAAGCAGTAAAGGTACAGTGAGTACCTAAGTTCTCAACAGGCAGTCATACTGACATCTCCAGCCTCGTGGGCCTTATTTTCACAATATAAAGTCAGAGAACACTCCTGCACCTGACCCAATGTTAAAGAACATGGAATGCAAACATAAAGTCACCTGTGTTATGTATAAAAATCCATGGGTGATCTGATCATTTACAGCTGGATAAGGGAGAATTTCTGCCTTCCTCCCATCACACCTGAAAAGAACATGCATCAAAGTATCCGGTAAGGCCTGCAGCTCTGAAAACACCTGGGGGTTCAGCACAGGTTCTGAGCAGATTGTAAACCCTCTTAGTGACTCTGTACCTTAGGCAGCTGCCCCCCAGGAGGATGATGGGCTCCAATTCAGGGACTCAAACACCCCCAGTGATTCCAATTTTTCAAAGGAAAATGTAAGAAGAGCAAAAGTAAACAACTTAATTTTTCTTTTGCACAGTACAAACTGGCATATATCTACTTTTTAATTAAACATGACCAAATGTCCCAGTATCTCAAGTATTTAAAGAATCAAAAATCCAGTTTCCTGTAACACTTTTACCATGTTTTGCTATTTCAATCCCACCCATAGCTCCCTTATGTCTTTTCCATGCCATCTAGTCCTATTCACTTTCCTCCAAACTGCTTTTCAGAACACTCTCAGCATCTCCTCTTTCCTCATCCCCACCTTCACTGTCACTGTCCTCCCACGTCTGCACAGGTTGATGATTATTGAGTGAGTCACTCCTGAGCTCCAGGCAAGCACCCTCTCCTCCTGAGTTTCTGCACAACTTCATGTGGCGCTGAGTGCCTGCCAGAGTTTCAAGTCTGAAGTGCCAGAGGCAACATGTGAAAAGATGTGCTAAACTGGAGACACGTGGAAAAGCCCAAACTATTATTTGGATCTATGATGCTGAGTGTTTCTTTGTCATATGAGAGCAGTTATACACTAGTTAAGTCACCTCTTAAATCTGAAGTATTTAGAGTGAAGGAGACAGCACAAGAATATGCTCATCAGCACAGAGCAGGTGAACCAAAAAGCCATGAAAGACAACACAAGAGGAATTATTAAGAGATACTAGTTATTTTGAGAATTAAAAAAGGAAAAGTTCATTGCATTGCCTCTCCCCGACTAGTTCCAGAGTTGACTTACAAATGCAAGGTGCTTTGATAAGCCTGGAACTTTAAAAATCTATACATACAGCTTATTTTGGACTAACCTATTAGAATAAGTGTAAATTAGATATAGCACTTCACTCTGAAGCAACGAAAGTAGTGTTCTGCCATAAATATTCACAAAATCGGCCCCTTACACTCCCCTTTTTCTACCATCGCAACAGGCTCTACTGTCAGTGTGATAGAATTCTGCGATGTTTTCTTTTCCAGGGTTTTGTCATGATTATTGGTCTCACCATTTCTATTACAATGTAGACAGTCACACCAAAAAATCTCTACAGAAGTGTGATCTAGAAACACTCACACTCACCTGACAGAAAAATAATGGGTTGGCCAAAAAGTTCGTTCGGGTTTTTCCATAACATCTAACAACATAAGATGTTATGGAAACCCGAACGAACTTTTTGGCCAATCCAATAGTTCAGTAACATGTGAAAACTGATGTGTGAGTCCTTCCCCTGGGTAACTGACAGTTTCTATTAATACTATAGCATGAGTAAATTCTGATTTTCTGTTTGCACATTATTGCATAAGCAAGTACAGTCTTGGGCAAAGGTTGGCATATCAGGAAATTGGATGTCAATTAATAGATGCTTGCTTTCCTGTCAGCCTTTGTTTAATAAATTTATTCTGTTTTCTTCTGAAGTATGTTGGAGAAAAAAAAGAGGCTTTTCCTTAATGGTTTTAGAAACTGAAAGGTATGATAAAAGGAGAGAAATTACTGAGCCAATTTGATGCTTGGGGTACCAAAATTTTTCATTCAAAATCCCAGAAAGATAAATGGAGAGAAAAACTGGCAGGTAAGACCCCCATTTCTTATCTCATCAGGGGAGACATCATTCAGATAGGCAGCCGAGAGACTAGGAAGGACATCTATCCCCCTTATTTGACCTTTTCATCTTAATCTCAGTAAACCAGCTGATGCCCAGGACCTGTACCCCCACTGGTCCTCAGAGTTAGTGCTACCTAAGGTGCACTAATTCAATGACACTTGGAACAAAGTGGCTCCCCTTTTAATGTCTGAACTTTGCTAGTCCAGACTAGCTGCCATACCCCTCTTGCTCTGGGAGAGAAAGAAAGGAAAAAAAAAAAAAAAACTTTGAGGAACATCTATGCGTGGGGCTACCACTGTAGATAAATTATTTCTAAGTGCTAAGTTAGGAAATCAGTTATTTACTGTCTTTACTGTGCTACAATTTCTCCTAACCAGATACTACAATCCTTTATTAGCAGGATTTCACCTACAGTAAATAAATATGAAGTAAACACTTTGAAAATTATTAACATTTTTTTGGTCATTGATTACATCCAAGTTTGAGTCACATCCAAGTTTGAGTCACACTATACATTTTGATCTGCATAATTCTAAACAGGTAATTTCCTAGTTATATAATAATTTGCATATCCACATTTTTCCTCTTTCAGAATAAAATTAAACAATTTTACATATCTCATTTTGCAATCTCTAGTTCAGGCAAGCCCAAATCTTTATTCCTATATCTACACAGGTTTTCTTGCTTGGACTTTATGTATAATAATTCTGCTTTAAATGAGGTAAGGAATCAAGAAAGAGGTAGAACATGGTAAAAACTTTATTTTTTGTAGAGAGGCCACAATATGCAACTATCTTTGAGGTCTAAGTTTACAGTTATCTTCACGAAATGCTGGCTAATCATCCCAAACTGACTGAGGGAAGTACAGGTAACTCTGACTCAGCCCACACCCTCTTCCTTTCCGACTATGAACTCAAGCAACATTAAAATTATGTCACAGAAATACCACAGAAGACTCAAAACTGTTGCATGAATTATATTCATGTAGAATTTTTGAAAAATCTGAATATGGACAATTTGGTACCCAGTAGCATTAACTGACATTTCCAAATTGAGTTATTTTTCTTAGACGATAATGGAAAGGTCATGGCTTGGATGAAACAGAAGCATTTTAACAGCCCGCTAGTTTTCACTCATAAATTAGTGACTCTGAATTCAAACCAAAAACTAAACATCACCATGTTTGAAACACAAAAATTAATGAGCATGGGTACAGACTGTAAATTCCACTGTTTATGTATGACATGTCCCAGGCTTGCAGCGCACAGCACAGATAACTTGGGGAAAATGGGCCATGCTTTGACTATAAGGCTGCAAGCTGCCAGATGACCACCACTAGGATACCCAATTAAACTACACACAGTATCAAATGATAAGAAGCAGCGCTCTGTGTAATGCAAACAGAAGGTCCCTTATGTTTTTAACTGTTCACAGACTTTAAGAAACCACAGAAATCAGAGCTAGGAGGAAACTTAAAGAATCAATTTTAATATACTTGTTAAAAAAAAATGAACAGATCGAGGACCACTGAGTCTGAATGACTTGCCAAAATTAACACAAACCCTTCTGGAATCTGAGAAGTCAGACAACCAACTCTTTTCCACTGCCAAGGGCAATCTTGAGAGTTAGACCACCTGTGGTCTCTAAAGGTAAAATAGCCTGGAGTACTGAGGAAATTACCTAGATAATTAAAATTCCAAAGAGTTTGCTCAGGCTTTGAGACTAGCTTTTCAATCATAAACACAAGCTTTGGGGCAATAGAGTGTAATGATAAATAAAGCACGAATTAGGGGAAAAAAATCTATAGATATATAATATTTCCAAAACAAGAGCCCTCCTTTTTTAAACCAGCTCCCTATGCTTCTAAATGCCAGAAACAAACAAACAAACAAAACCTATTATCCTTATAATCAATTAACACTTTTGCATCTCTTTACATTTCTGGATCTACTTTGGTTTCCTCACCCATTATTACCATTATTATTATTACTGAGCAATACTGTCCTCTTATAATATTCCTGTGGTTCTGGAACAGTCCAGAAGATGTATCTGCCCTCTGGGCTATTGTCACTGACTATTCATGAACATGTATAGACTCTTCATAGAACTACAGAGAATTAGTCATACAGGGAATTTTAGAGATGTCTTACTCCAGGGGATGTTAAAATGTTTATCACCAGAACCTTTCAACCAAAGAGAATCTTATTTTTAAAGAGAATCTTATTTTACATATAAATATGAATAACATAAATTATATAATATACAGTATACTATATAATTTCACTATACATAATATGTATTGTAGATTATAATAAATATCTGTTTATGCAATGTAATATATTCAAAGATACATGTCAACCATCCCTAATGGAATGCAGAATCACAGCACTGCCTGTTCTTCCTGCCCCAAGAAGGAATCTCCAGCCTTCTAAGAAAGCACTGGTCAAGCCCAACAGCCTCAAAGAGACATACTGTGTTCTCAAAATTAACCTACTATTGTTGTCCCAAAAGCCTTTTTTTCATCCTCTCTTGCTCAACACAACTCTCTCTGCTTCTAAATCATTTACTCGTAATATTTACAAGAAAACAAGAAGGCTTGAAACATAGATCTACCTTCAGTGTAACAGAGTGTATTATTATAGAAGAAAATCTTTGTGTTTTTTATCAATCTAATTATGAAATGCTTAATCTTCATTTCCAGAAAATATTACCCATTCCCTTATGCAATGATACATTTTTGGTCAAAATTGTATCTTCTGTGCTGTTTGGACATGGTCACCAGAAGAGGCTTTGTTAATGCAGTAATTTTCTCAGTTATCATTCCTGGGGACTCGCCATATTAAAGCTCATTCTAATTCAATGGGTTAGACCCACATTTCCTAAACTGTGTTCTACAGAAAACTTCATGAATAAGTGTTAATAAGGTCCACCATCCCCTCACAAAGAAAAAAATCCCCAAACATATATTTTAAATATTGAATTATTCACCCTTCTCATTGAAGATTTACAAAAATCATTAGCACATTAAAGGGCTTGACAGTTCCTACAGTAAAGAAACCTATTTTACATCTCTAACATAATTTCCAATATTATTTGAGCAGAAACACTGATTATCGGGCACACATGTATACTCTATATAACAGCGTTCTCTTAAGCAACCATTATTTTAGCCCATACCATAAGAAATTACATTCTCACAGGGAATTTTGGTGCTCAGGGCCAAAGGAAAAATTCAGAAATGAAAACTCATTCAATGTCACAATCAAATATAGCCTCACACCAATGAATTATCCACAGAATGTTTAACAGCATAAAAAGGAATACAGCACAATCAATCCTGCTCCTCATACACTCAGTTATTCCCAGCCTCTTTCTAGTATGTACACTGCTTTGGAAAGGCAAAGCACAGACTACACCAATGATGAGAAATTTTGCTTGGAGGGCACTTATCTGTGTCAACACCTGCAATCAATCTAACACCACAGAAGGCTTCTTGGTCTATACCTTTCGAACCACAAGTCTATACCATAGGAATGGCACTGTTTTCCATAATTCGGATGTCTTTTCTGTGACAAGTTCACAGGAATCCTCCTGTGTAAAGCTACGGTTAATTTTATGTGCTTGACAAACATACAAATAAGGGAATCTCTCCGATAAAACAAACACAACGTACAGCTTTACCACAAGGGTCATGTGCTACACAAATGCATTTAACAAGTATTTACCAAGCATATTCTAAACGACAGGCACTAAGCTTGGTGACCAGTTTAGTCTTTCAACCTGATATATGGATGTATCTCTCAGATGGATTTTTAGAGTCATCAGGATTGGAAAAAAATCAATGATATCACAATGAATTACTCAAATTGTTGTTTCTTTTAAAGCAATTTTTGGTTTGCATGGATTCGTAGATTCACACACACAAACAACTTGTAATGATGGGTGACCCAGAAAAGTTGTTCCCTCTCCTCATTAAAGTTATCAATTGTAAAGTCTAATTCAAAAAATTAAATTTTAAAAGAGTGATGTGATGTTGAATTAAGTAACAAACATTTTATACATATGTATCAAGCAGTTATATAGCTTTAAACCAGTAAATTTTGTTATCCTTTTAAGTCAATTCAAAATAAAACAAATGTATTTCACGTCATGAATCATAGCATGAGGATTTAGCAAATATTTTACATGAAAGGAATTCTTTCATTGTAGAACTGAGGTAAAATATGATGATGTTGTAATCATTAGAATCCATAGCCTCTCTCAGATTGAATGGACAAACACAAATTAGAGTTTTTAAAGAACTATGACATTCTCATATCTTAGTCTTATTCCTGTTCATCTGAAACGTTAGTTCCATGCATGCTAAGGTTTTTGTTAATTATATTAACGCTTCTGTGTGATACTTAAGTTCAATGGAAAAATGTAAAAAGGGATACAAGCATTAATGCTTACAAATAGCTTCTGTTTCTTAATGCAGTCTCCAGGTAACCAAGGGAATAAGAGAATTCTATCAATACATCCCCCACCACAGAGATCGGAGGCTAGCTCTCCATCTTGAATTGACAGGACTGAGCAAAGTGCCAAGAGATGAAACCTATTTTAGTCCTAGTCTTCCCAATTTTGCAGCTAGAGAATCTTCTTAATGGCTGGCATAAATGGCCTGGAAGTAAACTGTGCTGGAAAGCTAGCAAACGAATGAAAACCAATGCAGGTCCACTGCACTGCTGAGCAGCTATCAGAAAGGGAATGCAGAGCCCAATGAATCCCAATATAAGAAGAACCACCAAAACTTCCCTATCATATAGAAAAGTTCGAACCACATATACTTCCAATTAGACACAAAACTTTGAGTGTACAAAGGCACTAGTGACTGGTGTTTGAAATATACACACTAACCCTTACACAGGCTGTACATCACAGAACCGCTGCAATACTTCCCTCTTTTCTGCTTTGAAATCAGTGTAAAAGCTGTCCAGTGAAGGGGGTAACCGCTATAGAACACCTGACAGCTTGACAAGCTGTCACTTGACAACACTTGACACTTGACAGTATTATACTGTGTACAATTATACAAATTCTGATCAAATTAAGTCCCCTAAAGTAAAAACTATATACATCACATTTAGCCTATAAAAGGTTCTTCTTGGCCCAAATTCTGGGTTATAAAAATATTTCATTGGAAAGCTACCTGCCTATTTATTCATGCACTTACATATTTATTCATTCATTCTTCATTCATATATTTTCTTTCAACCAAAATCTAATAGATGCTATATATATATATATATATACAGACACTAGTGTATATTAGATTTTGGTTGAAAGAAAATATATGAATGAAGAATGATACCTATCATGTGTCAGGCACTATCTGTTCTTAGACACAGATCTGCCTGATGGAGCATACAGTCTTAAGGGGGAGAAAAATGAAGAAAGCCTCTAAGCAAACAAGCACATCAGAATCATATTTAACACTTTGATAGTGTTATAAGGGAAGACTAAGAGTTCATGAAAAAGTAAATTGGAAGATCCACTTTAGATGGCAATGAAGGTCATAGAAACAGGTAAAATCTCATGAGGGCCTAACAGAGCATTTTTTTATTGCTCTGTAGCATAATGAGGTAGAAAGAACAAAGAAATAGGACCAAGTCCCAGCTTTGCCTTTGTAGTAAGTCAGTGCTATTCCTGAGGCTATTTTCTCACCTGAACAATGGAGATGAGAGTAACACCTACCTATAAGATATACTTCACTAAACTGATCATGTTTGATGATCAAATATGATAAAATACCTGAAGTATTTCATCAACTGCATAATGACATAAAACTGTTGTTAGCTGTCATCTCCCTAAGTTACACCTCAACATGTATTATAAGAAAATTTTAAAGATTCCAAATGGTCAATAGGCTTCATTTATTTAAAACAAACATTCAGTAGGCTTCAAAGCACAATGACAGTACATATGATATGATACAGAACCCATAGGAGAAAGAAGGGTTCTGCTACGAATGGAAGAAAAGGAGAGCTATTACAGATAACAGATTGTACAAAATCAAATGTTGAATTCATACTGCTTTACTGGTAAGAATCGTTAAGTTTTTAATATGTAAATAAGCAGATTTATGCCATTAATTCAAACAAAATACTTACTTCTATGTGCAGTACAACATAGGATCCCTCAGCCTGGCACAGGCTCTAGGAGGAGGTTGCTCACAACAAGGAAATGTGTGTAAGATCCATCTTTTAAGAGATGCAGCAATGTAAGCTTTACAACTTCCCTGAGGGGAAAGACAAAAAGCATTCTCTTTGCTCCCCATACCATTCCTTCTAATATTAAACACAAACCTCCCTTCATAAAGAACGTATTATGTAAGGGTTATTTTCATCCACCTCTTAAGTTCATTATATGCTTTCTTATCAGTGCCCCAGCATTGATGTTTGATCATAACTTAGGCACGAAACACACTGCCAGGGAAAAGTAATGTCCTCAATAAACAACCTCACCTCCTAAATGCAGCAACCTGTAACCAAATGCCAACATGCTCATTGTACCTTACCCGGAGTGCCTTCCATGTAAGCAGTTTTACAAATCCAACTGGGTCAGAGAAACACTTTTTCCTTTCTGCTGAGTCATCCCCCAGCTTACTTGGTAATAAGAGCATTAGCACATTTCTAACCTTTAAAATGCTAGTAACAGGGACTTCCCTGGTGGTCCAGTGGCTAAGACTCCATGCTCCCAAGCAGGGGGCCTGGGTTCAATCTCTGGTCTGGGAACTAGGTTCCGCGTGCTACAACTAAAAGTATAACTAAGACCCGACGCAACCATATAAATAAATAAATTCTTTAAAAAAAAAAATGCTAGTAACAATTCATATGCAAACTCTGAATGCAGCCAGAGGCTCTCTACAGAAATCAGTAAAGGACAGTTCTCTAACGTGTTTGTTTGGCTGTGATCTTGTGGATGCCTTTACCTCAATTTTCTGTGTAGAACTAAGCCCTTTGTGCTATTACTTTGGCAATTTTGTGGGGATGCCATGGGCATCTGGGAAGCCTGAGACTGAATTGCTGAGTGTTAAATGATTTGCCTAAGGCTAGATGTTCCCATAAACCTGGAAACAGGACCCGAAACTCCCAATCCCATTAGGCTCTTTTCAGCACACAGCTGGACCCCTGGGATTCAGCTCCTCTGCCTGAGGACCTGGCCAGGTACTGGGCACTGGGTACCCCTTCAGCATTCACTACGGGCAGAGCAACCCTAGATTCTGCAGCACAAGGAGGGGAGTTGATTAACATAAGTTTGATCGAAAATGCCTAAAGCTGAATTCTCCAGGTGATCCCAGCTCACTCTATCCAAGGAAACCCTCTCCTCTTACTCTTCTGAAAAGGAGAAAGACGAAATGAGTGCAAATGTTTACGTGTTGTGTTCGTAAGACTGCACCCATTTTACAGTGATGCAGTGGCAAAGCTGCTTGTTGAGATGTGCTAAAACCATGTTCTTATGTACCATACTTATTTTACACTGAGACATTAGAAAACGAGTGGATTTTATAAGAGGAAAATACAACAAATGACAAAGGAATACAATACAACAAGCATAAGGGACAAATCTACTTCTCATAATAACTAAAGACACATTATATGTCACCTAAAAGGAGCTCACAACTAAAAAAAAAAGAGAGACAATAATTTATGATTTATATGCATTAAATCAGAAAAAATAATCCTGTAGTTACATTTTCATTGGGATGAGCTTTTTTTTTTTTTTTTTGGCTGCACTGGGTCTTCGTTGCTGCACGTGGGCTTTTCTCTAGTTGCGGCGAGGGGGGCTACTCTTCGTTGCAGTGCACGGGCTACTCATTGCAGTGACTTCTCTTGTTGCAGACCACAGGCTCTAGGCACACGGGCTTCAGTGGTTGTGGCACACAGGCTCAGTAGTTGTGGCTCGTGGGCTCTAGAGTGCAGGCTCAGTAGTTGTGGCGCATGGGCTTAGTTGCTCCACAGCATGTGGGATCTTCCCGGACAAGGGCTCAAACCCATGTCCCCTGCATTGGCAGGCGGATTCTTAACCACTGCACCACTGGGGAAGTCCCAGGATGAGCTAATTTTAATAGACGAATTAAATACAGAATAATAACAAAATACAAGTTAAATCATAGAAAATTAGTATTTATATTACTAGAGTTTGAGTCTAGCTTTATATTCTCAGTACTTTATAGTTAATTAAGTAGAAATCAAGTATGTGTAGTTTCTTTCTGAATTAACAAATCAAACAATGGCTTCTTCTAATTATTCAAATTAAAAAAGAACTCATGACTACTTTAAAATACTGTTTTTATTTTTTAACTAATTGATTTTTTAAAGAGTTCTAGACCTACTTCACTCTCTCAGTAAAAAGTACTATTTTTAAATTAAAATATCCTAGTTGTTTTATATTTTTAGTATTTCCTTATATTTCCTATATTTTCAATAATTTTTATCCACTTATTCATCCCACCATCTATCTATTCAACACACACTTGGACCAGTGCTAAGCACCAGAATTATAACACACGTATATAAAAGTTTTCAGTAGACAGTGTTCTTCCGTAAGTACAATCTCACTTAATCCGCCTGCTAGTGCAGGGAACACGGGTTTGAGCCTCCTAGGGGAGGATCCCACATGCAGCTGAGCAACTCAACCCGTGCGCCACAATTACTGAGCCTGTGCTCTAGAGCCTACGAGCCACAACTACTGAGCCCGTGCACCACAACTACTGAAGCCCTCACGCCTAGAGCCTGTGCTCCGCAACAAGAGAAACCACTGCAGTGAGAAGCCTACACACCACAACAAAGAGCAGCTCCCACCTGCCACAACTAGAGAAAGCCTGCACACAGCAACAAAAACCCAAAAATAAATAAAAAATAAATAAACTTTTAAAAAAAGAAAGTAATATGTAAACTTAATCTCAATAATTACTTAACCATGCATAGTTTTAAAAGATTGTCTGAAATTTTAAAACAAGAGCTAGAGGACCAGGGAAGTTATGTAAAAGAAAATGGTTTTTTGTTCGACTTCTGTCAAGTCAGCTAACTAAAAAGTAAGAAGTGGCAAATTAGGAGTTTGGGATTATCATATACACATTACTGTATATAAAATAGGTAAACAACAAGGACCTACTGTATAGCACAGGGAACTATACTCCGTATCTTGTAATAACCTATAATGGAAAAGAATCTGAAAAAGAATATATATATGTATGTATGTATATACATGTATACATATATATGTATAACTGAGTCACTTTGCTGTACACTAGAAACTAACACAACATTGTAAACTAACTATATCAATTTAAAAAAAGTACATGAAAAGAAAAATTAGAAGATTAGGAAAAATGGAAATGCAGACTATCTCCATTATCAGTGAAACATGTTATGGCAAAATAATGTTAAGTATTAAAATACTAAAATCCATTTTTAGATTGTTAATACAAAATGCACAATGACATATACATGTATATGCATATGTATCTATTTATTTAATTCTTTGAGGTCAGAGACATTATTTGGAGGCATTATCTATATGCAAATCAGTAGATAAAGACTGTGCTTTATAATAGTTTAAAGAGAAAAGTAACAATATTCTTTATATTCACCCTCAACATGTTCACTGACAAGCACATATCTGTCCCATCTTGAGATATACATGTTTTGCATATCTTTATTTCAGATATTAATGAATTTTATTTCACTAAATACATGCTTTCAAAAGCATATCTATGAAATTTTGAGAAGAATATTTCGAAGAACTTTCCATGATCATTTACCCTGAATTTTCTAGTGAACTTTGCTCTTCTAACTCATCATTCTCACTCCTCTATCTAAATTAACATTTTGGCCAAAATATTCATCCTAAACCACATCTTAAATCATGTCAATCACCTGCTTAAAAACATTTACAGGCTCCTTAATTTTTGAAAATTAACATCTGAAACCCTTGGCAAGGCAGAGAAGGGCCTAGGTGAACAGGGGTTTGTCCTACTTTTCCAATTTCATATTTTGAGTCTCTCCTTCACAATCTCTTATCCTGCAGATCTATCCATCAGTAGTTTTGCCAATTTCTTCCCTAACCCGGAACATCCTCCTCTATCTATGCCAGTCACAATTCTATTCTCCACTATTCACCCCCCCAATTTAAATATCATTTCTTAAGTTCTTTCATTAGGCTTTCCATGTCAGAAGTAATCTCAATATATTTCTCTCTCCCCCTCCCTCTTTCTGCCTCCTTCCCTCCCTTCTTCCTTCCCTCTCTCTCTTAGGCCATACCCCTTTCTTTTGTTCCTCTAAATGGGACTCACCTACTTTTGTTACAACTATTTGACATATCTCCTCTACTAGCTGTACCATCCTTAAAGCAAGACCATTTCTTATTTAGTTTCATAAGCTAACAACACTTAGTTTTGTGTAACTAGTAAGGTGATTAAGGAAGCTCATAAATATAATTCATTGTTTTTAAGCAACATGATTGATGGGTTTAATCGTATGCTCACATACTCTCTGTTCTTTCCCTATAAAATGTTACCTCCAAAATGATACTTAATCATTGCTATATTTGAAGTTCCTTCAATTAAAAAAATCAAATATCATAGCTGTGATCATGAGCTATGATCCTGATCAGGAGTTAAGGGAAATCAGATTTTTCTAGCCAATGGTTTTGCCAATCCACTTGTGGAAGATATTTCAGATGCCAGTCAGTACATCTGTCCAATGGCCTTCAATCTCCCATCTCATCAATCCCCAGTTTTTCTTTATAATAAACTTAGTGTAGAGAATCACAAAAATTTCCATCATGAGAATGCAAAAAAAAAGCATACAAGTATACTATGGCTACATTATGCATAATTACTGGCTTTGGGATATGCACTTAAAGATTATCCAATATAACGGCTTGTATCCTCGATTTGTTGGGTCCAGAGAAAATTGGGACACCTCAATTCATAGTGCATGAATTAGGCAATTACTTATGAAGTTTTTAAGGTACTAAGTATCAGCATGATGTCTAAACAAGTGGATAACTAAGTTTAAAAATTAATTCAAAGAAAATGTGCAATGATCTGCAACAAGACATTCTCCCCATTCCCCTGGTTGTTTTAGTACTATACAGAGTTCTTAAAGCGCCACATCAGTATATTCTCTCCATCATTTGACATCCAATATAATTTTTGACATAAAAATCCACTAAGTAACTCGATTAACTTCTGTACAAAACTGTCTTCTCTATAGAATGTGCAGTTGCCAATAAAGGAAATCACAGACTACAGAGTAAATCTTGAATATATTAACTTGTTTCCTTAAGGTCATAAAACAAAACATATTTTTGACAGAATTGTTTTTACAAAATTACAAAAAGTAAAATATACGTGATGTTTTTAGTGTAATGTATGTAAAGTCTGTTTCTTGCTAACACTTTATTAACCCTTTATTTATTTATTTATTTAGTATTAACACTTGTATATAAATGTCCTTAGTGATATACATTGAAAGAAAGGTACTTTTTTTTTTAATCACACATTATAATTTTAAAATCTTTAGGTTAAGAGTGAAAAACTGATAAAAAATAGTTTCGTGTAGTCAGATTTCTTTCTACAAAATCCATACTAGGATATACTTTTAAATATATCTTGTTAAACAGTCTACTTAAAAATCATGGTTTTAGTTTATTTGTAAAAAACCACATTTCTACGTTATTGCAATGTTTCTCAAAATATTGTTCTCAAAACACCTGCTTTAAAAAAATCTGGAGCACTAGTTTTAAATGCAGAGACCCCAAGATTCCACTCCACACCACTGGATCAGAATCAGAGCCTGGGAGTATGCATTTAAAACAAGTTTGCCCATGTGGCTCTGATGTCCACCAGACTTGAGAAATCTATCGCGTCTATCTCATGCCTCATTATATTCTCGGTGTTATATTTTAGAAAAAAAAGTTGCCAAACGATTTCTTCCAAAAAATATATTTTTCCAAATTCTCATTCTTATAATTTCTAAAGTGTCACTCAACAGGAACTTAAACCTGTTTCCAAATCCCCTGGTATTTCCGCTCAATTAACAAATGAAAGGGGTCATTTTTCTCCTTATTGCCTGTTGTCTTAAAGGATCCTGAGCAAAAGCCCGTGACACCCACTTCGCACCTCGGGACACGGACCTCCACTTTCCACAGGTCAGAATACTGAATCCCGTCACCGTTAACATAGCCCTAAGGGACACTTGGTTCCCTCGCCTTCGACTCTCCAGGCAGAGAAAGCCCGTAAGCTGCCCAGGCCCTCCAGTTCTCAGAGCCGCCCGGGCCGTCAGCACCTCTGACAGAGCCTGGTGGATGGGGTCCGGGTTTCACTGTCACGAGCCTGCCCTCGGAAAAGCCACTGACACCAAGGAAACTGACCCGAGACAGCCAGGAACACACAGACCCACCGCCCACCGCGCTTTCCGGCGGCCAGCACCTCTTTCCAAAAGACAACAAAGGAACCCTTAAGCAGCTCTTACCTAGAATACGAGCCACCCCCACAACCCTCCTCTCCTCCCCCGCTCCCCGGCGCCTGTTGCTAAGGAGGCGAGAAGACACTGGGGCAGCCTCAGGACCAGGGGACCGACGGCGGGAGGAGCTGGCAGCAACAGGGCGGCGGTGAAAGCCCAGCCTCGGGTGAGCCCAGGACCCCTTCCTATGGCGGGAAGGGTGCGCCCTCCGCGCGGCTCTGACGCCAACGACTACCCCCGCGCAGTCGGGCGGGCGGAGGGAGCCTCCTGAACAGGAGACCTGCGCCCGGGAGCGCCGCTCCCTCTGCGGGCCCGGGAAGCTCAGCCCAGCAGAGGAGGCCTCTGGCCCGGTACTGTGGACGCCTGTGGGCCCAGACAGCGGGGCAGGGGCTCGGGGACAGCCCTGGGGAGGGCAGGCACTCACCATGTTGACTTCGGAAACCATGTCTATGCTGGCGATGTCGATGTTCATCCCCACGCAGACCGGGGGACCTGCGGGAAGCGCACGACACGGTGATCAGCCTGGCTCGGGCACCGGCTGCAGCGGCTCAGAGGATGGGGGGCTATCCGAGGAGGGGGCGCAGGCGAAGTGCCCCCCTCCCCACCCCGCCGCAGCTCGGCGGAAGCGGCCCCCGCCTCCCTCCTCCACCCAGGCCGCCAGCGCGGTGGGTCGCGCTGCCCGCAGCGGCCGCGCACACCCTACTTACCCCCGAAGTCGGGTCTTAGGCGAATGTCGTAGCCTTTCAACAGCTTGTCCACCGTCTCCTTCACAAAGGACATGTTCCCAGGATCGTTCACGCTGCGGGAGGGACGGGGGCCAGAGAAAGCGGGGTCAGGCGGCGGCTCGCCCGCCAGCGCCCAGCGCGCACACACGCGCGCCCTGCCCGGCGCCCGGCCCGCTTCCCATCAACCCACCCGCGACCCTACCTCTGGGCGCAGCACACCACCGCCACCAGCACTGGGGCCGAGAAGATGCCGAAAAGCCTTCCTCCCGCAAAGCCCCACATCCCTCCGCCGCGCCCCGGCACGGGGGAGGGGGCGCCCCGCCGCCGTCGCGACCCGCAGCCGGGGCTGCTCCTGCTGCTGCCGCCGCCGCCGCGCTGGCCCGGAGCGGAGGAGGGCGCAGGGGGAGGGGGAGGGGAGGAGGAGGAGGAGCGGGCGCGGGGAAAGGAGGAGCAGCGGGCGCGGGAGCTAGGGGAGGGGGGAGGAGAGAGGGCGAGCCGGAGGCCGAGCCCGCGGAGCCGGCCGCGCAGTGCCGCGCACCCGGCCCTCCCCCGCGCTCGCCGCGGCTGGTGGGCCTGGGCCCTTAGCGCTGCCTCCTGCCTCGGCGGCTGCGGAGCGAGACCCGAAGCCCGGCCGGGGACAGCAAGCCGGAGCCGCGGCTGCGCGGCGCGGGGCAGGGCTGGCGCTGCCAGCTCCTCTGGGCTCCTTGCGACCCAGGAAGGAGAGGATCATCGGCGACGGCGACGTGGGCAGAGACCGCGAAGGAAACGCTCTCCGCTTCCCCCCGCCCCCTCCCCGACCCGAACCCCTCGCTACGACCCCCGCCCAGCTTCGGCTCAGGCCGAGCCCACGAGTGCAGCGGAGCGCCTCTGCCCGCGGGACTGCGAGCTACGGAGCAGAGAGGGAGGCTGCGTGGTCCGGGGGAAGCCCCTACCTCACCTGCGGGGCTCTGAGCCTCGCGTCCCCAGGGTCCAGGAGAGCCAGATGGGCAGCAGGAGAGCCGGGAGCCCGGAGCACATGGCGCTGCTCCTCTGACCTAACCTGGGTGGGATCCGCTCTCCCCCACAGTCACTGAGCATTCTAACAGCGATGCGGGGATCCCCGCCCCTCCCCCCACCCACGGGCTTTCCCGCCTGACCCGTCATCCAGCCCCTTGTATGGCGGCCCGATTAATTATTTATGCAATATAAAACCATTTTTTAAATTGGTTCTTTAAACTATTTCTCTCACTCTCACCCCCTGAACATTTCATGTGAGCACTGGGCCCTCCCTACTTACATAAATACATTTATAATGAGTGTTAAAGAGAGGCCTGGATATGCACGTTTGCTTTATTATCGGGAAGCTGGAGTCCGAATCAGACGTGGAGACCCTGGACTATCATCCCAGGAATGGAAAAATAATGTGCCTTTTCTGGTGCAGCCTGGAGCTGTCCGTGGTTCTTAGTATAAGGCAAGGAACCTCGTTTTCGCTATGACTGGCCCCCATCCTTTGGTTCTCATCTTAGAAGAGAACCTCCTGCACCTTGGCCAAGAAACAGACCAATGTGCACCACGGTCCACCCTGCCCTGTATGTCACCACTGTGTACCTGAGGAATGTCTGCTCACCCAGAGTCATAGGTCATATACTTTTCTTGACTGAATGGTCCTCTGTGCTTCAGCCTTCTAATACTGAGGAAGATGACCTACTTGTGGTCAACCAACAACACTTACAAATCAAGTCCATTTTCTGCTTGATAGACTACCTTGGGCCATTCCAGGACCTAATGAATGATTAATTATACGTAACTGCTTCTCTGTATTAATTACTTTTTCTACACGGCTTAAGGTTTTCTTTTCTATTGTCAAGACTTTATATGGGTAAATATCAAAATCTAGGCCCTGGTTCTCAAGCTGGCATGTTTCTGACATTAATTTTAAATATCATTGCCTTTTTTAAAAAAATCAACAATTTTATTTTTGGAACAGAAAATGTGACCACAGAAGTTGAATGGTTGGTATTAAGATAAGGTTAAGAGATAAATTTAGCTCCCTAATTATTTTCTGGAAAAGTCTATCTACAACTACTTGTATTCTGTGTCCTATTCATGTGCAATGGAATTATCAGGAAAATTAGATTTGCATTATCATACCTTCCCCTCCACATTCATGTTTCAGTCTATTTCTTCTGTTTGCATATACCTCTTTTAGAGAAATGCCCTGTTGGGGATCATGGCTATAGAAAACAAACAGTGAGAATAAGGTGCTTGAGAAAAGCCAACAACATAGCAAGAATGATCCCCCTTTCTACTATTTTATATGTTCTAAAACTTGAATACAACATTACAAATGTTATTGTCATCCAACCATGTAACACCTCAGATCTTGGCTTCAACAAGTCTCCGAGTATCTTGGCCTTATTTTTCATGTCAGTTGCTGCTTCACCATGCAGTTCTGCAAGAGCTCTGATCAGCTTTACATGGGAACAAATCCACACCCCTCACCACCTGTCCACATTGCTTGTCTCTCACCTCCCACCTTCAGGCTTCTCAGTTAGCAATGGGGTCCAAATGCAACAGGACCTACTCAGTACTCACAAATGTGCAATCTGAAATTACTGTAGCGTTTGCCATCCATGGGGTGGGCCTTAGATGAACAGAAGATGGGAGCCAGGGGATAAATGATTCTCCCTCCATTTCTCCCTATGAAATGTCCTGAGATGCCATAGTAACTCCTTTCTTTTCCCTCTCCTTCCATGCCTGGATCCTCTTTTCCTTCACTCCTGTTTTCATCAGTATTACACACCCTAGAAAAGCAATAGCACTTCAATTTTGCCTCAGGATATGTTTTCTGGTGAACACAGGCTAAGTCATAAACCCATTGGCAAATCACTAAAAGTGTCACCTAAAATGCAGTCTTTTTCTAATATGAAGGCAAAATCTAAGAGAAACATTGCAGTAAGTGTACACTGGTATAATCAAGATACACTGGGCCATGAAGCTCATCACAGTTGCTGGCCAACTTGCACCTACATGAGCAACAAAGGTTGGACGTGCAACCCTTGGCTGCCCTCCTGTCTCAGCTCCTCCCACAGCCTTCTTGGAGGGTTGGATGTGCCCTGAAACCCAGGTAACCCCATCCTTCCACTCTCTTGCCAGGATTCCTGAAACCAAGAATATTTTCATATCTTTACTAGATGGTGCTAACATATTAGCCAAATCAGCTGGAAATAACTGATGCAGTTCTTTATTTTCTACAGAAGGAGAAAAAGGCTTTAGGGGTCTTACAAAGGATAAATTTTCATGTCAGAAGAAAAAGGAGATGAATGCAATTTCGTTCATAGTAAGTGATTTTAAACAGGCTAGAATAACATTTTGGGGTCCTTAAGGTAAGAAGCAGGAAAGGAAGGAAATAGATGAAGAGCATCAGATGATCACTTTACCTAGTCCATATTTGTGCATTTGGGCTGACCAAAAGGCCTTCACCAAACTGTGTTTTGTTCATAGTTGCCCCTTACTTATAGAAAATCAAGTTGTCTTTTTAAACAGTATCAAAGTTTCTGACAATATTTTTTAAAGCTCTATAAAATAATCAATTTGAAGTATGACACATGAAATTAAAAGTTAAATATATAATTAGATGATTTTTGAAAAATGTGTAGACCAGTGTACCTTTCTATCATCCCCAAAATTCCATCTCAACCCTTTAGCATACATGCCATTCCAGATCCAGATAAGCACTGACCTAACTTCTGTCATTATAGATTTTTTTTTTTTTTTTGCCTGTTCCAGCATGCCATATAAGTGACATTACATAGTATATGTTATTTTATGGCTGGCTTCTTTCTTTCAGTATAATGTTTCTGACATCCATCCTAGTTGCAGATCCATAGTTTGTTTTACTGCTGGGTAGCATTCCATTGTGTGGTTATTCCACAATTTGTTTATCCATTCATCTGTTGATGGACCTTTCTAGTTTGGGCCATTATGAATACAAAGTCATATACAAGTCTTTGTGTGGACATATGGTTTCATTTCTCTTAGGTAAATACCTAGGCGTGAACGGCTGAATCATATAGTAGAGTGCATGTTTAGCTTTATAAGGAACTGCTAAAATATTTTCCAAAGTAATTGAAGAATTTTACATTTCACCAGCAATGCATAAGGGGCTCTTCCACATCCCCCCATCAATCCTGGCGGGCACGTAGTGGTATTTCATGAGGTTTGAAGTTGTACTCTCCTGATGACATGTAAATGTATTTCATTTGCCTACTGGCCATTCTTATCTTCTTTTTGAATATATAAAATTTTTCCCATTTTTAAATTGCATTCTTAGTCTTTTTTATTGAGACATGAGTTCTCTATATATTTTAGATACAAATCCTTTAGAAAATATATGTAATGACAATATTTTCTCCGATTCTGTGGCCTTTCTGTTTGCTTTCTTTGATAGTGTCTTTCAAAGAAAAGAAGAATTTAATTTAGATGAAGTTCAGTTTATCAATCTTTATCTTTTATGGGTCAGACTTTTGGTATCCCACCTAAGAAAACTTTACCTAATCAGAAGTTAAGATTTTCTCTGGGTTTTCTTTAAAAAGTTAGCATTCATGTTTACACCTTTGATATACTTAGAGCTAATTTTTTGTGGATAATGTGAGTAAGGGTCAAGGTTCTTTTCTTCCACTTGGATGTCCAGTTGTTTCAACACAATTTGTTGAAAATATTATTCTTTCTTCCATTGAGTTACTTCTACATTTTTGTTGAGAATCAATAGACCTTATATATGTGGGTGTATTTGGGGGGCTCTGTTTCATTGACTTACACATGTATTCTTTCACCGATTCCATGTTGTTCTGATTAATGTAGCTGTAAAGTAAATTATCCAACTTTGATCTTCTTCTTAAAAAATGTTTTTGACTATTTGAAGTTTTTTGCATTTTCATAGACATTTTAGAATGATCTTTTCAATTTCTATAAAGAAGCTTCATGGGATTTTAATTCATATTACATAAAATCTATAGATGAATTCAGGGAAAATTATCTTAACAGTATTGAATCCTCCAATCTGTGAAAACTCTGTATCTCTCTCTATTTATTTGTAATAGATCATATTTAATTTTTCTCAGAAATACTTTGTAGATTTCCGTGCAAAGTCTTGCATTTGATTCAGTAAATATATCCCTAATTATTTCATATTTTATGGTGTTATAAATGCTATTTTTAATTCTTCATTGTCCAATTGTTTGTTGGTAGTATATAGAAATATAATTGATTTTAATATATTCACATTGCATCCTATAACCTTGCTCAATGTACTATTACTTTGATAAAAATTTTTGTAGATTCCTTAAGATTACATCAAAAAAGTCAATCATATAATCTCTGAATATAGATAGTTTTATTTTTTCCTCTCCTTTCTGGATGCTTTTTATTTCTTTTTCTTGCCTTACAGCCCTGACAGAGGCCTCCAGGGCAATGTGGAATAGAAGTGGTGATAGTGGATACACTTGCTTTATTCCAATATTAAGGGAAAATGTTCAGGTGTTTTTTTTTTTGTTGTTGTTGTTGTTTTTACCGTTAAGTATGATGTTAACATCTTCCTCTTATTTTTCCTCTGTTCTCTCTACCCTTTCCTCTTTGCCCCTTTTTGCACCTCTCTGAAAATTTCAGTCTTAATGGTAGGGCAGTACAAGATACGCGTCTGGCATGGAATGAGGAGCCCAGGCAGTGTGAGGAGAGCATGAGGGGTCATAGCTCAAGTGGATGAAAAAAGACATCTTTTTGGGTGGAAAGCTGAGTTTGGATGTCACAGCCAAAGCAAAAGTAAGGAGGGTATCACTGGGGACGGACAGCCTGGCATGGGTGTCAGAGCGCATGGGAGATGAGGAAGGCATTGATGTGGACAAAGCAGCCTGTGTTTGACATCAGAGCCAAGGCAAGGTGAAGCCACGTCCCAATGGCAGGAGGCCTCATGTGGCAGTAAGGGTCTCAGAGGGTAGGAGAGTATCCAGACATGGGGACTATCCTGAGTGTGGGTCTAAGCCCAGGCAGGATGAGAAAGGCATCCACTAATGTGGGCCAGCCTGGAATAAGGAATTGGAGCCCAAGCTGCATTAGGAAGGCATCCTAACACTGTGCAAGAGGAGAAGATGTGGGCATCCATGTGTTGGGGCGACCTGTCATGGAAACTCAGAACTTGAGAAGAGTAAGGATGGCATCCACACTCTGGGATGGCCCAAAATGAGATTCAGAACCTGAACAGGGAGAGCAGAAAGTGTGCAGGGTAGTGGCAGCAACAAGAGATTGGTTATACAGTGGGGCACTTATCAAATGAGTAAGTATATTAAGGATAATGGAAGCCAGATTTCTCTCTTTGGAGATGGGAGTTACAAATACTAAAAGACAGAGAAATAATCCCTGTGGTGTGAGATTGCAGTCAAACATATTTGTGTGAACTAATGATTTTCAAAATGTATAGATAAGTACAAGTATGTACATACACATATATATGCATATACTGTATGTATATTTTTCTGTACACCTACATATATACACATATGTACATATATTCTCAAGTTCTATCCACCAAGAATGCCTAAGAACAATGACAGCCCAACAGCAATCAGCTATTGCACCCCTGCACCCAGATCAAGGTTTCTATGTATAATTTTCTAACTAAAAGGAGTCATGGCTCTTTGGGAAAAGGGTTGATTCTTGAGATGGGCCAGGAAAGTACAAGGTAACATTGAAATCTTGTGCCAGAGAACAGGAAGTGTTTAAAGAATGATGGGGACATGTCAAAGAGACACAAAATCCAGCTTCAATGTGTTTGCACTGCCCAATTTTGGAAAAAAATTAGGGCATAAAAATTAATAATGACAATAATGAGCTACAACCCATAGAGAAAGAACAGGAAAATATGAGTTAATGCATAATAATCAATTAGCTAATGAAATGTTTAATCACAAATGGCATATTTACATAGCTTTTAATTACATTCCCCACAAAATGCTAATTATGAAGAAGAAACTTTACAGTATAGCTGGCAAACACTACCATAATCAAGTGATCAATACAAATAAATTAAAGAATGAAATAAATCAAAATAATGTGTCCCATGATATAATACATTGAGAAGAATATTGTATCAGTTCTATGACATGCCTAACAAAGATGTATAACCTGAATGTAATCAAGAGAAAACGTCAACAAATTCCAATTGAGAGACCAAATACAACCCAACTGCCCTGTAATATTTAAAAGTGCCAACGTCATCAAAGTCAGGAAAGACTGAGGAACTACCCCCAAACTGAAGGAAACTGAAGAGCCAGGGATTCTTAATGTATGTATGATTCTGAACTGTAGGAGATATTAGTGGGGCAATTGGTGGATCTTGAATGGGATCGGAAGATTGCAGAGTAGTAATTTAATATCTATTTCCTGATTTTGATGATTGTATTGTAATAACATAGGAAAGTCTCCTTGCATGTGTGAAAAACACTCAGCTCTTTGAGGATTATAGTCATCAGCTTGGCTTCTTATGCACAGATGGTTCAGGGAAAAGTTCATTGTGAAGTCCTTCAAACTTTTCTGTAAGTTTATGATGGCTTTACTTTTTTTAAAAAAAAAATCAGAAAACAAAAACAAAAAGTTTTCTCTAGGTACCCTTCAACAGATTAAGAAATATGCCTTCCGTTCCCAGTTTGTGGAAAATTTTATCAAGAATGAAGTGGAATTTTGTCAGATGCTTTTGTTGTTGTTGTGTATCTATGGAGTTAATCATATGGATTTTCTCCTTTATTGTTTTAATGTGGTAGATGACATTGATCTTCAAATGTTAAGCAATCTTTGCATTCCCAGGATAAACATTACTTGGTCAAGTTGCTTACATTTTTAATATATCTGTGGATTTGACTTCCTAATATTTTTGATGAGGATTTCTGTCTAGGTTCATGAGTGTTTGCTGTATAATGTCCTTTTCTTGTCTGGTTTTAGTTTCAGTGCACAATTAGGCTACAACATGCTCCCTCATTCTCTAAGTTTTGAAGGATTTTTTTGTAGGATAATTATCATTTCTCACTTAAATATTTTCTAGAATTCATCAAAGAAGCCATCTGCCCTTGAAGTTTCCCTTAGATTTTAATGATAAATATAATTTCTTTAACAAGCATAAGGCTATTTTAGATTTCTATTTCTTCTAGTGACAGTTTTGCTAATTTATATATTTTGAGAAGTTTGTCCATTTCACCTAAGTTGTCAAATTTAGTAACAAAAACGCCTATAATGTTCCCTTACTATAATTTTGAAGTCTGTAGTATATGTAGTTATGCTCCATCTTTATTTCCTGATATTGGTAGTTTGTGTCTTTTTGTCTTTTCTTAATAAGTCTACAAAGAGGTTGATTGCTTTTATTAATATTTTCAAAGAATCTGCTTTTGGTTTCATTGATTTTTCTTTATCATTTGTCTGTTTTCTATTTTATTAATTTCTGCTCTCACCCTAATTATTTTCTTTACTTACTTTGGGTTTACTTTGCTCTTCTTTTTCTAGCTTCTTAAGATGGAATCTTAGATTATTGTGTTTTTTGTCAATAAATAATACATTTATTGTTGTCCACATGCACCTGAAACCTTTTACTACCTAAGTTTACCAGAAGTATTCTACTTATACCATAAATGCCAAATGGAAAGAACTTAAACTAGGGATGATGTATGTGCATTCTGAGGTATCACTGTAGAGAATAATACATTCAATAACAATGTCCTTAAAAATCTATCAATTACTTGTATTTTACAAAAGCACCATTAATCTCTTCATGTGAATCACCTTCCTAACCTTGACTGTGTAACAGTGCTGACTGAACATATGAAAGAGATGGCAAAATATTCACTAGAATAAATTGGGTGCATTAAGAGACAAGGTAAAATGAAGAATTGTTTTAATGTTTTAAGACCATAAAATAGGAAATTGGTATAGTTTTTCCTGTTAAAACCCAAAGTAGTATTATTATCGTACTATTGTCAATTTCTCTCTTTATGTCTGTATTTGGGGTTTTTTTGTTTTTTATTTTTTATTTTATTTATTTATTTATTTATTTTTGGCTGTGCTGGGTCTTCGTTTCTGTGCGTGGGCTTTCTCTAGTTGCGGTGAGCAGGGGCCACTCTTCATTGCAGTGCACGGGCCTCTCACTGTCGCAACCTCTCTTGTTGTGGAGCACAAGCTCCAGACGCGCAGGCTCAGTAGTTGTGGCTCACGGGCCTAGTTGCTCCGCGGCATGTGGGATCTTCCCAGACCAGGGCTCGAACCCGTGTCCCCTGCATTGGCAGGCAGATTCTCAACCACTGAGCCACCAGGGAAGCCCTAGTATTTGTTTTATATATTTAGATGTTCCTGAATTGGATGCATATATGCTAACAAGTGTAATGTCCTCTTCTTGTACTGATCCCTTTTACATCATGTAATGTCCTTCTTTGTCTTCCATTATAGCCTTTGTTTTAAAGTCTATCTTGTCTGATATGAGAATTGCTCCCCTGCTTTCTTGTCCTTTGCATTTGCATGAAATATCTTTTTCCATCCCCTCAGTTTCAGTCTGTGTATGTCTTTAGCTCTGAAGGGAGTCCCTTGTAGGCAGCATATGGAAGGGTCTTGTTTATTTTATCCAATCAGCCAGGCTATGTCTTTTGATTGGAGCCTTTAGTCCATTGACATTTAAAGAAATGATTGTAGTATGTACTTATTGTCATTTTAGTACATGTTTTCCAGTTGTTTTTGTCATTCTTCTCTCTTCATTTCTTTTTGTTTCTACCATTGCGGTTTGATGATTTTCTTTAGTAGTATGCTTGGATTCCATTCTTTTTGGGTTTCATGTATCTATTGTAGGTTTTTGATTTGTGGTTATCATGAGGTTCACATATGTTGACCTATAACTATATCTACTTGTTTTAAACTCGTAGCCATTTAAGTTCAAACATATTCTAAACAATCTACATTTTTTACTCCCTTCCCCCACATTTTGTTTTTTCGATGTCATATTTTACATCTTCATGTTTATCCCTTATTTGTTTACTGTCAGTATAATTACTTTTACAACTTTTTGTCTTTTAATTACGTGCTGGCTTATTTAAGTGGTTGATCCTCTGTCTTTACTATGCAATTGCCTTTCTTAGTGGAATTTTCCCTTTCCTATAGATTCTTAGTTCTTTTCCACTTTGACATTTTTTCAAGATAGGTTTAGCATTGATGAACTCTCTTAGATTTGCTTATCTGAGAAGTCTTTATCATTCCTTCCATTCTAAACGATAATTGCTGGATAAAGTATCCTAGGCTGCAGGTTTTTCCCTTTTGGGACTTTGAATATATCTTGTTACTCCCTTCTGGCCTTCAAAGTTTCTGTAGAGAAATCAGCTTATGGCCTTATAGGGGTTCTTTTATATATGACTCTCTGTTTTTCTCTTGCTGCCTTTAGAGTTCTCTCTTTATCTTTAGCCTTTACCATTTTAATTATATGTCTTGGTGTGGACTTTTTGCATTCATCTTGTTTGGGATCCTCTGTGCTTCCTGTGTCTGAATGTCTGTGTCCTTCTACAGGCTTGGGGATTTTTTAGCCATAATTTCTTCAAATACATCTTTTTGTTTTGTTTTGTTTTGTTTGTTTGTTTGTTGCGGTATGCGGGCCTCTCACTGCTGTGGCCTCTCCCATTGCGGGGCACAGGCTCCGGACGTGCAGGCTCAACGACCAGGGCTCACAGGCCCAGCCACTTCGCGGCCTGTGGGATCTTCCCAGACCAGGGCATGAACCCGTGTCCCCTGCATTGGCAGGTGGACTCTCAACCACTGCGCCACCAGGGAAGCCCTCAAATACATCTTTTGTCTCCTTTTCTCTCTCTTCTTCTGAGACCCTATAATACAAATGGTGGTATGTCTAATGTTATCCTAAAGATCTCTTAAACTGTTTTCATTTTTTTTAATTTGCTTTTCTTTTTGCTGTTCTGATTGGATGATTTCCATTATTCTATATTCCAGATCATGTACACCTTCTTCTGTATCATTTAGTCTGCTATTCATTCCTTCTAATGTGTTTTTTAATTTCAGCTACTGAATTCTTCTTTTATGATTGTTTTTTAATATTTTCTAGATCCTTGTTAAAATATTCACTGATTATATCAATTCTTTTCACTAATCCATTTAAAATTTTTATAAACAATGCTTTGAATTCTTCACCTGGTAAATTTTTTATTTCTGTTTCATTATTTATTTTTTCATGAGTATTCTCTTGCTCTTTCAATTGAGAGCAGTTTCTCTGCCTTTTCATTTTACTTAACTTTCTCTGCCTCTATGAATTTAGGTGAAACAGTTGCTTACTGTGGTCTTAAGGGGTGTTCTTATGTAGGACTATCCCTATGTAGACTGTGTGTGCCCAGTGTCTCTGGTGGGGGTGCTGGATTTGTTGTGGATGCCAGTCATGTTTTTCCTCAGGGTGTGCTGGCAGCTATCACCTTGGTAGGGGTGGGGCTGGAGTTGGAGGAGCTAGAGCAGGCTCCTGGTGTGACACAGGACTTCCTCTCTGGTCAGTGGCCGTCTCCACCCTATTGGGTATCTGGTCCAATCCCACATTACTGGAGTGGAAACCCTGAGGGTCAGGCTTGAGGTGGCTCTGTTCCATTTATTTGTTTGTTTATTTATTTTATTTATTTATTTATAACCAAAGAGTATTACCCTGGGGGTTCACAGTGAATGTGTCCCCTTTAAATATGTGTTTTTCCGTCTTCCTGCACTGAGACCTTCCCCGCAAACGAGGGGAGTGCTGAATCAAGTGGGGCTTGTGCACTCACAGAGGTCCTATGCTCTGCCTATGTTGGATTCTGCAGCTCCACTCAGACACAGCCCACAGTTTCATCCTTTTCTGGGATGTGGTTGCCCCAGATCTAGTGTGGTGCTGTGCCATGGAGTGAGCGGGTTGGAGCCTTTGCTCAGCTTGGATATACAGCAAGGCAGTCATGGTAAACCCAGCAGCCGTACTGCTGTCGGAGATCTGAGCTGATTCAGGGGTGCTGCTTGAGTAAACAACAGTGGCCACTGCCATCCCACCTGGGCTTTGCTTCAACTGGGTCAACTCTGGGTCAACTCGGCTTCTAAAGAGTCTTCTTCCATGTTCTGGCCATCTTAGATCCAGTGCCACCTGTGGCATGAAGTGAGCAGGGCCATGGCATTTGCTCAGCTTAGGCTGGGGAACAGGGCAAGGTGGTTGTAGGAAACCCAGCAGCCATCAGGGCAGCCCCCTACTCCCCACCCTGCCTAGGGGCAAGCCATCACCTGCACAGTCCTCATGAATGGAGTCTAGGCTTCTCCAGCCTTTCTGTCTTTCCTGGTTTTCTCCAAGGCACAGAGGGGGCTGTTCTCCCATATGTAAGATGTCCAGTCTGTGGCTTGACCTACTCTTTCCCTAGGCTGAGAGTCCACCTGTGTGATCTCCCTTTTCCTCTGAGATTCTTCAGAGGAAATTGGTCCCAACCCAATCATTTTTCTTCCCTTCCTACCCAGTTACATGTGTAACTTTCTTGTAGCCTTGGTTGTACAGGAGTCCTTCTGCCAATTTCCAGTTAGTTTTCATTGAGAATTGTCCACATGTAGATGTGTTTTTGATGTGTTCATTGGGGGAGGTAAGTTCCATATTTTTTTCCTTGGAATATTCCTCCTCAAGTTTCCTTCTTTTAAAGAGAATATCCTTTAGCCTTTTTTTTTTTTTTCAAATAGATCTGCTAGTGACAAATTCCCTTACTTTTCCTTCATCTGAGGTTGTCTTGATTTCTTCTTCATCCCTGAAGGGTTTTTTGTACCAGGTATAGAATTCACAGTTGATAGTTCTTTCAGCACTTGGAAGTACTGCACTATTTTCTTATGGCCTCCATCATTTCTGATGAGAAATTTTCTGTCACTTGAATTGTTTTTCCTTTATTCATAGTGTGTCACTTCTCTCTGAGTGTTTCCAATTTTTCTTCTTTGTCTTCAGAAGTTTGATTATGATGTACCTTTCTATGGATTTCTTTGGGTTTATCCTATTTTGAATTTGCTCAGATTCATAAATGTCAGTTCATGTGTTTTGTAAAATTTGGGGATATTTCAGCCATTATTTTTTGAATACTTTTCAGCCCCAACTTCTTTCTCTGGGTCTCTGGAGTTTTGGGACTCTGATTGCATGAATGCTAGGTCTTTTGTTATAGTTCCACAGGTCACTGAGGCTGTGTTCAGTCCTTTTTCTTTCAGTCTGTTTTCTCTCTGCTGTTCAAATTGAGTGATTTCCATTTTCAAGTCACTGCTTCTTTCCTCTGTCCCCTCCACTCTGCTGTTGAGCCCATCCACTGAGTCTTTTATTTTGGTTATTGTATTTTGCAACTCTAAAATTTCCATTTATAGACAATTTTTCCCTATATCTTCTATTTCTTTGCTGAGACTATTGTTTTTATACATTTCAAGTGTATTCATAATTCTTGTTGAATTTTTATAATGGCTGCTTTAAAAATCTTTGTTTGATGATTCTAACATCTCCATTATCTTAGTGCTGTCATCTATTTATTGTTTTTTTAATTCCATTCAAGGTCTTCCTTGTCTTGGTATGATAAATTGTTTTCTATCAAAACCTGGACGTTCTGTGTATTATGTTGCAAATATCTGGATCTCCTTTAACTCTTCTGTTTTATCTAGCACCCTCCAATTCCATTCTGGTAGGGAAAAGGGCCTGCTTCATTACTGCCAGATAACGGTGGAAGTTGGGTTTCTCCACTCTGCTTTCATTGACTCCCAGGGAGGGAGAGACCCCCTGCTGGTTGATGTGGGGGTTCAGGAGCCCCAGTAGGCCTCCGCTGATTATACTTGGAGAGAGAGAGAGAGAGAGCGAGAGCAGTGTCTCATTACTGCTCCTCATGTATCCTCCACTGACACTGCAGGAGGGTGGTTTCATTACCTCTGGGTCTTGGTAAAAGACTTTTCCACTAAACCTCCTCTGACACCACGTCTGTGGGGAATGAGGGCTCCTCATTACTCTGAGAGAAGGAAAGGCTACGCTCCCCACATGGTCTCTAATGAGTAGGTCTAGGAGCTTCGGTTACCATCCACTAAGGATGAAAGTCCTGCCTTCACACTCTGCCTGCTTTGGCACCACCCCTGGGGGGTACTGAGTTCCTCTTACAGCCGGACAGAGCTGTTGTTAGGCAGCTTAGTGTTAAGCGGTGTTAAGGCACCGCTTAGCCTTGAAGTGGCTAAGGAGTGGGACAAGCCACAGTATTTTCAGTGGTGTTTGGCAGGAGTAAAGATGTTATTGTCTAAAACTATTCTGTCTTCCTGTACTGCCCTTTCTTGGTCTTTGGCTAGAAAGGGCAGACTTTTCTTGGGGTTCCTATTTTTCTGTTTGTACTTGCTGGCATTTCCAGATTGCTGGCTTCTATAGTACTCCGTCTGAGATATATGAGACATAAAGAAAGCCCAGGTAATTCACTACTATGTCACTCCCATCTCCCTCGGCCATCTGCATTTTTCTCCCCACCTTTCAATGTCTTCTTATGTTTGTAATTTTCAAATATATAACATCTAGTGTTTTTAGCTATACTTAGCAGAAGGAATAGGAAATAGCACATTTACCCTTTCCCCTTATTCTTTCTGTACAACACTAAAAAATTTTTTTGTCAACAGAAGACAATAAAGAGGAAAGATAAATGATTAGATTTGATCTGCCGTGTTTAATCCTCAGCCCATTAATAAATTTCCCAATGTTATATTATTCTTTCATTCCTGAGATAAAATAATTGTTCAGTCCTTACTTTAATCTGTGCCTCATATATCAGTGTAAGTTTCATTATTATTAATATCAAAGACTACTTGCTGAGAATTACTGCCATGTTTAACAATTTCTTTCTTGTCATGTTTCTTGCATTTCCATTCTTTTCTTCTCACTGCTCTTCCTGATTTTTTTTTTTCTTTTTCAGTGAGCCCCTGTGAGTGGTAAACTCTTTCATTTCTATTTATTTGAAAATTGTATTTATTTTGTGCTTACCGTAGGGCCTTGCCTAGCTAAATATAGACTTCCAGTGTTCTGGGGTATCAAGATGGAAACAAAGGCTTTGGCTCCAAGATGTCAAAAATGAGACTTATTTATAATATTGAAGATTACATGTGACATGGCTAGTCTAATGTCTCAATAGTTAACATTTTCTATTAGTATTTTGATGAAAATAGCTCATTGTCTTCGGGCCTTATTTTTGTTTCTGTGAAAACTGATATCAATTTCATTGTTCTTTCTCTTCGTGTCTTTCCAAGGATTTCTTTGAGTTTATCCTATTTGGAATTTGCTCAGAGCCATGGCAATTGTGATGTTCTACATATTTACCATGAAGAGCCTGGTTATGGATTTCTTTTTGTTTATCCTTACTTTTGTGAATATTCAATCTGAGAATTCATGCATGAAGTTCTAGAAATTGTATCACTTAGACTGTTCACCTGCCTGCCCTCTTTGACGCTCTTCTCTGTAGCTTCTCCTTGTAGGACTCTTACATTGGACATCAGGGTTTACAGTAATCATTTCTTAAAGTAACACTGACTGTGAAAATCCCATACTTTCCACCTCATTTTCTCTCTGTGCTGAATCAGGAGTAATTTTCTAGACTTAATCTCTAGTTCATCAATTATTTGGATATAAAATAACATGTTTTACCACTTGACCTAGTAACCATTCAATAAATAGTCACTGAATGAATCCATGAGTTAATAAGTTCTGCTAATCATCCAGATATAGGCATCTCCTATTTCAGGTCAGTAACCTGTTCCTGAATTTTAAATGTTTGGCTAGAACATCATAACCAGAAACCTCTTTCTTATTATTTTAAACAGGGTAGATTGTACTGTAGTACATATCCACCTGAAACTCCCGATTAATTTCCTAACCATCTCCATGATTATAACATTGTTTCTTGTGCACCAAACAAGTGCGTTTTTTAACTACAGCTGCTTTGCACTCAGCCACATGGCATCTCTCTAACGTCCACCGCTTTTTGATTCTTGGCACTTGTTTCAAAACATCTCCATAGGATTCTAGTGTTCTGCCCATCGTGAGTGGAATGTTACTTAAAAGTTTTGACCACCTCTCATTTTGTTAAAAATACATACTGTCCTTGGGAACATAAATATATTTTTCCTATGCAAACAGCAACAGGAAAGTTGTCTTTTAATAGATACACATTTTGAGGACTCTAGCTCCAGGCCAGAATTCCATGTGTGATTTTTCAGGCCCGACCACAAGTAGTTACAAAGCTCTGAAGGCAAGCCTCCCAGGAAGCTGCTCTCCCCATACCAGCGGTGCTGACAGCCAGCGTGCTGCAGTCTCTGGGGGGCTCTGTCCAGGACTCAGGCCCTACTGACCATGCTCTCTGGCATAGCAGTGTTCCTAACCCAGGGACCTCCACTTGGAGGCCTTCCCTAGGGGCCTCCCCTGCTCATCACAAGTGGGTGACTTTGAGAACACTTCTTCACCCTGACTCAGGGCTCAGTACTTTCCCACTTCTAGCCCTTCCTGCCTCCATCTTCTTGGCCTCTGGGTACATACACAAAATGTCAGGAGCCGCTTATTTGGGGGTCCTTGGGCAGAGATGATCCACCCGTCCGAGCTGATCTACCCAGCCCTCACTTGGCACTGCTGCGGGGAAAACAAAACCTGGGGGGCTGGTACTTCTGCTCTATTGCCTCTTTCTTTATGATCAATCTCAGTTTGTTGTTCAAGGCTTGGCGGTTACTTTCACTGTGGCTTGTCTTAAACAACTGCTTGTCTTAATCAGCTGCTTCCAAAACTAGCCACCCAGTTCTCTCTAGCTCTGCTTAGCTCTTGACATATATCCTATAAAGATAAGGTATTAAAAACCAAGTGGCCTTCTACTAAGAAAATGTTAGCTGTCAAGACATTAGACAAGGCATGTCATATTTAATATTTAATATTATAAGTAAGTCTCATTTCTGATATCGTGGGGCCCAAACCTTTGTTTCCATTTTGACACTTTCCTTTTGAAACATCTTAAGAAATGGAATTACTTAGTCAAATGGTATGTACATTGTTGGGAAAAAAAAAAAAATCTCTAAATATCATCAATTCTTTTTCCCAAAAGATATAACAGTTTTCTTCACATGAGCAGAGTATGATAGTGACCAATTCATAACACCAACATAAATGTTAGTTATATTTTCAAATCTGTGAGTATTTGGTGAGTTAAAAATATTGTCAGGGGCTTCCCTGGTGGCGCAGTGGTTGAGAGTCTGCCTGCCGATGCAGGGGACACAGGTTCGTGCCCCGGTCCGGGAAGATCCCACATGCTGCGGAGCAGCTGGGCCCGTGAGCCATGGCTGCTGAGCTTGCGCGTCTGGAGCCTGTGCTCTGCAACAGGAGAGGCCACAACAGTGAGAGGCCCACGTACCGCAAAAAAAAAAAAATAAATAAATAAATAAATAAATAAATAAATATAGTCAGTTGTTTTTTAAATACAATACGTTTATTAAGGTAAAATGTTTCATAAATGTTGTGAGACATTTCTAATTTTTTCTTAAATTATCTAGTCATGGTTTTAAATTGACATAAAAATTTTATAAAGGGTGTAGACAGTTCCAATGTAAACCACATCAAATTTCTCCTACTATTAACATCTTACATAGTAGGTATATTTGTTACAATTAATGAGCCAACATTGATTCATCATATAAGTAAAGTCCACCCTTTGCTCGGACTGTCATAGTTTCATGTATGTTCTCTTTCTGTCCCAGGCTTCTGTTCAGAATACCACATGATGTTTGGTCCTCATGTCTCCATAGACTGTTCTTGGCTCTAAAGGCGGAGAGTGTTATGTCTTGGAAAACTGACCTCTTTATCATTATATAATCCCCTTCTTTATACATGATAATTGTCCTTCTTCTGAAGTCTACTTGCCTGAAATTACTATAGCTCCTTTAGGTATATTTTAATGATGGTTAGCACATGTATCAGTTTCCTAGGGCTGCTATAACAAATTACTACAAGCTGGTGGTTTCAAACAACAGAAATGTATTCTCCCACAGTTCTAGAGGCCAGGAGTCTGAGATTAAGATGTCAGAGGACTGTGCTCACTTTACTGGTGCGGCTGGCAATCTGTGGGGCTCCTTGGCTTATAGCTGCTTCGCTCCCCTCTGCCTCCATCTTCACAGGGTATTCTCTGTCAGTCCCTGTGTCCTGTGTATCCACATGTCCTTATGAAGATACCAGTCTTTGGATTTAGGGGCCACCTAATCCAGTATAGCCTCATCTTAATTAATTACATCTGAGAAGACTATTTCCAAGCAAGGTCATATTCTGAGGTTCAGAGTGCATATGAATTTGGGGGGGGCACTATTCAACTCAGTACAGTATGATATATTTTTCTCTATCCCTATACTTTAATCTGTGACTTTATAGGGTTTTTATTTATTTTGGTAGACAACATATAGTTGTGTGTTTTGTTTTTGTTTGTTTGTTTTTATTTTTTACTTATTTGGCTGCATTGGGCCTTAGTTGCAGCACACAGGATCTTCGTTGCAGCATATGGGATCTTTAGTTGTGGCATGTGGGATCTTTACTTGCAGCATGCAGGATCTTTTAGCTGCAGCATGTGGGCTCTTAGTTGCAGCATGTGGGATCTAGTTCCCTGACCAGGGATGCAACCCAGGCCCCCTGCATTGGGAGCACGGAGTCTTAACCACTGGACCACAAGGGAAGTCCCAGTTGTGTTTTTTTTTTAAACATCTTTATTGGAGTATAATTGCTTTACAATGATGTGTTAGTTTCTGCTTTATAACAAAGTGAATCAGCTATACATAAACATATATCCCCATCTCTCCTCCCTCTTGCCTCTCCCTCCCACCCTCTCTATCCCACCCCTCTAGGTGGTCACAAATCACTGAGCTGATCTCCCTGTGCTATGCAGCTGCTTCCCACTAGCTATCTATTTTACATTTGGTAGTATATATTAGTCTATGCCACTCTCTCACTTCGTCCCAGCTTACCCTTCTCCCTCCCTGTGTCCTCAAGTCCATTCTCTACATCTGCGTCATTATTCCTGTCCAGCCCTTAGGTTCTTCATAACCATTTTTTTTTTTAGATTCCATATATATGTGTTAGCATACAATATTTGTTTTTCTCTTTCTGACTTACTTCACTCTGTATGACAGACTCTAGGTCATTCCACCTCACTACAAATAACTCAATTTCATTTCTTTTTATGGCTGAGTAATATTCCATTGTATATATGTGCCACATCTTCTTTATCCTTTCATCTGTTGATGGACACTTAGGTTGCTTCCATGTCCTGGCCATTGTAAATAGAGCTGCAATGAACATTGTGGTACATGACTCTTTTTGAATTATGGTTTTCTCAGGGTATATGCCCAATAGTGGGATTGCTGGGTCGTATGGTAGTTCTACTTTTAGTTTTTTAAGGAACCTCCAAACTGTTCTCCATAGTGGCTGTATCAATTTACATTCCCACCAACAGTGCAAGAGGGTTCCCTTTTCTCCACACCCTCTCCAGCATATATTGTTTGTAGATTTTTTGATGATGTCCATTCTGACTGGTGTGAGGTAATACCTCATTGTAGTTTTGATTTGCATTTCTCTAATGATTAGTGATGTTCAGCATTCTTTCATGTGTTTATTGGCTGTCTGTATATATTCTTTGGAGAAATGTGTATTACTTTTTAATCTAACATGTTTTTCCTTGTCTTTTACTTGGTATATTTATACTATTCCCATTTAAAGTGATTATTGACATATTTGGATTAATATCTATGATCTTTGTAACTATTTTCTGTTCATTGCATTTGTTCTTTGTTTCTTTTTTTTCTCTCTTTCTTCTGCCTTTTGTGTTTTGAGCATTTTATATAATTCCATTGGTCTCCTTTCTTAGCATATCAATTATATTTCTTTTAAAATGTTTTTAAGGTTTTCTTTAAAATTTAATATATATTTTGACTAATATAAATAAATTCATCTTCAAATATCAGTATATTGCTTCACAAATAATGCAGGTATCTTATAACTTAATATTTCTAATTTCCTTATGACATTGCCATCATCCACTTCATTTATCCATGTGCTATAATCATTCAATACATTGCTACTGTTATTACTTTAAAGAAATAGTTATCTTTTAGATCAATTAAGGATAAGAAAAATAAAATATTTTATATTCATTTATAACTTCTTTGATGCTCTTCTTTTCTTCTTGTCACTCCATATTTCTGACCTATATAATTTTCCTTTTCCCTAAAGAACTTTAACATTTCTGGCATGGCAGGCCTGTTGCTGATAAATTTCCTCAATTTTTGTTTAGCTCAAAAGCATTTTATTTCTCCTTCACATTTGAATGATAATTTCACTGCATGTGGAATTCCAGGGTAATGAGTTTTCTTCTCTCAAAGTGTTAAATAGTTCACTCCACCTTCTTCTTGCTTACATGATTTCTGACAGAAGTATCCTTGTTCCTCTACAGGAAAGGGTTTTTCTCTTCCTCTGCCTTCTTTCAAGATTTTTCTCTTTGTTTGTTTGTTTGTTTGTTTTTGCTACAGTTTGAATATGATATGCCTACATACAGTTTGCCTTTGGTTTTTCAGTGTTTATCCTTCCTAGTGTTCTCTGAGCTTCCTGGATCTGTTATGTGTTATGTCTTTCATTAATGTTGGAAACTTCTCATTCTCACTTCAGATATTTCTTCTGCTCTGTGTTCTCTTCCTTCTCTTTCTGGTATTTCAATTATGTGTATGTTACACTTTTTGAAATGGTCCCACTGTTTATTTTCATTCTCTTTACATTTCAGTTTGGGAGGCGTCTGTTGTCCTCTCTTCAAGTTCACTAATCCTTTCCTTGACCATGCCTAGGGTGCTAATAAACCTATTAAAAGTGCTCTTCAATTTTGTTCTTATTTTTAGATTTCTAGCATTTCCTTTTGATTCTTTTTTTTTTTTTTTTGCGGTACACGGGCCTCTCACTGTTGTGGCCTCTCCCGTTGCAGAGCACAGGCTCCAGACACGCAGGCTCAGTGGCCATGGCTCACGGGCCCAGCCGCTCCGCGGCATGTGGGATCTTCCCAGACCAGGGCACGAACCCGTGTGCCCTGCATCGGCAGGCAGACTCTCAACCACTGCGCCACCAGGGAAGCCCTCCTTTTGATTCTTTCTTAGAAATTCCATCTTTCTGCTTACAGTCCATCTGGGCTTGCATGTTTCTACTTTTTCCATTAGAGCCCTTAAACATATTAATCATAGTTATTTTAAATGCCCTCTCTGATAATTCCAACATCTGTGTCATACCTGAGCCTCTGTCTGTTGCTTTTATTTCTGCCTTTTGGCATTCCTTGTACTTTTTTGTTGAAAGCTAGACTTGTGTCAGGTAATAGGAGCTGAGGTAGCTAGGCCTTGGGTGTGAGAATTTATATTAAACTGGATGGAAGTTGGCCAGTTTTTAATGTGTGCTCTTGCCAGTTGGGGGGGGGGGGTCAAGGGGTTCAAATTCCTCTAGTGTCCTTAGTTTTGTCTCCTCTCTTGATTTTGGGCCTCCTGTTTAAGATTCTTCGAAGAGTCTGTGTTTTTCAGATTTTTCCACTGTAATTCACTGTTGTTCTACAGAGGCCCTATTGTTGTAGTGGTCAGGTATGGGGAAGGGAATCATTTTATGATATCATGATTAAATCTTAGTGTTTTACCAGCTTGTGTCTCTGAGCTATGACCTGCACAGTTGTCTTTTTTTTTTCCAATGACAAAGCCTGTTTTCTTTTGTTTGTTTGTTTTGCTTTGTTGTTGTTGTTGTTTTTAACCCCATTATTGTGATACAGGAAGGCTAGAGGGACCTACAGTGGGAGGAACAATTTTCACCAGCTGGGATAAGGTCCAGGTAAAATCCTCCTTGGAGAGTAGGGCTTCCTTTGTCAGAGAGAGGGCTCTGGGAGTACTTCATCACAATTAATACCCCCAAACAGACCTTCCACTAGAACCTCTAGGGAATCTTTCTTAGATCTTTATCATGAGTACCAGGTGATGTTTCTGGAGGTAAAATGTACAAAAGTATGAGTCGCTCCAAGGCGGCATCTCCCTCAACAGTCCCTTGATTTTCTGCTATTCCATACTCAGCCTCCAGCAATTTGTCAAAAGTACCCTTTGAGTGTTCTGACCAGTTTATGGCTCCAGCAGCTTCTGCTATTGAAAGTATAACTCAGGTGTTTCTCTCCATATTCTCCTGTATCTCCAGACTTTGGGGTGGCTTGTCCTGTGACCTCAGTTCTCTGATGTGTCCAAAAGAAGCTGTTAACTTTCACTTTGTTCAGATTTTTCTTCTTGTAAGGATGGCAGTGACTACTTCCAAGCTCCTTTACATGTCAGGGCTGAAATCAGAAGTCTGATATTTTTTATTTAAAAGCAATCTACACATTTGCTTATATGTCTAAAGATATCCTTCCCACTTTTTTCTTTCTTTTTTTTTTTTTGCCAAGCTGTATAGCTTTCAGGATCTTAGTTCCCTGACCAGGGATCAAACCTGGGCCCCTAGCTGTGAAAGCCCAGAATCCTAACCACTGGACTGCCAGGGAATTCCCTCCCCACATTTTTATATATTAGTATAATTCCAAGTGACGTCCTTAAATCATGTATTATTAATATAAGGCATTAATCCACTGATGTTGATCATTATGTTTTGGGGAATGGTAATCAAGAATGAACTATCCAAATAGTCTTACAACAATATGATGATTTGGTGTTACTGTAGTTAGTCATCATGCATTTTATGCCAGTGACCTAAGTGTGATAAAAATTTAAAACATGTATCATTTTGCTGGTAATTGAAAGACAAGTAATGAAATGCAAATATTGTATATTGAAACCAATAATTAACAATGTGTGTAGATCCCCTATCTTTTTTTTTTTTAGGCTTTTAAAGATGGGCTTTGAAACTGCAGTCTCTTTTTTTAATGTATAAATTTATTTATTTTATTTTTAACTGTGTTGGGTCTTCACTGCTGTATGCAGGGTTTCTCTAGTTGCGGCAAGCAGGGGCTACTCTTTGTTGTGGTGTGCGGGCTTCTCATTGCGGTTGCTTCTCTTGTTGTGGAACACGGACTCTAGGTGTGTGGGCTTCAGTAGCTGTGGTTTACAGGCTCTAGAGTGCAGGCAGTAGTTGTGGTTCACGGGCTTAGTTGCTCCACAGCATGTGGGATCTTCCTGGGCCAGGGCTCGAACCCGTGTCCCCTGCATTGGCAGGTGGATTCCCGACCACTGCGCCACCAGGGAAGCCCATCCCCTATCCTTTTATATAATCTTTTCCTTATTTTGTCTTTTTAAAATTATACAAATGATAAATATCACTGTAGAAAAAAATGAATACAAAATTGCCCTTATTCCCAACACAAGAAAAGAATATAAAATATTTAAATATGCTGCTGTCTCTTAAAGCATTTTAACCTCAGTCTCCTATCATTGTCATCCACATGAATTCAGGCCACCACATCTTTCAACCCAACAAGAGGCCCTAGACACTTCCTGCGGACCATTTCCTATCTGGGAAAGTCTGTTTGTGCGGTGATGGTGAGAGTATAGAGGCACAGGAGAGGAAGAAGTCATGTATATGAAGAATAAGGCTTTACTTTATAGACTGTTTGTTGTTGTTGCCCAAGTATTCTCAAACACCTTGAATTATTTTTAATACAATACATGAAAAGGAGCAAAAGTGCATGTTATTCCATTTTCACATGAGTTTAGACACCTAGAAGTCTCAAGCTGCCTGTCAAAGAATATATTAGGAGGTACCTTAGCACCAAGGGACAGAAAGTCCCTTCTTAATAAATGTGTGGAGCTTAATATTGATTAGAGTTGCCATCGAAGTAAAAAGTATATAAACTATTTTTCCTTCTAGTTTAGTTTATGATTAAGTTAACCTAATTACACCTCCAACCCAAATACGAAACTCTGCCAAAGAAGCCAAGATTTCTGTGTCTCAGAGGATAAAATAAGAACCAAGATTCACTTTTTCTGAATTAAAATGCCATGGAGATTTGAGTTCTCTTGAGTTTAACTGTAGTTTTAATTTTGTTGTTGTAACATTATTTATTTGTTAATTCACTTATTTGTTATTACATGTTTATTATGTACACAGTTCTCCATATGCTTATACTCAATTTGTCCTTCGTTTTTGAATTGTCATTCATTTGCTCATTTTTCTTTGATGTGTTTGTATATTTTTAATTGATTTGTAAGAACCTTTTAAGACAATTAAATCTTTATCATAAATGCTTTGCATAGTTTATGGGATTGATGATTAACACTTATTAAGTGCTTCCTTTTGTCCAGAACTGAGATAATGCTCTTCATGCAGTCTCCCATCTCACATAAACCTTCTAATGATGTATAAAGGGGCTGCATTTATAATACCACAGTACACGTGAAGAAACTGAGATTTAAAGAGGTGAATGCTTCCAGTGCAACCACTCAGTACCCAGACTGGCTCTCCTAATCAGCAAATTACATCTTCTCTTCTGATAGTCAATATCTTAACTACTTATATCCATGTTCTCTTTGTGCTATTTGTCTGGAGAAAAGTAAATTTTTAACATTTATGAAAAGTAAAAGTAGACTATGAAACTTTGCTAACTCTCTCTCTATACACACACACACACACACACACACACTCACACACGCACATATATTTCACTCTTTTAGTTGTGACCATTCTGCTTCATGGTCTATTTATAAATTTTAATACTTTTTTAATTTGGATAATTGATGCCTTGTTTCCAAATCACTAAGAGTTTATCTAAAAAATAAGGTCTCTCTTTATAGATAAATAGATATAGATACAGATATAGATGTAGATATATCTTGGAAATGAGCAATTTGCAGCATGCTCTTGTAAAATAGATTCTATTTTCTCTTATTTCTCTAATGATGTTAATATAGTGTGTGTATAAAACAAATAGAGATGCAAGGAAAAATGGAAAAATCCACAAAATTAGTGGGAGACATTAACACAATTCTCTCAGAATAAATATGATATAGGTGATTTGAATAATAAATTTAAATATATTGGAGAAAATACAACATAGTATATGCATATATGTATGCATAACTAACATAATCTTTGCAAACACATACATACCAGTCACAGAAATTGATTATGTAAAAGGAAAATGTCAAGAAAATGTTTAAAACTGGAAATCAGTATGCAGCAAACAATGTAATAAAATTCCAAATTACAAACTGAAGTCAAAATATCTCTTCACATAAATATTAAATCACTAGGAGAAATTAAAACTAAAATAAGCATATATTTAGAAACATGAGAATATCATGAAATTATGTCCCCCAAAACTTTACCACTTATATAGAAGTTGTTGCCTTAAATTAATTTATCAGAAAAAAGAAAGTAAAATTTGGGAACTAAATATTCAAGTCAATAATTTTTTTTAAAAGAACAATAAAACTAAATTAAATGAGGTGGAAGGAAGGAAGGAAAAAAGAAGGAAAGTAGTTACATTAAAAAGTCAGTCGAAGGGGAGTAGTCAAGATAGAAGTATAGGAGGATGTGGAATTCGTCTCTCTTCACAAGTACATCAAGAATACATCGGGCTTCCCTGGTGGCGCAGTGGTTGGGAGTCGCCGCGAGAGGCCACGACAGTGAGAGGCCCACATACCACAAAAAAATAAAAAATAAAAAAATAAAAAGAATACATCAATGGGGTTTCCCTGGTGGCATAGTGGTTGAGGGTCCGCCTGCCGATGCGGGGGACTCGGGTTCGTGCCCCGGTCCGGGAGGATCCTGCATGCCATGGAGCGGCTGGGCCCGTGGGCCATGGCCTCTCGGCCTGCACGTCTGGAGCCTGTGCTCTGCGGCAGGTGAGGCTGCGACAGTGAGAGGCCCGCGTACCAAAAAAAAAAAAAAAAAAGAATACATCAACGAATGGAACAATTCTCAAAGGCACCTGCTGAACATTAGTGAAAGACTTCGGACACCTAAAAGGATAAGAAAAATCCCCTCACCACCGGGTAGGATGAAAGAAAGAAAAAAAGAAAAGAGGAATCAATAAAGGGACCAGCAACCCTGGTACAAAACTGAAGGTGAGGAGAGGTCCCGCAATCAGAAAAACCTCCTCATGGGGGGAGAAATCAGCTGGGACAGAAAGGGACCTTGGGGGATCAAAGAAGAATGCAGCAGATGGTCTGTGGAAGGCAGGACAAAGTAAGAACTGTTCATGGTCTGTGCCACAGCCCTGTGGACCCCAGGCTGAGTCGTGTGTCTCCTGTTGCAGAGGGGAGCTGGGTGCTGGAAAGTGGGATTTGGAGCATGGACCCAGGGAGGGGACAGCTGTTGGCTGTAAAAAGACAGCCTGAAGGGACAGGAGTAAGGAGCTCCACAACTGGGAAGGTTTTCAGAAAAAGTCCAGGACACCATAGAAGCAAGATGTCGTTTTTGAGTGGTGCACAAGGGGCAGGGCCACCATTGTAACTCTCTTCCCCACCCACAGGCTTTGACATCCACAGGCACTGGGAAGGGCACCCATCTGAGCAGGCTCACTGGTGCCTCATGCTAAGGCCTCCTCCCCTGTAGGCTCCGAGGGTCCTGAGTGCCACCCATCCCAAAGCCTCCTCAGGAATCAGCCCTGGGCCCCCCTGCCTGAGACAGGAATCTGCCAATGCTGGTGGGAGCTGGGTGCTAAAGCGTGGGGTTAAAAGAGCAGATCCAGGGAGAAGACCACTGTTGGCTGCACGGGTACAACAGAGGAGATGGGAGTGAGGGGCTCCGTGGCCAGGAATGCTCCTAGAGGAAGCAGGATCTGTCTAGGAAAGGAGGTGCCATTGTTGAGTGGTGTGCAAGGGACAGGGCTCCCACCACCCCCACATGCCAGCCCCTGCCTCCACAGGCACTAGGAGGGACTCCCACCAGAGTGAGCACAACCCAGTCTGTTGCAACTCCCTGCTGGTCTCCTCCACCTTTGTGCACACCCCAGTTGGGCCACTGTACCCCTCCCTGGCTTGAGTGAGTAAGTGTGCCCCAATCAACTGCTGCTTAGTCTCTCTCTCACCTGGGCAGGGAACAGATGCTTGAGGGTGGCACACACGCAGAGGTGGGGCCAAAACCAAAGCTGAGCCCCAGGGGCAGTGCGACTAAGGAAGAGGAATGGAAATCTCTCTGTGCAGCTGCATAAGCTGCATATTAAATTCCAATGATTGGCTTGGTAAATCCTGCATATGTGGAATATCTGAATAGACAACAAGTGTTCCCACAACTGAGATCGGTCTAAGTTTAGCAGCTGTGGACTTTGGAGGCAAGTACACATAGGACTTGGGCCAGGTTAGAGTTTGAGCTGGCCCTACAGTGCCCACAGCAGGTCCAGACACCTACCTAGAGGTATTGAAGGGCCTCCTGGGGAGGCAGGGGTTGGCCCTGGCTCACTATGGTATCAACGATACTGACAGATGAGGCCCCAGGAAAAGATTCTTATTACTAGTATCCTTTTTGTTTGTTTAATTTTGTTCAGTTGTTGATGTTGTTGTTTTTATTATTTTTATTTTTTTATTTGTAAAATATATTTTTCTGTTTTTACTTTACTTTTTTGTTGTTTTGTGGTTTTTCTTGTTTTTGTTCTTTTTAAATAATTTTACATCTTTGCTTTATGTTTTCTTTGCTCTTTTTCTTTCTTAGTTTGCTTTCTGTTTTTGTTTTGTTTTTCATTTCTTGTTTTTGTTAGTTTAGCCCTTATTCATTGTTTTCATTTCTGTGTTCTTTTTTCTCTTGTTTTTGTTTTCTTTGTTTTTTTTTCTTTCTTTTCTGACTGCTTCTTTGTTTCTGTTTGATTTTATTTTTATTATTTGTCTTGGATTTGGTTTGTCTGTTTTCTTTCTTCTTTTTTTTTTTCTGGCTATGCTGCATGGCTTGGAGGCTTTTGTTTCCCTGGCAAGGGATGAAGCCTGGGCCTCCAGGGTGGGAGCATGAAATCCAGTCTGCAGGAGTGCCAAAGAACTCCTTGGCTAAGGGAATATTAATCAGCATGTGCACACCCAGAGGTATCCACCTCAGCACCAAGACCTGGCTCCAGTTCACTGCCTACAGGCTCCAGTGCTGGAAACCTCATGCCAAACAACCAGCAAGACAGGAACACCACCACACCCATCAGCAGACAGACTGCCTAAAGTCATACTAGGTTCACAGACACCACAAAACACACCACTTGATGCGGCCTACCCATCAGAGAGAAAAGACTCAGCTCCACCCACCAGAGTGCAGGCACCAGTCCCTCTCACCAGGAAGCTTACACAAGCCCCTGGACCAACCTCACCCACCAGGGGGCAGACAGCAGAAGTAAGAAAAACTATGACCCTGTAGCCTGCAGAAAGGAGACCATAAACACAGTAAGTTAGACAAAACGAGACAACAGAGAAATATATTGCAGATGAAGGAGCAAAGGAAAAACTCACAAGACCAAATAAATGAAGAGGAAATAGGCAATCTACTGAAAAAGAGTTCAGAGTAATGATAGTAAAGATGATCGAAGATCTTGGAAATAGAATGGAGGCACAGATCGAGAAGATACAAGAAATGTTTAACAAGGACCTAGAAGAACTAAAGAACAAACAAACAGTCATGAACAAAATGATACCTGAAATGAAAAATACCCTTGAAGAAATCAATAGCAGAATAACTGAGGCAGAAGAACGGATAACTGAACTGGAAGATAGAATGGTGGAAATATCGGCTGTAGAGCACAATAAAGAAAAAAGAATAAAAAGAAATGAAGACTGTCTTAGAGACCTGGGACAATATTAAATGCACCAACATTTGAACTACAGGGGTCCCAGAAGAGGAAAAGAAAGAGAATGGGTCTGAGAAAATATTTGAAGGGATTATAGTCAAAACTTTCCCTAACATGGGAAAGGAAATAGTCAAACAGTTCCAGGAAATTCAGAGTCTCATACAGGATAAATCGAAGGAGAAACACGCTGAGACACATATTAATCAAACTAACAAAAATTAAATGCAAAGAAACAAATATTAAAAGCAGAAAGGGAAAAGCAACAAATAACATACAAGGAAATCCCCATAACGTTATCAGCTGATTTTTCAGCAGAAACTCTGCAGGCCAGAATGGAGTGTCAGGATACATGTAAAGTGATGAAAAGGAAGAATCTACAACCAAGATTACTCTACCTGGCAAGGATCTCATTCAGATTCGATGGACAAATCAAAAGCTTTACAGATAAGCAAAAGCTAAGAGAATGCAGTACCACCAAATCAGCTTTACAACAAATGCTAAAGGAACTTCTCTACACGGGAAGCACAAGAGAAGAAAAAGACTCACAAAAACAAACCCAAAACAATTAAGAAAATGGTAATAGGAACATACATATCAATAATTACCTTAAATGTAAATGGATTATATTCCAACGAAAAGACACAGACCAGCTGAATAGATAGAGGAACAAGACCCATATATGTGCTGTGTACAAGAGACTCACTTCAGACCTATGGACACATACAGACTGAAAGTGCGGGAGTAGACAAAGATATTCCATGCAAATTGAAAGCAAAAGAAGCAGGAGTAGCAATACTCATATCAGAAAAATAGACTTTAAAATAAAGACTATGGGCCTCCCTGGTGGCGCAGTGGTTGAGAGTCCGCCTGCCGATGCAGGGGATACGGGTTCGTGCCCCGGTCTGGGAGGATCCCATATGCCGCGGAGCGGCTGGGCCCGTGAGCCATGGCCGCTGGGCCTGCGCATCCGGAGCCTGTGCTCCGCAACGGGGGAGGCCACAACAGTGAGAGGCCCGCATACCGCAAAAAAAAAATAAAATAAAATAAAATAAAATAAAATAAAATAAAATAAAGACTATTACAAGAGACAGAAAAGGACACTACATAATGATCAAGGAGAAGAATAATCTTAGAAGAAGACACAACAATTGTAAATATTTATGCACCCAACATAGGAGCATCGCAATATATAAGGCAAATGCTAACAGCCATAAAATCGGAAATTGATAGTAACACAATAATTGTGGGGGACTTAAACACTCCACTTACACCAATGAATAGATCATCCAGACAGAAAATTAATAAGAAAGCACAAGTCTTAAATGACACATTAGACCATATAGACTTAATTGATGTTTATAGGACATTTCATCCAAAAGCAGCAACATACACTTTCTTCTCAAGTGCACATGAAACATTCTCTAGGAGAGATCACATCTTGGGTCACAAATCAAGCATCTGTAAATTTAAGAAAATTTAAATCATATCAAGCATCTTTTCCAACCACAATATTATGAGATTAGAAATCAGTTATAGGAAAGAAACTGTAAAAAACACAAACACGTGGAGGCTGCACAATATGCTAGTAAATAACCAAGAGATCACCAAAGAAATCAAAGAGGAAATCAAAAAATACCTAGAAACAAATGACAACAAAAACACAACAACCCAAAAACTATGGGATGCAGCAAAAGCAGTTCTAAGAGGAAAGTTTATAGCAATACAATCCTACCTCAAGAAACAAGAAAAATCTCAAATAAACAGCCTAACCTTACACCTAAAGCCACTAGAGAAAGAAGAACAAGAAAAACCCAGTTACTGGAAGGAAAGAAATCATAAATATCAGGGCAGAAATTAATGAAATAGAAATGAAGAAAACAATAGCAAAAATCAATGAAACTAAAAGCTGGTTCTTAGCAAAGATAAACAAAATTGATAAACTCTTAGCTAGACACTTCAAGAAAAAAAGGGAGCGAACTCAAATCAATAAAATTAGAAATGGAAAAGGAGAAGTTACAACTGACACCGCAGAAATACACAGGATCATAAAAGACTACTACAAGCAATTCTATGCCAATAAAATGGACAACCTGGAAGAAATGGACAAATTCTTAGAAAAAGTACAACCTTCCAAGCCTGAACCAGGAAGAAATAGAAAATGTGAACAGAGCAATCACAAGTAATGAAATTGAAACTGTGATTAAAAATCTTCCAACAAACAAAAGTCCAGGGCCAGATGGCTTCACAGGGGAGTTCTACTGAACATTTAGAGAAGAGCTAACACCTATCCTTCACAAAAGCTTCCAAAGAGTTGCAGAGGGAGGAGCACTCCGTAGCTCATTCTATGAGGCCACCATCACCCTGATACCAAAACCAGACAAAGATATCACAAAAAATAAAATTACAGGCCAATAGCACTGATGAACATACATGTAAAAATCCTCAACAAAATACTAGCAAACAGAATCCAGCAACACATTAAAGGGATCATACACCATGATCAAGTGGGATTTACCCCAGTGATGCAAGGATTCTTTAATATATGCAAATCAGCCAATGTGATACACCAAATTAACAAACTGAAGAATAAAAGCCATATGATCATCTCAACATGCAGAAAAAGCCTTTGAGAAAATTCAACACCGATTTATGATAAAAACTCTCCAGAAAGTGGGCACAGAGGGAACCTACCTCAACATATTATAGGCCATATATGACAAACCTACAGCAAACATCATTCTCAATGGTGAAAAACTGAAGCATTTCCTTTAAGATCAGGAGCAAGACAAGGGTGTCCAGTATTATTCAACATAGTTTTGGAAGTCCTGGCCACAGCAAACAGAGAAGAAAAGGATATAAAATGAATCCAAATTGGAAAAGAAGAAGCAAAACTGTCACTGTTTTCAGAGACATTATACTGTATGTAGAAAATCATAAAGATGTCACCATAAAAGTACTATAGCTAATCAATGAATTTGGTAAAGTAGCAGGATACAAAATTAATGCACAGAAATCTCTTGCATTCCTATACACTAATGATGAAAAATCTGAAAGAGAAATTTAAGAAACACTCCCATTTACCACTGCAACAAAAAGAATAAAATACCTAGGAATAAACCTACTTACAGATGCAAAAGACCTGTATGCAGAAAACTATAAGGTACTAATGAAAGAAATAAAAGATGACAGCAATAGATGGAGAGATATACCATGTTCTTGGATAGGAAGAATCATATTGTGAAAATGGCTATACTACCCAAAGCAATCTACATATTCAATGAAATCCCTATAAAATTTCCAATGGCATTTTTCACAGAATTAGAACAAAAAATTTTACAATTTGTGTGGAAACACAAAAGACCCTGAATGGCCAAAGCAATTTTGAGAAAGAAAAACGGAGCTGGAGGAAGCGGGCTCCCTGACTTCAGACTATACTACAAAGCTACAGTAATCAAGACAGTATGGTACTGGCACAAAAACAGAAATATAGATCAATGGTACAGGATAGAAAGCCCAGAGATAAACCCATGCACTTATAGTCACCTAATGCCTGACAAAGGAGGGAAGAATATACAGTGGAGAAAAGGTTTTCTCTTCAATAAGTGGTTGGGAAAAGTGGACAGCTACGTGTAAAAGAATGAAAGTAGAACACTCCCTAATACCATACACAAAAATAAACTCAAAATGTTTTAAAGACCTAAATGTAAGGCCAGAAACTATAAAACACTTAGAAGAAAACATAGGCAGAACACTCTTTGACATAAATTGCAGCAAGATCTTTTTTGATTCATTTCCTAGGGTAATAAAAATAAAGACAAAAATAAACAAATGGGATCTAATGAAATATAAAAGCTGTTGCACAGCAAAGAAAACCATAAACAAGATGAAAAGACAACCCTCAGAATGGGAGAAAATATTTGCAAACAAAGCAACTGATAAAGGATTAATCTCCAAAATATACAAACAGCTCATGCAGCTCAATATCAATAAAACCCCAAACAACCCAATCAAAAAATTGGTGGAAGACCTAAACAGACATTTCTCCAAAGAATATACGCAGATGGCCAAAAAACATATGAAAAAATGCTCATCATCACTAATTATTAGAGAAATGCAAATCAAAACTACAATGAGGTACCACTTCACACCAGTCAGAGTGGCCATCATCAAAAAATCTACAAACCATAAATGCTTGAGAGGGTGTGGAGAAAAGGGAACCCTCCTACACTGTTGGTGTGAATGTAAATTGGTAGAGCCACTATGGAGAACAGTATGGAGGTTCCTTAAAAAACTAAAAATTGAACTACATTATGACCCAGCAATCCCACTACTGGGCTCATAACCAGAGAAAACCACAATTCAAAAAGATACATGCACCCCAATTTCCATTGCAGCACTTTTTACAATATCCAGGACATGGAAGCAACTAAAATGTCCATCAACAGAGGAATAGATAAAGAAGATGTGGTACATATATACAATGGAATATTACTCAGCTACAAAAAGGAACAAAATTGGGTCATTTGTAGTGACGTGGATGAACTTAGAGTCTGTCATACAGAGTAAATTAAGCAGAAAGAGAAAACCAAATATTGTATATTAATGCATATATGTGGAATCTAGAAAAATGGTGAAGATGATCTTATTTGCAAAGAAGAAATTGAGACAGACTTAGTGAACAAACGTATAGATACCAAGGTGACAGGGTAGGATGAATTGGGAGATTGAGATTGACATATACACTACTATGTATAAAGTAGATAGCTAATGAGAACCTACTGTATTGCAGGGGAAACTCTGCTTGGTGCTTTGTGGTGACCTAAATGGGAAGGAAATCCAAAAAAAGGGGATATATATATATATACGTATGGCTGATTCACTCTGCTGTACAGCAGAAGCTGACACAGCAGTGTAAAGCAACTATACTCCAACAAAAACAGTCAACCTAAAAAATTATTCCTATATATCTTTAGAAAGTGTAATGGAAAACAATGTCACTAACTATAACTATGAAAACTATAAAATTCCTTGGAATAAAACTAACTATAATTTTTAAACTTATATAAGGGAAAAGCTAAAAGAAAGGAAATAAAATGACATGTAATATTCCTGTCTAGGGAGATTCAATAATATAAAGATGCTAATTTTACCCCATAGTTTATTTATCCATTTCCTTACAGAAGAAAGATTAATTTTTTAAAGAAAATTTATTCACTACTTTCACTATTAAATACTGCTGAAATAAACTATACATAAATTTCTTTAGAAATGGAATCACTGAGTGTGTGTATCTCTAAATTTACTTATTTATACTCTCACCAGCTCTATATAAGATATCTCATTTCCCCACATCATTATCACTCTTGGCATATAAGAGTTATTAATTTCTAAAAATATAATGTATATGAACTTATAATACATTACTGCTCAATTTGTACTTACTTTATTCTTATGAAATTTTAATTATTTTTATATGCTTTTTAGCTATTAGGATGTTTTCTTAAATTCATGGACTCATCATACATATCCACTGCCCATTTTAATATAAAGGAGTTTTTTTTAATGTATGCTGGATACTATTATTTATGTTTTAGTAAAGGTTGCACATTTCTTCTTCCAATTTAGGGCTTGCCTTTTGCATTTGTTATAATGTTTTCATTTAATGTTTTACTATTAAATTTAAATTAATAGTAAATTAATTAATATTCATTAAATTAAAATAAATATTAAATTCAAATTTATCCATTTCTTATAATTTGTGCTTTTTGTGTGTGTCTAGTTTAACAAATTCATATCTTCCACCATCATCAAGATAGTCTCCTGAATTTGTTCTACTTAAGATTTAAGTAAAATTTTTTCCTCATTTTTCTGTCTTTAGTTCATCAGATACTAATTTTGAATTAGGTGTGAGATAAAGATCTAGCTTTATTGTTTTCCAAATATATAGCCAGTTGTCTCTAGCATCGTGTGTTAATAAGTCCAAATTTTCCTCTCTGATTTGTAATACCACGTCTCTCTGGTTCCATATTCATATATTCTTGTTCCTTCATTTTTAGTATTTCCAGCCTGGTCCATTGACTGATCTGCCTTCCCTGTACCACATTTTTATTTATCATAGCTTTGCTGTAACACCTGGTATAGGGTAGGATGGCTCCTTCCTTATTACTCTTCTTCTTCAGTTATTTTTTCCTGGTTCTGAACTTCTCCATATAAACTTTAGTATTGCCAGGTCAAGTTTCATAAAGATCCCTGTTAAGTATCTAGAATTATGTTGAATTTATACATCATTTTGAGGAGAAATACCAGTTTCATATTGCCAACTATGAACATATCTTCCCATTTATTTAGGTCTTCCTTTAAGCCTTTTAGTAAAATTTTAACTTTTTCCTCAAGATTTTCATGTTTGCTTAATAAAATGTATTCCTCAGTACTTCCTCAGCACAAAACTTGGTGGGGTTTTGGTTACTATAAATTGTAGCTTAAAAAAATTATATTTCCTAATAAACTGTTGCTATGGAATTTAAATACTCTGGAGTTAGACTCTTGAGTTTGAATCCCTGATTTGCTATTATTAATGTGTGACTTTACATGTACACAACGATTATGGGTGAAAAACGAGAGTTTTAATTTTTTGTCTTATGTCCTGTGAGCTTTAATTTCTTTCTATTATCTTACTGTGGTGGTTAGGAATTCTAGTATTCTATTAAATACGAATGCTGATAAGAGGTATTAATTACTTAATGGGAATGTGTCTAATGCTTCATTATTAACTGCAATGTTGGTAGAAATATATGATCCATTATCAAGTTTAGGAAGCTATCTATCTCCTATTACTAGACTGCTAATTTTTTTAATCAGCTAGTATTAAATTTTACAATTTTTTTTATCTGTTGAGAAAAATATAACGAAAGACTTTACTTCTTTCTTAAAGTCATTTTTTTTTTTTTTTTTTTTTTTTGGTGGTACGCGGGCCTCTCACTGTTGTGGCCTCTCCTGTTGCGGAGCACAGGCTCCGGACGCGCCGGCTCAGTGGCCATGGCTCACGGGCCTAGCCGCTCCGTGGCATGTGGGATCTTCCCGGACCAGGGCACGAACCCATGTCCCCTGCATCAGCAGGCGGACTCTCAACCACTGCACCACCAGGGAAGCCCCTTAAAGTCAATTTTTATTGAGGTATAATTTACACACAGCAAAATACCACATTGTGAATTTTTCATTTTTGAGTTCTAGCTTTGTTATATTCCAATAAATATTGCTGTACTTTGTTCTGGCTGGCTTCAGTGTATATATTTGATGCTTTCAAGACTTGCTTTTAAGCTTTTAAATGATGGATCTAGGGTAGAATTTCTCCTAGGTTCAATTTAGCTCAATAACTAAGACATTATCTTTTTTGGAGTCTACTGAATATCTTGTGTATTCAAGGAGTTTTCTCCACTCTGGATATTGGGGATTCAAATGATTCTTGACCGTGTGTGATCTCTGAGGATTGTTTGAGTACTTAATCTTTTCTGCAAGTTTTTCTTTGCCCGGCCATGAGGAGTTTTACCCTATGAATATGCAGAATGATGTTCAACCAAAGACTCAGATGCACCCCATCCACATCTCTGAAGCTCTTTTTCTATGTACCTGCCTCTGCTCTGAGACTCTTATCTCAGTTACCACAGTTAATAATGAAATATTAGACACATTCCCATTAAGTAATTAATACCTCCTATCAGCATTCATATTTAATAGAATACTAGAATTCCTAACCACCACAATAAGATAATAGAAAAAATTAAAGCTCACAGTTATAGTCACACCTTAGCCTCTCAGAACTCTAATTCCTGTTCCTCAACTCAGCAAGACTCTCTTTGGATTATCCTTTCCTACACCAAGTTCTGGAAATCACCTGCAGGTGGAAACTTGGGTGATGATAGGGGCCCCCTTGTTTGCTTCTTCTCTCAGGGATCTCACCTCTGAGCCCATTAAAGCCCATTGAGTGGAATGTACAGACAAACTGCTATTCACACAGCCCTGGCTGCCACTGTGTGGGAAGCTCTCCCTCCATTGTTCCCATACATTCCTGAGATGATACAGACCAGGTGATTAGGGGAGACTATGAGACCACAAAACACCTTACATCTTTGTGACTAGTTTCCTAATATTCTTAATATATGACCTAAACAGAACTTTTATTTTCAAACTTTTTGGTGCAAAATTTACAGTTGGACAGGTAATGGAGAAAAGCCAGGTAAGAAAATGAGGGTAATTACAAACTTTTTTGCTTAATCTGAACAACAATCACATGCAAACTTTCAAGTTAAGAATAAGCAAACATCTTAGGATAAAATACAGAACTCTAAGGTTGAGACCAGACATTCACCTGAATCTTGTCGTGGTTTTTAAAACACACAAAAGCCTGGAATGGAGCTGAGGCTATTTTCTCAATGTCCCGGCACCCTTGTTTGAGGATAACTGTAAGTGTTCTCATTCTAGGGTCTTGGTGATATCAAATTATCAGCAGTATGGTATTAATAGATAAGCACCAACAATAAAGATAAATGAGTCAGAAGCTACATGGAGCTCTCCATTCATTTAATGAGAAAAGAGTGCACCGCTGTGCTTCTCATCTTCATGGATATTTACAAGGATCCTTGGTAAATACAGGGGATCCTCACTGGATTCTGCATGTGGTCAAAAGGACCACAAGTATTGGTGGCTCCTTCACAGTGTTAGTCCTGTTGTTACTATTGATGCCAACGTGGATCATATGAGAGCTGGATAGGAGAAGCTTGAAAACAAACTTCCTTTGGAAATCTGAGATAGTAGTTATAACTACCATCAATGGCTTTATTTTTCTTCCAATGTAACATTAACTGCAAAAGTCTATATCAGATTTTGACTCATCCAGTCTGAACAATGTGATCTGAAGTCATATCATACCTCATTTCTGCTCTAAGTAAAATTAGATTGAATTGCATCACAGCAGATAGAAAATTCACCCTTAGGTTGTTGGGTATTGTACAACACATGCAAATACCTCTGCAGAGCCAAAGATATATTGCATGTAAGGTTTTGAAGGCAAAGAAACTCTCAGTACAAGCTCAGGATTTCTTTGGATTTGCTCACTGGAAGTTATACTACTTCTCTAAATATTCCACTTCAGTTCAAAGCTGCTCATTAAGTATTCTGCTTACAGGGCTTAGTTAAGCTCCTCTGAAATTGGATTCTGCCCTGGGGGAAGCTAGGACAGAATCAATGATTGCATCCTATGGAATTTGGCACACACTGGTCTCTGCTTGTTGTCACTTTTACCCAAGGACTGACCTTGGGCTGCCCTTGCAATGGCACTCTTTTAGTTACAGTGTCTTCATGTTTCCTGGTACCTGGTTTTCTTCTTGTCCGTATTAATGGTTCCATAGGAAGTCAACAAGATGCTCCACTGCAGGAAAGGAATTAGAGTGTTTCACTGACATTAAAAATAAAGCTCATCTGCATTAATACGTTTTATAAAGAGCTTAATGTATATATGGGCTGTATTGAATTATTTTTACTGTTAGTGTGTGTGATCAGAAATGCGTGGTGACAACTCCATCCTTGGTCTACATTCCCTGAACTTGCCATAGTTACTCATCTGGCTGCATGCTAGCCCTTAACAGTCCACAGAAACTCTGTTTTGAGTCCCTGATTGGCATCCTATTATTGGGCATGCTCTGTGCTGCTAGCATTGTGTCAGGTGGTGAGCAGCTTTCTTGGGGAACAGGGAAGTAGCTGAGTGGCAAGAGTCAGTGACAAGTGAAGATGTACCTTGACACTTGTCACTCACTGGCAAAACTCAGCCATGATGAGGAAATGCTTCATGGAGCATAAGAACTGACATCAAAAGCAGTACCAGAAAGAGAAAGTGAATTCTCAGCAAGTTAGAGGCCAGGATCCTTCAACAACAGGGCACTACTGTGGTCTGGAATCAAGCCTGGGAACATTAGAATTCTGCAAACATAAACAATACAGATGAGGGAAAAACCTTCCTCTTAGCATTTTCCGTTTTGCTTTCAAAGTAATTCTATCAATGAATTGTGTGGAAAGATGATATTGAAGAAGAAGCTTACTCTCTTTAATCTTTCATGTATAATCACTTAAGAAAAATAACAAGCAAATATAGAACAAGATAATTTTAACTGGAAAGAACATACATTCAATATATCACTCAAATAAGGAAATGAGTTGCCCCTAGATCCATGTTTGTTGAAAATTGTTTGACTTTTAAAAAAACACCTCAATTTAACTGGTACAAATTGAATAACAGTTATCCACCTCCCAAATCAATAAAAAGATATTTTAGTGACAAGACCCATAAATCATTCAGTAAAATATTTTTTAGCATCCAAAACATAATAACCTAGATTTTTCACTGTCAGCTGTGATTGACTAGCTTTTGGGAGACCATTCCCCCTACTTAGAACAAGCAGGAAAAAATGGATAAAAATAGAAAAAAAAATATGAGGTGGTATTAAAAGGCTATTAAGGTAGCCAGAATTTGAAGGTCCAAAATCCTGGAAAGAAAACAAATTCACTGAAGTGAATATGACCTTCTATGTCATGTTTGTTCTGCTCTGTTCATCAGCCATTTCATTTTCTACAGCAGACATCCAATTGCCAGTGTGTGCATTTCCAAGTCTGATAACCTGTTTTTTTTTTTTTTTCTGGAAGCTCAGAATGCTGCTCCAAAAGGTGTCAGGCTATATACTGTGGGGAGGATGTGTTACTGACTCTGCCTCCCTCCCAAAGCAGCCCTTGGGAGTTAGTATAAAAACATTTCAGAGCTCTCAACTGCTGGGTCAGTATATCTGAGATATGTGTTTTGCACCATTTTCGAGGCTTTACCTGAAGGATTCAGACCCAGTTGCCTAGTATGGTAACCGGCTTAATAACTTGACTTTTATTTGCTGCTTTCCTTTCTCTGTATCACTTCCCCATGGCACTAATAGTGTCCCCTGAACTCCCCAAATAACTCACTTATACTCTAACACTTATCTCAGGGTCTGATTCTAAGGCAACCCAATTAATGATTCATAAACTGTGTGCAGGCAGAGGCTGTGAAGTTGAACAGAAATCAGCTGCTACGAGGCAGAGAAACTGAAAAGAGATTTCAGACATCTCATAAGGCTAATGAGATAAAAATTGAGGTTCAGAGCTACCAAAGAGTCAGGACATGAGAGTTTCCTGGAAAAAAGAGAAACACAGAAAAGTGATCCCAAGAGTTTGACCTGCTATTGTCCTAAGGCATTCACCAATTCCTTAGCACAGGAGAAGCAAGAGGCAGAGGGGCTGAGCAGAAAGTAGGTAATAGCAGGTTGGAAAGCTAAAGAGAGCTATCAGCACTCTCCCTGGTCTGAGGAGACAAAAGTTGGAACTCAGAGCCAGCCAAGATGGAGAGGTCCAGGTAAATACACTAGACTCTCATTTGTGACACTTGAGAACTGCAAACTAAAAGGAAGGGTGAACCAGAAATAGAGCAACAACTTAGTGACACATGGTCTTATGCCTGATTGCATTAAAGTGATCTCCTTCTACTCTAGCTACTCACAAGGAGCTGAAGAAGAAATATCAAGTGGGAGAAATATCAGATAGAGAACTTGCAACATTGAATACACAGTGCCAGGCAAGAAACTTTATCTAGAACTGGGCTGTTCAATATGTTAGTCACAAGCCACATGTGGCTATTTACATTTATTAAAAGTAATTAAAGTAACATATTACTTCATCAATCACACTAGTCCTATTTCAAGTGCTCAGAAACTGCATGTGACTAGCAGCAATCATACCACACAGTACACATATAAAATATTTCCATATTCACAGAAAGTTCTATTGAACACTGCTGATGCAGAGCTTTTACATTTTAAAACACATCTGGCATTTAATCAAATTTAAAAGGCATATCAAGATCCAGAACCAACAAAAAATGAACAATAAAAATATAGCCATAGTGATCCAGATATTGGAGCTATCAAATGCTTAAGAAATAGATGACAAGATAGAGAAATACTTCAAAGAATTGAAATCAATATAAGAGAATTAAATGGATTAAATGGAAATTCTAGAACTGAAAAATATAATGACGTGTTAAGAACGAGCCAAACAGCAGAGGAGATACAACCGAAGAGATGAATCATTACCTGGAAGATATGTCATTTGGAAATAACCAGACCAAAGCACAAGTATGGCAAAGGCAGAAAAGAGAGTAAAAGACATCAGAGAACAGTAGAAAGGTGTAACATAATAGTAATAAAAGTTATGGAAGGGGACAATAGATATAATGGTGTGGAAATAATATTTGTAGAGATTATGGCTGAGATGTTTCTAAAATTGGTAAAAAGAGATTAAGCCACAGATTCACAAAAACTATGAAACCAAAGTGAGATAAACAAAAAGAAAACAGCACTTAAATACATCATAATAAAACTTTTGGAAATTAGAATCAGGGAAAAATATCTTAAATGTTTGCCCAAAAATGTAAAAATCAACTTCAAAAAACAATAAGACTGAGAGTAGGTTTCTTAATAGAAACCAGAAAACAAAGAAGACAATTAATGACATTTTAAAGTGATGAAAGAAAATAGTTGCCAACAAAGAATTCTATACTCATTGTAAACATTCTTCACTTTTGAAGGAAAAATAAATAAATATAAGACAAAAACACTTAGAGAAATTGGTGCCAGCACACTTGCACTGAGGGATATATACTAAAAGGAGTCTTTCCAGTAGATAGAACATAATTGCTAAAGAAACATGGCAAGGTAGTAAGGAACAAAGAGCTACATTAGTGGTAAATATGTAAGTAAATATGAATTAATATTGAATGCATAAAACATACTGCTTATACTAATAGTAATATAATAATAACTTGTGGGGTTAAAATGTATATGAAGTTTAAATTGAGGATAACAATGATTGTCTGGGATGTGCAAAACAATAATTCATGTTAGACACTAATGAGAGAATGCCTATTGCAATTTCTATGGTAACCAAAAAGAATAGCATACCTAAAAAACTATTAGGTAATTAGCATAAAAATTGAGATACTTAAGGATAAATCTAACAAAATATGTACAAGATCTGTATGAGGAAAACTACAAAACTACAACTCTGATGAAGGAAATCAAAAGATCTAAATAAATGGAGAGATAGTCCATGTGCATGAATAGGAAAACTCAATATTGTCAAGATGTCAGTTCTTCCCAAATTGATCTATGGAGTCAATGCAATCCCAATCAAAATCTAAAAAAATTACTTTGTAGATATTGAAAACCTGATTTTAAAGCTTATATAGAAAAGTAAAAGTCCCAGAATAGCCAACACAGTATTGAAGGAGAAGAATAAAGTCAGAGAACAAACACTGCCTGACCTCAAGACTAAATATAAAGCTACAGTAATGAAGACGGTGTGGAACTGGTGGAAGAATGGATGTACAGACCTATGGGACAGAATAGAGAATGCAGAAATACTCACATAAATGTAGTCAACTCTCTTGGACAAAAGAGCAAAGGCAATTCAATGAAAAAAGGATGGTCTTTTCAACAAAAAATGCTGAAACAATTCGGTATCTAATGCCAAAAAATACAAAGGTTTTACACCTTTCACAAACATTAACTTGAATGGATCACAGAGTTAAATGTGAAATGTAAAGTTAAAAAATTGTAGAAGATAGCATAGGAGGAAACCTAGGTAACCTTGAGTGTTGACTTTTTAGATACAATACAAAAAGCATAATTCATGAAAGAAAAAAAATGGACTTGATTAAAATTAAAAATTTCTGCCCTACAAAAAAACACTGTTAAGAAAATGAAAAGACAAGCCACTGACTGGAAAAACACATGTTTGATAAAGTACTGGTATCCAATTACATGAAGAACACTTAAAACTCAACAATAAGAAAACAACCTGATTAAACAATAAGCAAAGATTTGAACAGACACTTAACTACAGAAGATATGCAGGTGACAAATAAGCATACAGAAAGATACTCAAAATCATATGTCATCAGGGAATTGATGAAATTAATTAAAACAACAAAGAAGCACCACTATGTAACTATTAGAATGTCTAAAATCCAAAACACTGACAACACCAAATGCTAGAAAGAATGTGAAGCTACAGGAAATCTCATTCCTTGCAGGTTAGAGTGCAAAATGGTACAGCTACTTTGGAAGACAGTTTGATGGTTTCTTATGAATCTAAACATACTCTTACCAAGTGATCCATAAGGTAGGGAGGGATAAAAAGGTGGAAAATGGGGGATATTTAGGGCAGTGAAACTCCTCTGTATGATACTGTAATGGTGGATACATGCCATTATAGGTTTGCCACAACCCATAGAATTTATAGCAGCAAAAGTAAACTATAATATAAACCGTGGACTTTTTTTTTGCTTTTAACCTCTTATTGGAGTATAATTGCTTTACAATGGTGTGTTAGTTTCTGCTTTATAACAAAGTGAATCAGTTATACATATACATATGTTCGCATATCTCTTCCCTCTTGTGTCTCCCTCCCTCCCACTCTCCCTATCCCACCCCTCTAGGTGGTCACAAAGCACCGAGCTGATCTCCCTGTGCTATGCAGCTGCTTCCCACTAGCTATCTATTTTACGTTTGGTAGTGTATATAGGTCCATGCCACTCTCTCACTTTCTCACAGCTTACCCTTCCCCCTCCCCATATCCTCAAGTCCATTCTCTAGTAGGTCTGTGTCTTTATTCCCGTCTTACCTCTAGGTTCTTCATGACTTTTTTTTTTCATAGATTCCATATATATATGTTACCATAGGGTATTTGTTTTTCTTCTTCTGACTTACTTCACTCTGTATGACAGACTCTAGGTCATTCCACCTAACTACAAATAACTCAATTTCGTTTCTTTTTATGGCTGAGTAATATTCCATTGTATATATGTGCCACAACTTCTTTACCCTTTCATCTGTTGATGGACACTGAGGTTGCTTCCATGTCCTGGCTATTGTAAATAGAGCTGCAATGAACATTTTGGTGCATGACTCTTTTTGAATTATGGTTTTCTAAGGGTATATGCCCAGTAGTAGGATTGCTGGGTTGTATGGTAGTTCTATTTGTAGTTTTTTAAGGAAACGCCATACTATTCTCCATAGTGGCTGTATCAGTTTACATTCCCACCAGCAGTGTAAGAGTGTTCCCTTTTCTCCACACCCTCTCCAGCATTTATTCTTTGTAGATTTTTTGATGATGGCCATTCTGACCGGTATGAGATGGTATCTCATTGTAGGTTTTTTTGTTATTTTTTTTTGTTTTTTTTTTGCGGTACGCGGGACTCTCACTGCTATGGCCTCTCTGGTTGCAGAGCACAGGCTCCAAATGCGCAGGCTCAGCGACCATGGCTCACGGGCCCAGCCGCTCCGTGGCATGCGGGATCTTCACAGACCGGAGCACGAACCCATGTCCCCTGCATCAGCAGGCGGACTCTCAACCACTGTGCCACCAAGGAAGCCCTGTTTCTCAGTATTTTTTGATTTCCTCTTTGATTTCTTCAGTGATCACTTCCTTATTGAGTAGTGTATTGTTTCGCCTCCATGTGTTTGTATTTTTTACAGATCTTTTCCTGTAATTGATATCTAGTCTTATAGCATTGTGGTTTGCAAAGATACTTGATATGACTGCAGTTTTCTTAAATTTTCCAAGGCTTGATTTGTGACCCAAGATATGATCTATCCTGGAGAATGTTCCATGAGCACTTGAGAAAAAACGTGTATTCTGTTGTTTTTGGATGGAATGTCCTATAAATATCAACTAAGTCCATCTTGTTTAATGTATCATTTAAAGCTTGTGTTTCCTTATTTATTTTCATTTTGGATGATCTGTCCATTGGTGAAAGTGGGGTGTTAAAGTCCCCTACTATGAATGTGTTACTGTCGATTTCCCCGTTTATGGCTGTTAGTATTTGCCTTATGTATTGAGGTGCTCCTATGTTGGGTGCATACATATTTACAATTGTTATATCTTCTTCTTGGATCAATCCCTTGATCATTATGGAGTGTCCTTCTTTGTCTCTTGTAACAGTCTTTATTTTAAAGTCTATTTTGTCTGATATGAGAATTGCTACTCCAGCTTTCTTTTGATTTGCACTTGCATGGAATATCTTTTTCCATCCCCTCACTTTCAGTCTGTATGTGTCCCTAGGTCTGAAGTGGTCTCCTGTAGACAGTGGGTCTTGTTTTTGTATCCATTCAGCCAGTCTTTGTCTTTTGGTGGGAGCATTTAATCCATTTACATTTAAGGCAATTATTGATATGTATGTTCCTATTCCCATTTTCTTAATTGTTTTGGGTTTGTTATTGTAGGTCTTTTCCTTCTGTTGTGTTTCTTGTCTAGAGAAGTTCCTTTAGCATTTGTTGTAAAGTTGGTTTGGTGGTGCTGAACTCTCTCAGCTTTTGCTTGTCTGTAAAGGTTTTAATTTCTCCATCAAATCTGAATGAGATCCTTGCTGGGTAGAGTAATCTTGGTTGTAGGGTTTTCTCCTTCATCACTTTAAATATGTCCTGCCAGTCCCTTCTGGCTTGCAGTGTTTCTGCTGAAAGATCAGCTGTTAACCTTATGGGGATTCCCTGTGTGTTATTTGTTGATTTTCCCTTGCTGCTTTTAATATGTTTTCTTTGTATTTAATTTTTGATAGTTTGATTAATATGTGTCTTGGCGTGTTTCTCCTCGAATTTATCCTGTATGGGACTCTCTGTGCTTCCTGGACTTGATTAACTATTTCCTTTCCCATATTAGGGAAGTTTTCAACTATAATCTCTTCAAATATTTTCTCAGTCCCTCTCTTTTTCTCTTCTTCTTCTGGGACCCCTATAATTCAAATGTTAGTGCATTTAATGTTGTCCCAGAGGTCTCTGAGACTGTCCTCAGTTCTTTTCATTCTTTTTTCTTTATTCTGCTCTGCAGTAGTTATTTCCACTCTTTTATCTTCCAGGTCACTTATCCGTTCTTCTGCCTCAGTTATTCTCCTATTAATCCCTTCTAGAGTATTTTCAATTTTATTTATTGTGTTGTTCATCGTTGCTTGTTTCCTCTTTAGTTCTTCTAGGTCCTTGTTAAATGTTTCTTGCGTTTTCTCTATTCTATTTCCAAGATTTTGGATCATCTTTACTATCATTATTCTGAATTCTTTTTCAGGTAGACTGCCTGTTTCCTCTTCATTTGTTAGGTCTGGTGTGTTTTTACCTTGCTCCTTCATCTGCTGTGTGTTTTTCTGTCTTCTCATTTTGCTTATCTTACTGTGTTTGGGGTCTCCTTTTCGCAGGCTGCAGATTCGTAGTTCCCGTTGTTTTTGGTGTCTGTCCCCAGTGGCTAAATTTGGTTCAGTGGGTTGTGTAGGCTTCCTTGTGGAGGGGACTAGTGCCTGTGTTCTGGTGGATGAGGCTGGATCTTGTCTTTCTGGTGGGCAGGTCCACTTCTGTTGGTGTGTTTTGGGGTGTCTGTTGTCTTATTATGATTTTAGGCAGCCTCTCTAATGGGTGGGTTTGTGTTCCTGTCTTGCTAGTTGTTTGGCATAAGGTGTCCAGCACTGTATCTTACTGGTCATTGAATGAAGCTGTGTCTCAGTGTTGAGATGGATATCTCTGGGAGATTTTCACCATTTGATATTACATGGAGCTGGGAGGTCTCTTGTGGACCATTGTCCTGAAGTTGGCTCTCCCACCTCAGAGGCACAGCCCTGATGCCTGGTTGGAGCACCAAGAGCCTTTCATCCACATGGCTCAGAATAAAAGGGAGAAAAAGTAGAAAGAAAGAAAGAAAGAAAGAGGATAAAATAAAATAAAGTAAGATAAAATAGTTATTAAAATAAAAAATAACTATTAAGAAAAAAATTTTTTAAGTTTAAAAAACAGAACAAAACAAAACAAAACAAAAAGGACAGACAGAACCCTAGGACAAATGGTGAAAGCAAAGCTATACAGACAAAATCTCACACAGAAGCATATGCATGCACACTCACAAAAAGAGGAAAAGGGGAAAAATAATATATCTTGCTCTCAAAGTCCGCCCCCTCAATTTGTGATGATTCGTTGTCTATTCAGGTATTCCACAGATGCAGGGTACATCAAGTTGATTGTGGAGATTTAATCCGCTGTTCCTGAGGCTGCTGGGAGAAATTTCCCTTTCTCTTCTTTGTTCACACACCTTCTGGGGTTCAGCTTTGGATTTGGCCCCGCCTCTGTGTGTAGGTCCCCTAAGGGCGTCTGTTCTTCGCTCAGACAGGACGGGATTAAAGGAGCAGCTGCTTTGGGGGCTCTGGCTCACTCAGACAGTGGGGAGGGAGGGGTCCGGATGCAGGGTGAACCTGCGGCGGCAGAGGCCGGTGTGATGTTTCACCAGCCTGAGGTCCGCCGTGCGTTCTCCGGGGAAGTTGTCCCTGGATCACGGGACCCTGGCAGTGGCGGGCTGCACAGGCTCCCGGGAGGGGTGGTGTGGATAGTGACCTGTGCTGGCAGACAGGCTTCTTGGTGGCTGCAGCAGCAGAGTTAGCATCTCATGCCCGTCTCTGGTGTCCGCGCTGATAGCCGCAGCTCGCGCCTGTCTCTGGAGCTCCTTTAAGCGGCGCTCTGAATCCCCTCTCCTCGCACAACAGGAAACAAAGAGGCAAGAAAAAGTCTCTTGCCTTTTCGTCAGGTCCAGACTTTTCCCGGCCTCCCTCCCTGCTAGCCGTCGTGCACTAACCCCTTCAGGCTGTGTTCACGCCGCCAGTCCTCTCCCTGTGATCTAAGCTCCGAAGCCCGAGCCTCAGCTCCCAGCCCCTGCCCGTCCCGGCGGGTGAGCAGACAAGCCTCTCAGGCTGGTGAGTGCTGGTCGGCACCGATCCTCCATGCGGGAATCTCTCCGCTTTGCCCTCCGCACCCCTGTTGCTGTGCTCTCCTACGTGGCTCCGAAGCTCCCCCACTCCGCCACCTGCAGTCTCCGCCCGCGAAGGGGCTTGTAGTATGTAGAAACCTTCCCTCCTTCACGGCTCCCTCCCACTGGTGCAGGTCCCGTCCCTATCCTATTGTCTCTGTTTATTCTTTTTTTTCTTTTGCCCTACCCAGGTACGTGGGGAGTTTCTTGCTTTTGGGGAGATCTGAGGTCTTCTGCCAGCATTTAGTAGGTGTTCTGTAGGAGCTGTTCCACGTGTAGCTGTATTTCTGATGTATCTGTGGGGAGGAAGGTGATCTCCTCATCTTACTCTTCTGCCATCTTCCTCAACTCTCCTAAACCGTGGGCTTTTGTTAATAGTTTATAATAAAGTGGATCAGCATTGAGTGTCCAGAGACACTTCCACAAGTGGATATAGTAGGAGCTTCATTAAACATAAAGCTATGGTTGCTGCCCAATCACTTTGGTATCCTCTTGCCAGTAAATTAACTGCCTAAAAAAGAAGTTGCCATATTGGCAGGGCAACTGACCCATACCATGAAGAGGAAAAAACAGATAAGGAGGGGCCCCGGAGGAAGATGGCGGAAGAGTAAGACGCGGAGATCACCTTCCTCCCCACACATACATCAGAAATTCATCTACACGTGGAACAACTCCTACAGAACACCTACTGAACGCTGACAGAAGACCTTAGACCCCCCAAAAGGCAAGAAACTCCCCACATACCTGGGTAGGGCAAAAGAAAAAAAAGAATAAACAGAGACAATAGGATAGGGACGGGACCTGCACCAGTGGGAGGGAGCCGTGAAGGAGGGAAGGTTTCTACACACTACAAGCCCCTTCGCGGGCGGAGACTGCAGGTGGCGGAGGGGGAAAGCTTCGGAGTAGCGGAGGAGAGCACAGCAACAGGGGTGCGGAGGGCAAAGCGGAGAGATTCCGGCACAGAGGATCGGTGCCCTCAGGCACACACCAGCCCGAGAGGCTTGTCTGCTCGGCCGCCGGGGCGGGCGGGGCTGGGAGCTGAGGCTCGGGTATCGGCTTTCAGTCAGAGCGCAGGGAGAGGACTGGGGCTGGCGGCAGGAAGAGAGCCTGAAGGGGTTAGTGCACCACGGCTAGCCCGGAGGGAGTCCGGGGAAAGGGTCTGGAGCTGCCGAAGAGGCAAGAGACTTTTTTCCCTTTTGTTTCCTGGTGCGCGAGGAGAGGGCATTAAGAGGGCTGCTTGGGGAAGCGCCGGAGACAGGCGCGAGCCGCGGGTAAGGCGCGGACCTCGGAGACGGGCGTCCCGGGCGTGGGACGCTGGGGCTGCCGCCGCCGCCGCCGCCGCCGCCGCCGCCGCGAGGCCTGTGTGCGAGTGCGGGTCACTGTCCGCCCCGCCTTCCGGGGGGCCTGTGCACCCCGCCACTGCCGGGGTCCCGGGACCCGGGGACGGGTTTCCTGGGAAAGCGCACGGAGCGCCACGGGCTGCTGCAACGTCACGCCGGCCTCTGCCGCCACAGGCCCGCCCCACACTGCGCGTCCCTCCCTCGCCTCTGCCTGAGTGAGCCAGAGCCCCCGAATCAGCGGCTCCTTTCAACCCGTCCTGTCTGAGCGAAGAATGGACGCCCTCCGGCGACCTATGCGCAGAGGTGGGGCCGGTCCAAGGCTGAGACCCGGGAGCTGTGAGAGCAGAGACAGGGAAATCTCTCTGTGCAGCCTCGGAGGCAGCGGATTAAAGCTCTACGGTCCATTTGATGTGCCCTGCGTCTGTGGAGTGCATGAATGGACAGCGAATCATCCCAAATTGAGGAAGTGGACTTTGAGGACAAGATTTCAGACTTGCCCCCTTTTCCTCTTTTTACAACGAATTATCCCAAATTAAGGAGGTGAACTTAGAGAGCAAGATTTCAGACTTCTCGCCCTTTTCCTCTTTTTACAACGAATTATCCCAAATTGAGGAGGTGGACTTGGAGAGCAAGATTTTTGATTTTTCCCCCTGCTCTCTTTTTGTGAATGTGTATGTGTAATCTTCTGTGTAAGATTCTCTCTGTATAGCTTTGCTTCCACCATAGTCCCAGGGTTCTATCGGTCCGTTTTTTTTTCAATAATTACTTTTTAATTTTAATAACGCTACTATATTTCATACTTTATTCTATTTTACTTTACCTGCTCTTTCTTTTTTTCCTACCTTCCCTTCCTCCCTCCCTCCTTCCGCTCCTCCTTTCCTTCTTTCTTTTTCTTTCCTCCCCCCCTCCCTCCCACCCTTCTTCTTTCCACTTGCTTTCTCTTTCCTTCCTCCCTCCCTCCTGTCTTTCTTTCTTTCTTTCCTTCCTCCCTCCCTCCCTCCCTTCTTCCATTCACTCTTCCTTTTGCTCTCATTCCTCCCTCCCTCCCTCCTTTCTTTCCTTCTCTCTTTCCATCCTTCCTCCCTCCCTCCTTTCTTTCTTCCTTCCTTCCTTCCTTTCTTCCCTTCTTCCTTTCTTTCCCTCTCTCTTTCTTTCTTCTACTAATTCTTTCTTTCTGCTTTTTCTCCCTGTTATGCTGAGCCGGGTGGATGAAAGGCTCTTGGTGCTGCAGCCAGGAGTCAGTGCTGTGCCTCTGAAGTGGGAGAGCCAACTTCAGGACACGGGTCCACAAGAGACCTCCCAGCTCCACATAATATCAAGCAGCGAAAATCTCCCAGAGATCTCCATCTCAACACCAGCACCCAGCTTCAGTCAACGACCAGCAAGCTACAGTGCTGGTCACCCTATGCCAAGCAACTAGCAAGGCAGGAACACAACCCCACCCATTAGCAGAGAGGCTACCTAAAAACATAATAAGGCCATAGGCACCCCAAAACACACCACCAGACGTGGACCTGTCCACCAGAAAGACAAGATCCAGCCTCAACCACCAGAACACAGGCATTAGTCCCCCCCACCAGGAAGCCTACACAACCTACTGAAACAACCTTAGCCACTGGGGACAGACACCAAAAACAACGGGAACTACGAATATGCAGCCTGCGAAAAGGAGACCCCAAACACAGTAACATAAGCAAAATGAGAAGACAGAAAAACACACAGCAGGTGAAGGAGCAGATAAAAACCTACCAGACCTAACAAATGAAGAGGTAATAGACAATCTACCTGAAAAAGAATTCAGAATAATGATAGTAAAGCTGATCCAAGATTCTATTTCCAAGATCCATAATCTTGGAAATAGAATAGACAAAATGTAAGAAACAGTTAACACGGACCTAGAAGAACTAAAGATGAATCAAGCATCAATTAAAAACACAATAAATGAAATGAAAAATACTCTAGATGGGATCAATAGCAGAATAACTGAGGCAGAAGAACGGATAAGTGAGGTGGAAGATAAAATAGTGGAAATAACTGCTGCAGAGCAAAATAAAGAAAAAAGAATGAAAAGAACAGAGGACAGTCTCAGAGACCTCTGGGACAACATTAAATGCACCAACATTCGAATTATAGAGGTTCCAGAAGAAGAAGAGAAAAAGAAAGGGACTGAGAAAATATTTGAAGAGATTATAGTTGAAAACTTCCCTAATATGGGAAAGGAAATAGTTAATCAAGTTCAGGAGGCACAGAGAGTCCCATACAGAATAAATCCAAGGAGAAATACGCCAAGACACATATTAATCAAACTGTCAAAAATTAAACACAAAGAAATCATATTAAAAGCAGCAAGGGAAAAACAACAAATAACAAACAAGGGAATCCCCATCAGGATAACAGCTGATCTCTCAGCAGAAACTCTACAAGCCAGAAGGGAGTGGCAGGACATAATTAAAGTGATGAAGGAGAGAAACCTGCAACCAAGATTACTCTACCCAGCAAGGATCTCATTCAGATTTGATGGAGAAATTAAAACCTTTACAGACAAGCAAAAGCTGAGAAAGTTCAGCACCACCAAACCAGCTTTACAACAAATGCTAAAGGAACTTCTCTAGGCAAGAAACACAACAGAAGGAATATACCTACAATAACGAACCCAAAGCAATTAAGGAAATGGGAATAAGAACATACATATTGATAATTACCTTAAATGTAAATGGACTAAATGCTCCCACCAAAAGACACAGAGTGGCTGAATGGATACAAAAACAAGACCCATATATATGCTGTCTACAAGAGACCCACTTCAGACCTAGAGACACATACAGATTGAAAGTAAGGGGATGGAAAAAGATATTCCATGCAAATGGAAATCAAAAGAAAGCTGGAGTAGCAATTCTTATATCAGACAAAATAGACTTTAAAATAAAGACTATTAGAAGAGACAAAGAAGGACACTACATAACGATAAAGGGATCGATCCAAGAAGAAGATATAACAATTGTAAATATGTATGCACCCAACATAGGAGCACCTCAATACATAAGGCAAATACTAACAGCCATAAAAGGGGAAATCGACAGTAACACAATCATAGTAGGGGACTTTAGCACCCCACTTTCATCAATGGACAGATCATCCAAAATGAAAATAAATAAGGAAACACAAGCTTTAAATGATACATTAAACAAGATGGACTTAGTTGATATTTATAGGACATTCCATCCAAAAAAAACAGAATACACATTTTTCTCAAGTGCTCATGGAACATTCTCCAGGATAGATCATATCTTGGGTCACAAATCAAGCCTTGGTAAATTTAAGAAAATTGAAATTGTATCAAGTATCTTTTCCGACCACAATGCTATGAGACTAGACATTAATTACAGGAAAAGATCTGTAAAAAATACAAACACATGGAGGCTAAACAATACACTACTCAATAACGAAGTGATCACTGAAGAAATCAGAGAGGAAATTAAAAACTACCTAGAAACAAATGACAATGGAGACACGACGACCCAAAACCTATGGGACGCAGCAAAAGCAGTTCTAAGGGGGAAGTTTATAGCAATACAATCCCACCTTAAGAAACAGGAAACATTTCGAGTAAACAACCTGACCCTGCACCTAAAGCAATTAGAGAAAGAAGAACAAAAAACCCCCAAAGTTAGCAGAAGGAAAGAAATCATAAAGATCAGATTAGAAATAAATGAAAAAGAAATGAAGGAAGCGATAGCAAAGATCAACCAAACTAAAAGCTGGTTCTTTGAGAAGATAAACAAAATTGACAAACCATTAGCCAGACTCACCAAGAAAAGAAGGGAGAAGACTCAAATCAATAGAATTAGAAATGAAAAAGGAGAAGTAACAACTGACACTGCAGAAATACAAAAGATCATGAGAGATTACTATAAGCAACTCTATGCCAATAAAATGGACAACCTGGAAGAAATGGACAAATTCTTAGAAATGCACAACCTGCCAAGACTGACTCAAGAAGAAATAGAAAATATGAATAGACCAATCACAAGCACTGAAATTGAAACTGTGATTAAAAATCTTCCATCAAACAAAAGCCCAGGACCAGATGGCTTCACAGGCGAATTCTATCAAACATTTAGAGAAGAGCTAACACCCATCCTTCTCAAACTCTTCCAAACAATATCAGAGGAGGGAACACTCCCAAACTCATTCTACGAGGCCACCATCACCTTGATACCAAAACCAGGCAAGGATGTCACAAAGAAAGAAAACTACAGGCCAATATCACTGATGAACTTAGATGCAAAAATCCTCAACAAAATACTAGCAAACAGAATCCAACAGCACATTAAAAGGATCATACACCATGATCAAGTGGGGTTTATTCCAGGAATGCAAGGATTCTTCAATATACGCAAATCAATCAATGTGATACACCATATTAACAAGTTAAGGAGAAAAACCATATGATCATCTCAATAGATGCAGAGAAAGCTTTCGACAAAATTCAATACCCATTTATGATAAAAACCCTGCAGAAAGTACGCATAGAGGGAACGTTCTTCAACATAATAAAGGCCATATATGACAAACCCATAGCCAACATCGTCCTCAATGGTGAAAAACTGAAACCATTTCCACTAAGATCAGGAACAAGACAAGGCTGCCCACTCTCACCACTCTTATTCAACATAGTTTTGGAAGTTTTAGCCACAGCAATCAGAGAAGAAAAGGAAATAAAAGGCATCCAAATAGGAAAAGAAGAAGTAAAGCTGTCACTGTTTGCAGATGACATGATACTATACATAGAGAATCCTAAAGATGCTACCGAAAAACTACTAGAGCTAATCAATGAATTTGGTAAAGTAGCAGGATACAAAATTAATGTACAGAAATCTCTGGCATTCCTGTACACTAATGATTAAAAATCTGAAAGTGAAATCAAGGAAACACTCCCATTTACCACTGCAACAAAAAGAATAAAATATCTAGGAATAAACCTACCTAAGCAGACAAAAGACCTGTATGCAGAAAATTATAAGACACTGATGAAAGAAATTAAAGATGATACAAATAGATGGAGAGATATACCATGCTCCTGGATTGGAAGAATCAATATTGTGAAAATGACTCTACTACCCAAAGCAATCTACAGATTCAATGCAATCCCTATCAAACTACCACTGGCATTTTTCACAGAACTAGAACAAAAAATTTCACAATTTGTATGGAAACACAAAAGACCCCGAATAGCCAAAGCAATCTTGAGAACGAAAAATGGAGCTGGAGGAATCAGACTCCCTGACTTCAGACTATACTACAAAGCTACAGTCATCAAGACAGTATGGTACTGGCACAAAAACAGAAAGATAGATCAATGGAACAGGATAGAAAGCCCAGAGATAAACCCACGCACATATGGTCACCTTATCTTTGATAAAGGAGGCAGGAATGTACAGTGGAGAAAGGACAGTCTCTTCAATAAGTGGTGCTGGGAAAACTGGACAGGGACATGTAAAAGTTTCAGATTAGATCACTCCCTAACACCATACACAAAAATAAGCTCAAAATGGATTAAAGACCTAAATGTAAGGCCAGAAACTATCAAACTCTTAGAGGAAAACATAGGTAGAACACTCTATGACATAAATCACAGCAAGATCCTTTTGGACCCACCTCCTAGAGAAACGTACATAAACACAAAGATAAACAAATGGGACCTAATGAAACTTCAAAGCTTTTGCACAGCAAAGGAAACCATAAACAAGACCAAAAGACAACCCTCAGAATGGGAGAAAATATTTGCAAATGAAGCAACTGACGAAGGATTAATCTCCAAAATTTATAAACAGCTCATGCAGCTCAATAGCAAAAAAACAAACAACCCAATCCCAAAATGGGCAGAAGCTTTAAATAGGCATTTCTCCAAAGAAGATGTACAGACTGCCAACAAACACATGAAAGAATGCTCAACATCATTAATCATTAGAGAAATGCAAATCAAAACTACAATGAGATATCATCTCACACCAGTCAGAATGGCCATCATCAAAAAATCTAGAAAGAATAAATGCTGGAGAAGGTGTGGAGAAAAGGGTACACTCTTGCACTGTTGGTGGGAATGTAAATTGAAGGGTAAGCTGTGACAAAGCGAAAGAGAGGCATGGACATATATACACTACCAAACGTGGGGTAGATAGATAGTGGGAAGCAGCCGTAGAGCACAGGGAGATCAGCTCGGTGCTTTGTGACTGCCTGGAGGGGTGGGATGGGGAGGGTGGGAGGGAGGGAGATGCATGAGGGAAGGGATGTGGGAACAGATGTATATGTATGACTGATTCACTTTGTTATAAAGCAGAAACTAATAAAAAAAAAACAGATTAGGAATTACTTGCAAGTGTACAACCTAATGAGTCTAATGTTCTAATGTTCCCCAATCTGATCGGTGGTTACATGGGTTTGTTTACTTGTGAATACTTATGTTCTATACTTACAATTTATCAAACTTCTGTACAAACTTATACAAAAATTGAAAGTTTTAAGTGTGCCTCCTCTTTCATCATACAATTCTGCTTTTAAGTATTTGTCCTAAGAAAATATTTGGATGAGTAAATAAATTATATGTACCCCTAGAGGAATTCTTTGCACACTTGCACAAAGAGACATGCACAAGAAAATTCACAGGAGTACAAATTATAATTGCAAAAACCTGATAATAACTCAAGTGCCCATCAACAGGAGAATAAATTAATTGTATTATACTCAATCGATGGAAAATTATGACGTAAAAATGAACCCCAACTACGTAATTCTACAAAGATAAATCTCACAAACATGTTGAACAACAAATGCAAATAGCCAGATTAACTACAGAGTGACACTATTTACATAATGTTCAAAACCAATAGTATAATATGTTATATTAAGGCATTAATTGTAGTTACTAGGTCTAGGTATACATAGCAATCCAGATACAGGCCCTGCCATCAAGGAGCACACACCCTAGGTATAGCAATAGAAATTGATCCAATAATCATATAATTAAATAGATAATTACAAAGTATGATAACTTCTATGGAAAAAATACAGAGAGTTAGGAGACTGATGGAGGAGGACCACCTCACCTACTTTTGCATAAGTCAGAAATGAACTTTTGTTGTGTTAAAAAATTATATGTGGGGGCTTCCCCGGTGGCACAGTGGTTGAGAATCCACCTGCTGATGCAGGGGACATGGGTTCGTGCTCCGGTCCGGGAAGATCCCACATGCCGCGGAGTGGCTGAGCCCATGAGCCATGGCCACTGAGCCTGCACATCCGGAGCCTGTGCTCCACAACGGGAGAGGCCACAACAGTGAGAGGCCCACGTACCACACACACACACACACACAAATTATATGTACATGATAAATAATAAAATGAAATGATGTTTAATAAGAAATTATTACTTCTACCAAAAATATTGAACAACTACCATAGTTCAAATTACAGTACTTAGCATCTGGATACATGGAAGGAAGGAAGGAAGGAAGGAAAAAAGGAAGGAAAGGGGGGGAGGGAGGGAGGAGGTAGGAAGGAAGGAAAGGAGGAAAGAAGGATTTATTAGCCCCTTACACAGAAAAGATTTAAACATTAGTAAATAGTGGGGCCAAAAGAGGATGAACTTTGCCTCGAATGCTGATTGAGTTTGGAGGTTGGGGTGGCTGATAACCAGAGAAGTTTTAACTGTGAAGTTATGTTGTAGCTGAATTTTTAAAGATAAACAAAAATTCACCAGATGATTAGTTTCCATTAAATATCTGTCTTCAAAAGATTTGCTAAAAAATTTTGTTGTCAGAGCCCATTTCTTTCCAAGAGACTATCAGCTGGAGAACACACATTTTTTTTAAACACCTTTATTGGAGTATAATTGCTTCACAATGGTGTGCTAGTTTCTGCTCCATAACAAAGTGTATCAACTATACATACACATATATCCCCATATCTCCTCCCTCTTGCATCTCCCTCCCACCCTCCCTATCCCACCTCTCTAGGTGGTCACAAAGCACTGAGCTGATCTCCCTGTGCTACACGGCTGCTTCCCACTAGCTATCTATTTTACATTTGGTAGTGTATATATGTCCATGCCACTCTCTCACTTCATCCCAGCTTACCCTTCCCACTCCCTGTGTCAAGTCCATTCTCTGCATCTGTGTCTTTATTCCTGTCCTGCCCCGAGGTTCTTCAGAAGGAATTTTTTTTTTTTTAGATTCCATATATATGTGTTAGCATATGGTATTTGTTTTTCTCTTTCTGACTTACTTCACTCTGTATGACAGACTCTAGGTTCATCCACCTCACTACAAATAACTCAATTTCGTTTCTTTTTATGGCTGAGTAATATTCCATTGTATATATGTGCCACATCTTCTTTACCCATTCATCTGTTGACGGACACTTAGGCTGCTTCCATGTCCTGGCTATTGTAAATAGAGCTGCAATGAACATTGTGGTACATGACTTTTTGTGAATTATGGTTTTCTCAAGGTATATGCCCAGTAGTGGGATTGCTGGGTTGTATGGTAGTTTTATTTTAAGTTTTTTAAGGAACCTCCATACTGTTCTCCATAGTGGCTGTATCAATTTACATTCCTACCAACAGTGCAACAGGGTTCCCTTTTCTCCACACCCTCTCCAGCACTTATTGTTTGTAGATTTTTTGATGATGGCCATTCTGACTGGTGTGAGGTGATACCTCATTTTGATTTTCATTTCTCTAATGATGAGTGATGTTGAGCATCCTTTCATGTGTTTGTTGGCAATCTGTATATCTTATTTGGAGAAATGCCTATTTAGGTCTTCCACCCATTTTTTGATTGGAGTGTTTGTTTTTTTGATATTGACCTGCATGAGCAGCTTGTATATTTTGGAGATTAATCCTTTGTCCATTGCTTCATTTGCAAGTGTTTTCTCTCACTCTGAGGGCTGTCTTTTTGTCTTGTCTATTATTTCCTTTGCTGTGCAAAAGCTTTTAAGTTTCATTAGGTCCCATTTGTTTATTTTTGTTTTTATTTCCATTTCTCTAGGAGGTGGGTCAAAAAGGATCTTGCTGTGATTTATGTCATAGTGTGTTCTGCCTATGTTTTCCTCTAAGAATTTTACAGTGTCTGGTCTTACATTTAGGTCTTTAATCCATTTTGAGTTTATTTTTGCATATGGTGTTAGGGAGTGTTCTAATTTCATTCTTTTACATTCAATTGTCCAGTTTTGCACCACTTATTGATGAGGCTGTCTTTTCTCCAGTGTATATTCTTGCCTCCTTTATCAAAGATAAGGTGACCATATGTGCATGGGTTTATCTCTGGGCTTTCTATCCGGTTCCACTGATCTATATTTTTGTTTTTGTGCCAGTACCATACTGTCTTGATTACTGTAGCTTTGTAGTATAGTCTGAAGTCAGGGAGCCTGGTTCCTCAAGCTCCATTTTTCTTTCTCATGATCGCTTGGGCTATTCAGGGTCTTTTGTGTTTCCATACAAATTGTGAATTTTTTTGTTCTAGTTCTGTGAAAAATGCCATTGGTAGTTTGATAGGGATTGCATTGAATCTGTAGATTGCTTTGGGTAGTAGAGTCATTTTCACAATGTTGATTCTTCCAATCCAAGAACATGGTATATCTCTCCATCTGTTTGTATCATCTTTAATTTCTTCGAGAACACACTTTTATTCACACAAAATTGTTAGGGATTATTTTCCCCAGGCATTGTGGAGCAATCTAAAAGCATGGTGATGAAAGTAAGGAATATATTTTATTTTCCTAATTCTGCTTCTGAATAGCTGTGTGATCTTAGGCAAGTCTAACTTATCTAGGCTACCTTTCCAAATATGTAAAATGACGATGTTTGAAGTTCCTTCCAGTGCTAAAACACTCTATTTTTAAACCTGGATGTACTTAGTGCTAAAATCCCTAGGGGGCTAGGTGCCTTATGAAAATACTATAAAAATTTTATTTAAAATTATAGCAAAATTACATAAGATAAATTAAGGTGATGCTATTTCATTATTATTATTGTTTTTATTATTATTATTTATTATTTTTGTATGCTTTACAATAACTCTGGTAGATGTTTCAAACACAAAATACATGGAGCAAGGCAAGTCATGGCTCATATATTGCAATGATTATTAATACTTGTATCACTGGGGAAAAGTGGAAGCCTTTAATAGATAAATTGAAGATATCATGGACTCACCTGGTTTCATAAATGCTGTAAAGTTTTCTGTGTTCTTTGACTGCATTCCTGAAAAAAAATAAAAAGAAGGATAAAATATAAGCTTCAAATTTATTGCTAAGATCTGAAATTCCTTCAATAAGCATGTTCTTAGACTTTATCTACTTGGTGATGAAATACCTACACTAGTTTTTTGGTGAATTTCAAGAAATAATACTTAAAGATATGTGCACACATTTTAAAAGCAATACACATTACATTAGATAAGCTTAAATGGTTACCAAACCACTGCTTAAATTTTAGTGAAGACAGAAAACAAACAATAAAAAAATAACATAATTTCAAATACTGATGTGTGCTGTGATAAAAATAAAACACAGTAGGGCTTCTCTGGTGGTGCAGTGGTTGAGAGTACGCCTGCCGATACAGGGGACATGAGTTCGTGCCCTGGTCTGGGAAGATCCCACATGCCGTGGAGCGGCTGGGCCCGGGAGCCATGGCCGCTGAGCCTGCGCGTCCGGAGCCTGTGCTCCACAACGGGAGAGGCCACAACAGTGAGAGGCCTGTGTACAGCAAAAAAAAAAAAAAAATTAAATAAATAAAAAATAAATAAATAAAAGTAATATAATAGAAAATGACGTGAGAGAAGCCATATTACAAAGGATGGCAAGAAAACCTTCTTTGAGGAAATGAATTTTCAGTTGAAATCTGAATCATGGAGGAAGTTAACCATGACATTTGCAGGAAAACAGAAGCAATATAAAATAATAGTTATATATTGATTGCTATGTAGAACGCACTGTATTTCACATGCTGAAAGAGTCACTGAAAACAAAAATAATTGAAGTAAACCAATGGAGGTAAAACCAAAATGCAAGGCAGCAGAACTGTAACTGACAGTGAAGTGGAAGATGAGCCTTTCCCAGTACTTCTCAGCAGCCTGGTCACGTGCCAGCTCAGCAGATAAAACTATTGTACATTCAAGAAATACATACAGAATTAAGAAGACAAAGCAGGGCAGCAAGTTCCACATGAAGTGAAATTATTGAAAAAGGTGGAAAATTGCAAAGCAAAAAAAAAAAAAAAATGGAGCAAGAAAATAAAATAAGCAAAATAAAAATCTCAAAGAGGCAAGAGAACATTAGTTTCATGGAAAAGGAACAAGATGAAGAAAAGGATTTGGTAAATTGTTGGTTATGAAGCATATATCTGTTTTAGGAAAGAACATGTTTAAAGGGATACATAAAATTTAAATGGATGAAGAAAAAAATTAGTGAGCTGGAAGATTGTATTGAAGGACTTTCAAAGGCAGGATTTAAAGATAAGGAGATAACGATGTAAAGGAATAGCAAACATAAATAGAATACATAAGTACAGGTGCCAACCTCTGTATAACAGGAGGTACCAGAAATAGAGATAAAATAAGATCAGGAAATAAATTATTTGATTAAATGAGAACAAATTTCCAATAATTAAATAAATATTTTAGATTAAATAAGAGAAGTTCCACTACATTTTTAGGATGATTATAAAGCCACAGTAATCTAATCTGGACAATATTTTACTGGTGAAGGTATAGACATATAGATCAATTGAACAGAATAGAAAGTCCAGAAATATATATTAAACAATCTGGTCAAATTACCAAAGACAAGCTTTCCAGCAAATAGTGTTTGAACAACTGGGCATTCATATGCAAAATTAAATGTCAACCTAAACTTCATACCTTACACGAAAACAAAATCTATCTCAAAATGAATCATATATCTAAATTTTCATATGTCTAAAATTGTCCATTTTAGAAACTTAGGAAAAAAATATAGGAAATAATCTTCATGACCTGAGATTAGGCAAAGTCTTTTTAGGCATGGCATCAAAAGCACAGTCCATTATAAAATGACAAGTTGTGTTTAATAAAAATTTAAGCATTAGTTTAAGAAATAAAATGTTTAAATAAGTGAAAAGACTTTACAGATTTTCAGAAAATATTTGTCAATCCCATATACAACAAAGCATTTCAGTCCAGAATATATGAAGGACTCTTAAAATTATTACGTAAGAAATCAAACAACTCGATTTAAACTGAGCAAAAGACAGTCACTTCAGCAAATAGGATATTCAGACGGTACGTGAAGAGGTGTGCAACAAAATTAACCATTAGAGAAGTGCAAATTAAAACCATATTATGATTATATTAAACAACAATTAGAAACTCTAAAATTTTTTTTTTAAATCAGTAATGGGACTTCCTTGGAGGTCTGGTGGTTAAGACTTGGCGCTTCCACTGCAGGGGGCACGGGGTTTCTTATGAAGTAAAAGTTTAAAAATTGAACAACATCAAATACTGGCAGGGATGCAGAGAAACTGGATCACTTACCAATTGCTGACTAAAATGTGGTCTCTCTAGGAAACAGTTTCAAGAAAAACTAAGCATGCAAATACCATACAACCTGCCAATTGTATTCCTAGCATTTATTTCAGAGAAATCAAAGTTTATGTTTATACAGGGGTCCGTGCAAAATTGTATGTAGCAACTTTGTTCATGGGGGCCCATATGGAATGGCCCAGATGCCCTTCAGTAAATGAACATTTTGTTAATCCATGTCATGGAATACTGCTCAGCCATGGAAGAGGATGAACTATTGATACATGCCATCTGATGAAACTCTGGAGAAATATACTGGGTGAAAAAAGCTCATCCCAAAAGAATACATACCGGATTATTCCATTTATATAAGGTTGTTGAAATGACAAAATGATAGAACAGATTGGTGGTTTCCAGAGTTTAAGAAGAGGTTGGGGTGGGAGATTGGCTATGCGACACATGAGTTCAAGTGGGGAACATGAGGGTGGAGCAAATGTTGCGTCTTGACCATGTCAATGTCACTATCCTGGTTGTGATACTATAGTATAATTTTTCAAGGTATTACATTTGAGGGGAATTGGGTAAAGAGTTCATGGGATTTCTCTGTATTCTTACAGCCACTTGTGAATACGAATTTATCTCAAACAAAACGTTTATTTTAAAAAGTTAAGCCATAAACATTTAGAAGGAAATTTGTTAACTATTACTTGAGTTTTGAAGCGGAAAAATATCTTTTGAGAAAAAAACTCAATAGAAATTACAAAATAAATGAATAACAAATGTTCCACAAAGTTTTAAAAGCTGAATACGACAAAGAATGTTATAAGTACATTTTGATGCAAATATGAATTAAAATAATGAGATAACATTTTTGAACCAATTTGAAAAAGAAAATTAATTAATGTTGTCAAACATTCTGTAAAACAAGCATTCTAATGCATTACGGCAATAAATGCTATTAATTTTCATATGTCTACTTGAGGCTCAAGAAATTTCATGCACTCTGAACCAGTAATTACAAATGTGGGAATCTGTCCTTAGGAAATAGCCTCAGCTAATTTCTGGTTACACAAAAGGCTAGTTTGCCAATTGTATTAATCTAAATACTTTTACTAGTAAAATATTGGAGATAGTCTGTGTCCAACAGTATAGAAATTATTAAATAAAATATGGTAACAGCCTTAAAAAAGAATAGTAAGCAGGCGTAGTATCTACTTGAATAGTCTTTAATGACATAAGAAAATTCTCATGATGTGACAGTAAGGGACATCATAATATAAAATCTTACATGTGTTTGCTTAGTAAATAGATCAAAACTTAAACAATGAACAACACTGACTGTTGGAATAATGAGTTAATTTTTTAATTCTCTGTTGTTTCCAAATACATATACCATTTCGTAATAAAGAAGTAACTATAAGTTACAGATAAATGAAAAAATTGAATCTATTACAAGAAAATGTCTTTCAGAAATTTTGAAAAATCTCCTGCCTTTTTAACAGAATTCAGAACATTAAAACAATTAGGAGGACATATATAACAATTGTATAAAAAAATGATTGTAGCCTAACCAAGTATGTTAGCAGGCATGCTGCTGTTTATTTTTCTCAATGTCAGTGGACCCCTTAGTAATGTCAACCAATAGTGATTAGGGAAAAATAAGGCCTCAGAGACAGGTCCAGAACTGCTCTTCAATAATGAAGTTTCTGATTCTTTGTCCTGCTTCACTTGACATTTTCTCTTGAGGCCCTGAAATTTTCTTAATCTTCCCAGGGATGAAAAACTTTATTTATTTATTATTTACTTATTTATTTAGCTAAGAAAAATATCTTTGGAGTAAATGGCTAGCAAATTGAGTTTCTCTACAAAATGAAGCACTTTTAATGCCATCAGTTCCAATGTGAGTGGAGGCTGCCATTTGGAAAAGTCTAGCACAGCAAGTAATACACCACCAAAGAAGCTACAAAATCAATTTTGGTATGGAAATACGTGCTATAAAATCAAACTACAACTTACTGCCAAGGAAATTCCCGTGACTGATCAAGTGCACATAACCCCTCTCACAACACATTTGACAGAAGCACGTGATTGCTGTCTTCATCTGTGAAAGGTAGTTACCCTCATTTCCAGCTCTACCTCTTCTGCACCCCCCCACGCCACCCTCTTTTAATGGTCTTTATTACTTTTCTTATTATAAAATTAGTTTGCGTCTATTACAGGTGTAGTCCATATGAATTTTACAGTCACAGAAAATTCTGGTGTGCAAACATGTAGTTTTATCTATGTAATTCAGATTAATTTCCCATCCCAAGCCCCAGTCTGCCCAATGCAGACAATCCATAGTATCCATGTAATCCCCTCAGTCATTTCACAACTTCCAGCTCAGGATGAGAACACACTTGATTATGAGTGGGCTCCTTCCTCTCTCCTGGGTCCAGAAGCAGCCTGATATCTGGGGGTGTAGGGTCCTGTCATTGTGGAAGGATGAGACCCGGGGCCCAAGGTGACAGTTCTTTCTCATAGGCTGCAACAAAATGTTGACTGATGACAAAACAGTGCTCCCTCCACTTGATAACAGAAGCTAGATGTTTCAGGGTCTTCAAATGCCCATAAATTCAAAGGAGGTAGCCTTCTCTTTAGGAATTGAATCCCTTGCCTGGGGCTGGTTTAGGTGAAGGTCTTTGCCAGTGCAACCTCATGAGAAGGTTTTTAGGCATCTTCTGCAAAATGTTCGTCTCCTAGTAAATATAATCTTGTCCCTATTCTGCATGTTTTTAACCATTCTGAAATCCTGAGGTATATCTAATCCATAACATCCCACCTTGCCCTGATGGCTCACTCTTGCTCCAGCCTGGACTGGCTGCATTCCATGCCTGCTACAAAGCTGTGATCACAGGATGTTCTGCCATGAATTCTTGGGTTACACACACTTTCCTGAACCTCAGGCTTCTTTTTTTCTTGCTTTACTCACCAATTTTACAGAAGCACATGCTCAAGTAAATTCCTCAAAATGGCATATGGGAGGTGTTTCTGATAGGATGGTTTGGATTACTATTAGCAAAATATGTTTCAGGAAAAAAGGAGAATTTAATAATTATTTACCTAAAAAGTATGTCATTAGGGTGGGTGGAAGACACATTTGATCAGGACCCTGGTGCAGGCACTCTGGGACCCTCTATTCCATCCTCATTCAGATGTTTCTCTTTTCAAGCTAACTGTCCTCCTGGGAGCAAAGTGAATGAAGCACCTCAGGCTTCACATACGTACATCTTCCCATCCTGAAGGAGACTAAGAAAGACTCATCCATTCAGAGAGTCCTCACACCTGAGTCAATCAATGCAGCCAGTGAGGGAATATGTTCCTTTCTTTCCCATCATTTTCATGATTATGTCATTTATTTATAATGGAGGTAGATTCATTTGCTATGGTGTACATTCAGTCTTGGCTTTTGTCAACATCCTGGCTTATTTTTAAATTTTGGAATAAAATAAAAATTCGCTCTTTATGGTGTATAATTCTATGGTTTTTTGCAGATGTGTAATATCCACTAATAAAATACCGTATAGAACAGTTAAATCGCCCTCCAAAATTTGTTGTTGTCAACCTTCCCCCACCTCCAACCCCAGGCAACCACAGATCTGTTCCCTGATACTACAGTACTGCCTCTTCCAAAACATCATTTAAATTGAAAGAAACAATATATAGTCTTTTAGGTTTGGTTTCCTTCACTTCACAAAATTCACTAAGGATTCATCCATGTTGTAAGAATCAAAACATCACTACTCTTTTTTTTTAAAGACTTTTTTGATGTGGACTATTTTTTTTAAGTCTTTATTGAATTTGTTACAATATTGCTTCTGTTTTATGTTTTGGTTTTTTGGCCAGGAGGCATGTGGGATCTTAGTTCCCTGACCAGGGATCGAACCCTTACTCCCTGCATTGGAAGGTGAAGTCTTAACCCCTGGGCCACCAGGGAAGTCCCCACAGCTCTTTATAATGGAGTAATGTTACATTTTGTGGTGTACCACAGGCTGTTTATCCATTCACCTGCTGAAGGATTGAAAAATGTGTGCACTCCAATATTCATTGCACCATTATTTACAATAGCCAAGATATGGAAGCAACCTATGTCCATGGAGAGACAAATGGATAAAGAAGAATATATATATATATATATAGTGTGATATATTCATATATATAACTATCACACAATGGAATATTGAAGCCAAATCCAGTCTCTGTATCCCAACACCAAATTAAATCTCGGAAACAGAGTTTGGGTGAAGTAAAAGGGTTGTTCCCATCTTTGGCAAGCAAGGATAAAGCTGCTATAAACATTCATGTACAAGGTTTTGTGTGAATATAAGTTTTCCTTCCACTTGCATAAATATCTAGAAGTGGTATTCTAAGATATACAAAATATATATCTGTGGCTGGGTCATATGGTCACTCTATTTTTAACTTTTTGAGGAACTGCCAAACTGTTTTCCACAGCGGCTATAACATTTTACAGTTGTAAGGGTTCCAGTTTCTCTATATCCTAACCAGGACTTATTTGTCTTTTTTATGCTATTATAGATACCTCAGTGGCTGTGAAGTGGTACATTATTGTAGTTTTGATTTCATTTCCCTAAAGACTAATAATGTTGAGCAGCCTTTCATGTGTTTGTTGGCATTTGTATAAATTCTTTGGAGAAATACCTATTCAAGTCCTTAGCCCATTTAAAAAACTGGGTTGGGGCTTCCCTGGTGGCGCAGTGGTTGAGAGTCCGCCTGCCGATGCAGGGGACACGGGTTCGTGCCCCGGTCTGGGAGGATCCCACATGCCGCGGAGTGGCTGGGTCTTTGAGCCATGGCCGCTGGGCCTGCGCGTCCCGAGCCTGTGCTCCGCAACGGGAGAGGCCACGGCAGTGAGAGGCACATGTACCGCAAAAACCAACCAACCAACCAAACAAACAAACAAAAAAACTGGGTTATTCATCTTTTTATTGTTGACTTTTAAATGTTCTTTATATATTCTGGATGCTAGACCCTTACCAGGTATCTGATATGCAGATATTTTCTCCCTTTCAATGGGTTGTCTTTTTACTTTCTTGGTAGTGTACTTCGATGCACAAAAGTTTTTCATTTTGATGAAGTCTAATGTATTTCGCCCATCCCCCACCTCACTCCTTTCTAGCAAACACCCTTTTGTTCTCTATATCATGAGACTGTTTATGTTTTGTTTGGTTTGTTTTGGTACTTAGATTCCACATGTAAAGGAGATTGTGCGGTATTTGTCTTTCTCTGCCTGACATATTTCACTTAGCATAATACCCTCCAGATCCATTCACATTGTTGCAAATGGGAGGATTTAATCTTTTTTAAGGCTGAGTAATATTGAAACTGAGCAGGACCCTATGGGGCTCTTGGGCACAAAAGTCTTTCTATGTCCGCTTCTCTGAGTTCCAAAGGTCAGGTTCAAACTGTTACTAATCAGGGAAGGGAGGGGATGTGGAGACAAGGGAGGAGCAGACAAGAAACAATAGTTTAGCAGCCCTGGAGCAGGTCCTGATTCCCCCTCAAGGTATATTCATAACAACATCTTTGAGCTCTTCTGCAGAAGTAAAACCCCCACCAAATAGAAGATGTTAACTACTTGATGAAACACTCTTCATTCCTGAGGTCACAGTTCGCCCATCACCACCTGACACCAGATGATCTCTAGAGTGAAGGAATGCAGGCCATGCAAGCACCCTGATCCTTATCAGCAACCCTTCTCCTGGACTACAAGACTCCTCACAACTCCCCCTGCTCCCCTGGTTGGGAAACACAGTTTTGACAGCATTAGCCCACTGTCGCCCCCTTTGCCTGGCAAAGCAATAAAGCTATGCTTTTCTACTTCACCCAACCTCTGTTTCTGAGATTTAATTTGGTGTTGGGGTACAGAGGCTGGATTTGGCTTCAATATTCCATCATGTGATGTATATATATATTCTTTTTTTTTTTTACATCTTTATTGGAGTATAATTGCTTTACAATGGTGTGTTAGTTTCTGCTTTATAACAAAGTGAATCAGTTATACATATACATAGGTTCCCATATCTCTTCCCTCTTGCGTCTCCCTCCCACCCTCCCTATCCCACCCCTCCAGGCGGTCACAAAGCACCGAGCTGATCTCCCTGTGCTATGTGGCTGCTTCCCACTAGCTATCTATTCTACATTTGGTAGTGTATATGTATATTCTTCTTTATCCATTTGTCTCTCCATGGACACTTAGGTTGCTTCCATATCTTGGCTATTGTAAATAATGGTGCAATGAACATTGGAGGCACACATTTTTCAAATTTAGTGTTTTTGTTTTCTTCTGGAAAATACCCAAATGTGAAATTTCTGGATTTTATGACAGTTTAACTTTTGAGGAGCCTCCATGTTGTTTCACATAGTGACTGCACCAACTTACAATTGCACCAACAGTGCACAAGGATTCTTTTTCTATACAACTGACAAACACTTGTTATTTGTTGTCTTTATTATGACAGTGAGAAATAAAATATTGCTTGCCATATCAGTAAATAAAGGATGTCACAGTCATCAGCAATTGCAGCCCTCCAACAGTGAGCCAGTGAGCCCTGAGGGAACTCAGGAAGGAAACAAAGAATACCTGCCATCGAGCAGCCACCAGACTTCAGCCACTCCCAATGGTGAGCCCTGAAGAAACTCAGGATGTGAAAACACAGGATACTGGCCCCAGATAGCTAAGGTGCATATAAAATGAAGGATTTCAGTGAGCCCAGACTCTTGCCTCTTCCCATACATAGAAAAGCGCTAAATTCATTAACTTGAGATATCTAGTTTTTTCTAATTAACATTAGTCTTTTATTCCTACAGCCTGCCATTGGTTGCCAAACTCCTATATATCCTAGCTTCCCCCCTCACCTCCTCAGAGCAGTTTTCTCAGGGTAACTTGAGCTGCTGCCTCCTGGGCTTGAAGTCCTAAAAATTTCTGCCAAATAAAACATAACTCTCTACTTTTAGGTTGCATTTTTTTTTCAGTCAACAATAAGCATGAGGTGGTATCTCATTGTGGTGTCGATTTGAATTTCCCTGATGATTAGCGATGTTGAACATCTTTTTTCTTGCCTATTGGCCATCTGTCTGTCTTTGGAGAAAATGTCTATTCAGGTTCTCTGCCTATTTTTTCATTGTGTTGTTTGCTTCTTTGATGCTGAGTTGTACGAGTTCTTGGTATATTTTGGATATTAACCACTTGTCAGAGATACTGTTTGCAAATATCTTCTCCCATTTGTTGACTGCCTTTTGGTTTTGCTAATAATTTCCGTCACTGTGCATAAGCTTTTTAGTTTGATAGTGCCCTCTTTGTTTGTTTTTGATTTTGTTTCCCTTGTCTGAGAAGACATAACAAAAAAATATTGTTAAGACCAATGCCAAAGAGCATATTGCTTATGTTTTCTTCTCGGAGTTTTATGGTTTCAGGTCTTACATTTAAGTCATTAGTTCATTTTGAGTATATTTTTTATATGTGGTATAAGAAAGCAGTTCAATTTGATTCTTTTGCGTGTAGCTAACCAGTTTTTCCAACACCATTTATTGAAAAGGTTGTCTTTTCTCCATTGTATATTCTTGCTTCCTTTGTCATAGATTAATTGACCAATAAGTGTCAATTCTTTTCTGGGCTTTTTATTATTCTCCGTTGATAAATATGTCTCTTTTTTGGTGCCAGTATCATACTGTTTTAATTACTGTAGCTTTGTAGTATAGTTTAAAATCAGGGAGAATGATACCTCCAGCTTTGTGCTTCTTTCTCAAGATTGTTTTGGCTATTTGTGGTCTTTTGTTTTTTCACACAAATTTTAGAATTATTTGTTCCTATTTTGTGAAAAATGCCACAGATAGTTTGATAGAGATTGCATTGAATCTGTAGATTGTCTAGAGTAATAAGGTCATTTTTTTAACAATGTTAATTTTTCTAACCCATGAGCATGGTATATCTTTCCTGTTGTTTGTGTTATCTTCAGGTTTTTTCATCAAGGTCTTATAGTTTTCTGAGTGCAAGTCTTTTATCTCCTTGTTAGATTTATTCCCAGGAATTTAATTCTTTTTGATACAATTGGAAATGGGACTGTTTCTTTAATTCTCTTTCTAATAGCTCAATGTTGGTGTGTAGAAATGCAACAGATCTCTGTGTATTAATTTTGTATCCTGAACTTTACCAAATTCATTGATGCTGAGTTGTACGAGTTCTTGGTATATTTTGGATATTAACCACTTGTCAGAGATACTGTTTGCAAATATCTTCTCCCATTTGTTGACTGCCTTTTGGTTTTGCTAATAATTTCCCTCACTGTGCATAATATTTTCTATGCATAGTATCTTGTCATCTGCAAACAACGACAGTTCTACTTCTTCCTTTTTGAATTGGATTTTTAAAATTTCTTTTTCTAGTCTGATTGCTGTGGCCAGGACTTCCAATACCATGTTCAATAAAAAAGTGGTGGGCGTGAGCATCCTTGTCTTGTTCCTAATCTTAAAGCAAATGCTTTCAGTTTTTCTCCATTTTGTATGATGTTAGCAGTGAGTTTGCCATATACGACCTTTATTATGTTGGGGTATGCTCCCTTTATGCTCTCTTTGTAGAGGCTTTTTTTGGTCATAAATGGTTATTGAATTTTGTTGAAAGCTTTTTCTGCATCTATTTAGATAAAGATATGGTTTTTATTCTACAACTTGTTAATGTTGTGTGTCACATTGATTGATTTGTGGATATTGAAAAATCCTTGCATCCCTGGGATAAATCCCACTTGATCATAGTGTATGATCCTTTTAATGTGTTGTTGTGTTTGGATTGCTAATATTTTGTTAAGGATTATTGCATCTATGGTCATCTGTGTTACTGGCCTATAACTTTCCATTTTTGTGATATCTTTGTCTGGTTTTGGTATCATGGTGATACTGATCTTGTAGAACGTGTTCGGAAGCATTCCTTCCTCTACAATTTTTTGGAATACTTTGAGAAGGATAGGTGTTAACTCTTCTCTAAACATTTGGTAGAATTCACCTGTGAAGCCATCTGGTCCTAGACTTTTGTTTCTTGGGAGTTTTTAACTTACTGATTCAATTTCATTACTGGCAACTAGACTGTTCATATTTTCTATTTCTTTCTGGTTCAGTCGGGAAATTGTACATTTCTAAGATTTTGTCCATTTCTTACAGGTTGTCCATTTTATTGGCATGTAGTTGTTCATAGTAGTCTCATGATCCTTTGTATTTCTGTGGTGTCGGTTGTAACTTCACCTTTTTTATTTCTGATTTTATTGATTTGAGCCATCTCCTTTTTTTTTTTTCTCAATGAGTCTAGCTAAAGGTTTATCCATTTTGCTTACCTTTTGAAGGAACCAGCTGGTAGGTAGTTTCATTGATCTTTTCTATTTTTTAATTGTTTGCTTTTAGTCTTTATTTGATTTATTTCTGCTCTGATCTTTATGATTTCTTGCCTTCTACTAACTTTGGGTTTTGTTTGTTCTTCTTTTTCTAGTTTCTTTAGATGTAAGGTTAGATTGTTTATTTGAAGTTTTTCTTGTTTCCTGATGAAGCTTGTATCACTATAAATGTCCCTCTTAGAACTGCTTTTGCTGCATCCCATAAATTTTGGATCATTGTGTTTTCATTTTCATTTGTTTCCAGGTATTTTTTATTTCTTCCTTGATTTCTTCAGTGATTCATTGGTTGTTTAGTAGCATATTGTCTAGCTTCCAGGTGTTTGTGTTTTTTGTCTTTTTTATTTTCATGAAGTTGATTTCTAGTGTCATAGCATGGTTGGAAAAGATACTTGATATGATTTCAATTTTCTTAAATTTACCGGGGCTTGTTTTCTGCCTTAGCATGTGATCTATCCTGGAAAATGTTCCATGTGCATTTGAAAAGAATGTGTATTCTGCTGCTTTAGGATGGAATGTGATAGATATAGATATAGACATAGATATAGATATAGTTATAGATATAGATGATATAGATAGAGACATCCCTCTGGCCTAATGAGTCTTTAAGGCCAGTGTTTCCTTATTGATTTTCTGTCTGGATGATGTGTCCATTGATGTGAGTGGAGCTGTAAAGTCCCCTATTATTATTGTGCTATTGTTGATTTCTCCATTTATGTCCATTAATATTTGCTTTATATATTTATGTGCTACTGTGTTGGGTGCATATATATTTACAATTGTTATATCTTCTACTTGGATTGATCTGTAGTGTCCTTCTTTGTCTCTTGTAACAGTCTTTATTTTAAAGTCTATTTTGTCTGATATAAGTATTGCTACTCCAGCTTTCTTTTGATTTCCATGGAATACCTTTTTCCATCCCCTTACTTTCAGTCTGTGTGTGTCTTTAGACCTGAATTGAGTCTCTTGTAGGCAGCATATATATGGATCTTGTTTTTGTAACCATTCATTCATTCTATATCTTTTGATTGGAGCATTTAGTCCATTTACATTTAAGGTAATTATTGATAGCTATGTTATTATATATATGTTATTATTATATTCTCCAATTGATGTTGGCAAAATTCACAGCATACCTCCTATCAAAATTCAAATAGACCTCTCAAAATCTCTTCCCAGAATTAATCAATACCTTATAAATAAAGAAGCCCTTCAAGGTGTAAAGCCCATAATAGAAGATCACAAGGTGTTAGGATCTGGGCCTCATTATCTCTTCTACCAATCCCTGTAACACTTCCATTTTACCAGTGAGAAAACCTAAGGGCCTAGGGTGGAGGTTTGTTCAGGACCTCCAGGCAATAAACAACATTGCTATCCCTCAACACCCTCTTGTTTCTAACCTTCACATATTACTAACATCCATTCCCACTGCAAGTAAATTCTTTACTGTAATTGAGTTATGCAGTGCATTCTTTAATATTCCAGTTAATTAAGCTAGCCAATACCTTTTTGCATTCACTTGGGAAGACATACAACTTACTTGGACAGTAATATCTCAGGGTTATATTGAAAGTCCTTATTTTTCACAAATCCTGAAGGCTGATCTAGATGATATAAAGTTTCCTAGAGGTTCTACATTGTTGCAATATATGGGTTATTTGCTTCTTTGCTCTCCTGAAGCTGCCTCACAAAAGTATCTACTTGCTAAAGCTTTTACCCTTAAAAAAGGCATAAGATCACCAAAGTAAAATTGTGATTTGCCAAAATCCAGGATTGATATTTAGGGTATCTGATATTAGAACAAGGGCTGTATCTAGATCCAGATAGACATCATGGTGTTCTAAGCTTCCCAAAACTCAAAACTAAGTGCCAATTGTGAGGTTTTCTCAGGTTAGTTGGTTATTGCCAAAACTGGATTACAAAGTTCTCTCTTATGATGAAACCTATATGTCTTACTCAGCAATAACAACCCCAACCCAATTTTATGGGAAGAAGCAGATGACATAGGCTTCAAGCTTTAAAGAAGAGTTTGATGAACCCACCTGCCCTTAGGCTATCCCATTTATCATATTCCTTTTTTCCTTTTTGTATATGAAATGGAAGGGAATGCCATTGGAGTACTTACCCAAAAGCATAAGGACCACCATCAACCCATAGGTTATTATAGCTGACAACTTGACCCTCTCACACCATGTGGCATGGGGATACCCTCCTTGCCTCAGAGTCATTACAACCACTACCCTTTTGGTTAAAGTCACCAGAAAATCCTAAATTCTTATGACACAATGTTTGTCAGCCAGCCATCTCACCTCCTATGAAGTCTTTTTGTTAACTGCTCCTCACATAGCTCTTTTTACATTGTAATAATCTTAACCTTAACCTAGCTACGCTTCTCCCCTCCATCACCAGTGAAGCACTTCAAACTGCTTAATGCTGATGGGCTACCTCCTGACTCCTTGTGATGATCTACAGGAAATTCCATTGGTAATACTGATTTCTCATTGTTCACTGTTGGTTTTTACTTAAAAGGTTTCAATGGCAAATACTGTGTTGGGTATGTTATTACAACTCCTTTTGATGTTGTTGAGGCAGCATATTTACCTCTTGCTACTTCTGTTCAACAGGCTGAATTATACACTTTTACATGGCATTGTACCTTAGCCAAGGACAAAACTGCCAATACTTATACTGATAGTAGATATGCATTCAGAGTAGCTCATGATTTTGGAATGTGGAAGCAATGTGAATTCCTTACAACCAGTGGACGTAAAATTTTAAATGGCCCCTATGTTCAGGAATTATTAAATGCAGTACTTTTACCTTCCATTATTATCAAGATTCTGGGGCATTCTAAACTTGACTCTCTGGAAGCTAAGGGAAATCACCTTGCTTATATTTTTTTTGCAAGGAATGCTACCCTTAAGGGGACCAGCAGCAAACAAACCTGTTATGTTCCAAAGGGATATTCCTCTAAATGATAAGTTAGAAAAACTAGCTAGAGAGGCCCAACAATTGACCTCAGAAAAGGAAAAACAAGATTAGAAATTCAACAATTGTTGATTTGATAAAGAAAAAAAAGAGAGAGAGAGAGAGTGAGAGAGAGCTCTGATTTGGACCAAATAACACCCAGTCCTATCAGAGACTATGATTTCCATTCCTCACCACTGTACATGCATTAAACCATTGATCTACTAACAAATGATAGCCTTCATGAATTAATATTGGTGGGGAGCCATTAACAAGGCTGCAAAAAGTGCCTACCTCACTTGTCCCACTTGTCCAAAGTACAACCCAGAGAAGGCTGCTCTTACTGCTCTTGGACAATTTAAACTGCCTAATAGACCATTAGTGGTCTGGCAAGTATGTTTCATACAACTTCCTCCTCTAATGGATATAAATATGTTTTAGTTATGGTCTGTATGTTTTCATGCTGGACTGAAGCCTTCACTTGCAGACAGGCTACTGGCATCTTCTTTGGCAAAAGTTCTTTTGGAAAAGATTATCCCTTCTTGCAGAACTCCTCTTGAACTTTATAGTGATTGAGGAACGCATTTTGCTGGCCAGGTGATTTGACAAGTCTACAGGGTTGCCTGGTTTTACAACATTTTCACTGTGTTTTTTTTTTATTGTATAATAGTTTTTTTTTATTAGTTTCTGCTTTATAACAAAGTGAATCAGTCATACATATACATCTGTTCCCACATCCCTTCCCTCCTGCGTCTCCCTCCCTCCCACCCTCCCCATCCCACCCTTCCAGGCGGTCACAAAACACCGAGCTGATCTCCCTGTGCTCTGCGGCTGCTTCCCACTATCTATCTACCTTACGTTTGGTAGTGTATATATGTCCATGCCTCTCTTTTGCTTTGTCACAACTTACTCTTCCCCCTCCCCATATCCTCAAGTCCATTCTCAAGTAAGTCTGTGTCTTTATTCCTGTTTTACCCCTAGGTTCTTCATGACATTTTTTTTAAATTCCATATATATGTGTTAGCATACGGTATTTGTCTTTCTCTTTCTGACTTACTTCACTCTGTATGACAGACTCTAGGTCTATCCACCTCATTACAAATTTCACTGCGTTTATTACCCTAAATCCTCTGGTTTAGTCAAATGCAATAACTGCATTATTAAGACTCGATTGGCAAAATTTGTAGAAGCCCACCAAAAACATTGTTGTTAGTCCTTCTAAATCTCAGATGCACCCCCTTTTGGGACTCATAAACTCTCACTCTTTGAGATAGTCACAGAATACCCAATGCACTTGGCTCCTGCCTCTTTTGACCCACAACTGATAAGGAGAGATACTCCAATATTGCAGAGGTCTGATTGCTTCTATTAAAAATATCCTTGTTTTCTTAGAACAATCTTTTCATGGTGTGCCCTCAGGAGACAAAGACCTTAAACATCACAGTTTGCAACCTTTAGATTTCCTCTTTTAGAAAAAGATACCTCCAGAAGAACTCTCTTCAACTTCACTGGAAAAGCCCCTATCAGGTACTGCTAATCAAACCTTGTGCCACCAGACTCCTAGGAATAGACTCGTAGATTCAGGTGACACACCTAAAGAAAGTGCCAAACCCTGACTGGACCTGCACATCATCTGGTGACCTGAAAGTAAAGATTTCGTGGAATTGAAGTGGATGACATCTGATGAGACAGCTTTCCCAAGATATTCAGACCAGGCCAGTTGTTTGGATGTTTGTGGCCAAACCTTTGTTGATGACCTAATGCTTCAGATGATCCCCAAGGTCTATGGTCTTCACAATATAAGGTCTTTAGATAAAAAGCGACTGAGAGTTCACCCTCCTACCTCTCTTTCTTACTCAAATGTGACCTCAATAGGTTTCTATTCTGTGCACTTTCCCTCTGATGTGAGACACTACACCCAGGAAATTTCCTTCCTGACTTTGAGGGAAAACAAGCTGTTGAAACTAGAAAGCATGACTCTTGATCAGTGGTGCTTTCAGAGAAAGATCTCAACCAAAAGGAGGAAATGTAAAAAATTAATAAACAGAAACTTGAAATAGAGCCAGGAGACCAGAGAGGGGTTCCCTCATGCCCTGTGATGATAGCAGAGCCCAACAGAAAAAAGGACTCCTCTTCTTTCCTCACAATGACTCAGCCAATGAAAAACCATGGACTCTTTGTTTACTATAGCCCTCCCTCCTAACTTCCTTTTTCCCTCTATAAAGGTGTTTTCCTAGCCTTGCTGTGTGGGGATTTATATATGGGTCTTCATAGTTGCAGACCCCAAGTCGCAATTGTCTGCTGATCCCAAATAAACTCATCTTTGCTGGAGAAATATCTGGTAGTCTGTTTGTTTCAGGTCAACAATGTGATCTCCTTTTGTTTTGCTTTATTTTTAAAAGATCACACTGGATCCTTCCTGGAGAAGAGATTGGTTATGGGGTGAGGTAAAGGAAAGATAAGAAAGAAACTAGTTAGGAGCAGTAATTTAGGAGGGCTAAACCTACGATTAAATAGTATATTCATATTTTCTGAATAAAAGTTAATTATAACCAACAGAAGATGAAATTTTGCAACTTTAATTCATTCTCTAAAAAAGACAAGTTTTTGTACATCTGTGAGCACTTTTTCCTTCACCTTCCTTTTTATTTTTTTTATAACAAATGTCAAAAATTATAGCAAAGCATACAAACATACACATATATGAAAACTTCAGTGTTAATGCTTCAGTAAGGGTTTGCAGGACACAAAATTAAAGCAGAACTTTCTCTGTTTTAAGTGAATGTACTCTCTAATATATGCTGTAACTTATTGCAGAGTATGTCAATAACTTGTAGATGAAAGCAAAGCATGTTTTCAAGTGTTTTCCCATTCATATATATGTACTCTCTCTCCTTTTATTCACGCCTTCTATTTTACATCATTCAATGTCATTTCGTGGTTATATTTATTAAGATCCTACAGATTACTTACACTCACTCTAAGGTGTTTTGTTAATTGTACGTCTAATGTAAAGGATATAATATTATTCTCTTTGTATTTTTATGGCTTCTTGATGATTTAAGAGGCTTCCATTAGAACACATATTCAGTAGGTAGCTAACCATCTTTGTAAACTTTTAATTTCTAATATTTGTTACAGTTTACTCTTGGTTTTTCTATGTACATAATTACAGTCTTGAAAATAATGACGCATGTGTTCTTTCTTTCCTTTTTTGCCTTATTTCTTTGGCAAATGCCACCAAAATAATATTAAAACAGAGTGGAGATATCTTTAAAGGGACTACATAAAAGTGATAATTTCATATGGTTAAATTTTAAATATTAATTTTTAGTTAAATATGATTAGGATAAATAATCCATTTAAAAGACAGCGATTGTCAGTTACTAGACTTTTTTACAATATTAAACATTTCTACTCACAAAAAAGATAATGTCAAATACGATTCATCTCAATAGAAAGGTTAAAAGTAAAGAATGAAGAAAGATATATCTGTAATGATAACCCAAAAGGAAATTGATGTAGCTATATTTTAATCTAACAGAATAGACTAGACTTTAATATAATTTAAGGCAATATCATTACTTGGGATCAAATGGATATTTTCGATATTATAGCAGAGATTAAAGAAATAGAAAACAAGCATACAAGAAAGATAATTAACAAGGACAAAAATTGTTCTTTGAAAAGACAAATAAAATATGATAACATCCCTGGTGAGATTCCAATAGTAATAAAAAGGCACCACACATAACCAATATTAGAAATAAAACATGAAACATTACTACAGATACTGCAGAAATTTTAAAAATAATAAGAGGATACTATGAAAAACTTTGTTTTAATTTTCTAAAATGTAGATGAAATTACTGCTTTCTTGAAAAAATTAATCTTACCAAAACAGACCCTAAAAGAAATAGAGAACTTCTGGTAGCAGGAATATGGTTACGTCATATTCTTTTTGTTTATTTGTTTGTGCTCTTGTTAGCCACAAAAACATTTATGAAAACCAAACAAAGGAGGTAGGATAGCAAAGGTGAGGGGTGGGAGAGTGGAAATTCTGCAACATTTTCAACTGAAAAGTGAAAAGGAATCGCTATGAATCCCAGAATGGAGGAAGGTTTGGCCAAACACAAAAGAGCCACAGGCCCCACGTGGGGCCAGTGGCTGCTGAATAATGGCAAAGAAAAAAGTATGGAATAACCCTGGAAGTCATGGAATGCAAAATCATGAAAACTTACCACCTCCACCCCCACCATAAGGAAAGTTCAAACTAAGCAATAATCTAATGACTGAATCTGAGAAAAAAAACTAATGTTACTCAGAAAAGTTCTCACAGGCTTCTAGTCACAATTAAGTATGATTTATGGGGAAACATTAAACAGGAAGCAGTACAGAAGCAACCCAAATCACATAGGATCCCAGAAAGATCAAACAAAATGTTTCCTTTGCAAAGAACAAAGATCTACCCTAAAGAAAAACTAATGATAAGAAAACTTAAATTGAGCATTGTGGGATCACAGGACAAAGAAGGTTCAGAGATTGGAAGGATTGAGGAGAGGAAGGCAGACCCTAAAGAGCACTGTAAAAGGAACCGGTAGTGATGTAGGGCTCTGACCCATACAGAGACCAAGACTATAAGCCTTCTCCAATCAGACTTAATCCTGAGGAACAGAGGATTAAGAGAGAAGAGAAATAAGAGAAGTGGATACACAAAGAGTATTTTTGATACTTTTAGATAAAGATACTTTTATTTTCAAGAGGGTGCCCTTGAGCCGTGAAGTTGAGGCAGCTACCCTGGACCATTTGCTGCAACCACACAGGGTTCTCTTAATAAAACAGAAAGACTTGAGGAAATGTTTATATTAAGTGAATAATATTCCAACAAATAAGGAAAACAACCAGGAAAAAAGCAGCAAAAAGGAATATAAAGATGAAAACTGTGGCACTGGGTGTCACCTGCCCCATATTTGACGCTTGTCTGCCCCACTTTCAGCATCTTCACGTCATTGCCAAGAGCATTTTATGGCTGCTAGCGCCCTGCTGCTCTACTTCCAGAGCTGGTGGAAGTGCCATAGAATGAAGGCCCTCAACTAGTGAGGGGAGCTGATAAATGTTTAGCTCAAACACCCTGTGGTAGGATCATTCTGGAGAGAATCTTTGTCTTAGCTTTCAGAGTTCCCCAGAGGGACTGTGCTCCAGTTACCCAGAAAGGAAACTTTCTTGATAACACACTCTTAGTTGTCTATCTTCACTTTCTCACCTCACTGTTTCCATCATCCCTATTTGTGTTTCTTCCACCTTCCAAATAAACTACTTTACCTGAATTCTCTTCTTAGGGTTTGCTTCTAGGAAAACCAAAATTAAGAGAAAAATTCTAACCTAATGTTTCAAGAGCATTTTAAATGAAAAAAACCCTAAAAGTTATGAATACCATAAAGAGGAATAGAAAATAGAAAGGAGAAGAGTGAAATTTTCAAACAGAAATATAGAAAAGATAAAAAGAGCATGAGAGAAAGGAATACAGGTAGACTTGTAAGAGGGCTCAACATGTTTAACACTGAAATTCTCCAGCAAGAACGCTAAAACAATGAAACTGACACATATTTAAAACTAAAATTCAAAGAACCTTTTAAAATATTTAAGTTTATATATTGAAAGCACCCTACATAAGTGAAAGAAGTCAGTCTCAAAATGTTATACATTGTATGATTCCAACTGTATGACATTCTGGAAAAAGCAAAACTATACACACAGTGAAAAGAGCAGTAGTTGCCGGAGGCCCAGGGAGAGGGAGGGATGAGTAGGCAGAGCACAGGAGATTTTTAGGGCCTTGGAACTATTCTGTATGTTACTGAAATGTTGGGTATGTGACATTATACATTTATCATAACTCAGAGAGTGAACCCTGATGTAAACTATGGACTTTAGTTAATAGTGCATCAATATTGGTTCATCAATGATAAAAAATGTACCACACTAATGCAGTAAGTTAATAATATAGGAAACTGTGTTGACAGAGAGAAGTAGTATATGAGGATGCTCTGTACTTTCTGCACAATTGTTGTGTAAACCTAAAACTGCTATAAAAAATAAAGTCTATGAATTTAAAGTAATGTTAAAACTGTTATCTTGATTTCTGGAAAGATATGCAATCTAATGGAAAAATATTAAATGAGAAAAATCACATAATGCAGTGTTTCTACAGGGGATGTTTTGGTCACTTGGCCTGTGAAATGCTCAGGCCAGGTGGTCAAAGGTGATTTCAGTGCTAAGTTACTTTGGGAATCCTTGCACATTTTATTTCTTTTAGATATTTATAACACTCATTAGCATATTTAACGCTCTGAGAAGTCTCGAAATAATACATCTCTTTAAACCAGGATTTTGGACTTAGTAGAACCCCGAATCCATTGATTTTGCTTTGGATATTGTTGTTGTCATCCAAAATAATACTCTTACCAATATGTCAGGCAAGAGGGTGACACAGTGAACTAATTGCATCATAATACCTTTCACTTTATCACATTTACATATTTCCAAACAACTCACTGTGTGTTTTTTCATCTTTCCAAAATAAGTGTTTTCCTTCCCCTAGAAGAAGGTGCGGCCCAGAGAGCTCACGTAACATTGCAAGTTCACTAAGTGCAGATTTCCTCTTGGAATCTGCTTCGCATCACTTTCTGTTGAGCTCAGACCCATGAGAGCATTTCTCAGCTGAGTCCATCAAAGTTCAGTTTGTCTTGTATATTGGAAATATGTTGGATGGAAGGGCCCTACAGAGGGGAGGTACCATCTCTTAGGGTCCATGAGTGCCCAAGCATATTAAACAAATGCAGAGAATCATAGAAATAAAATAGTTCAACGTTATCTTTTCATAAATGGGAAAATTGAGTCCTGGCGACCTTAGATGATTTGTCAATTTGCACAGTGAAGAGGCTGGTCTGAGTCTGGAGTGCATGACTGGCTCTTCAAGCCCCATCTCCACTTTAACCCACTGTTTCCCTTTCCCATCTCTGGCCCTTGTTGTCTCCCTTGTTAGTCTTTTTTTGCCTCTTCTTCTGATTGTTGGGAGGCCCAGGACTCAATCACTGGCCTTCTCATTTCTATCTACATATGTTCCCTACACAATCCCATGGTTTCTAGCGGCTTCAGCTTTCCCTTCCCTATTCCCTCCCAGTCTTTCCCACTGCTCTCCATGCCCTGAAGGGCTAACTTCCATGGGCTGCATTGCCTGGGCTTCCTTGCCTCTGACTTCTGGTTGGGTCCAGTCAATGGGAAGCACCTGTAGGAGGTCAGGGAGAAGGTGGAGAGAAACGTTGGGAGTATTAACTCCTTGACTCCCAAACTGCCAGAATGTGGCCTTTACCTAAGGCAACTGCTCCTTTTGGGCAATGCTGCTTCCATGGCTTCAGCTGCTCCTGGATTCTTACAACAGTTTCCCACTATTTTTATTCCTTGAGTGTTGATAGAGATCCCTGCTGGTGCCCTCTGTGAAACTCTCTTCAATTACCTTCGTCCCACATTTTTTTTTTTACCAGAACTTCTAAACCTATAGACAACATTTATTGGGTGGAAGACCCCCAAATGTGCATCTCCACCTCAGATATTACTCAAGAACTCAACATTCATACCAAATAGGCATTTCAAATTTAAAATACCTATTACCCATCTCCTGATACTTTTTTCTCCAATTTGATCTTTCCACAGACACATATTTTAGGTGGTGGACCATCCTTTCAATTGTTTAAAACTTAGCTCCACTGTCTCTCTCACACCCACATCTAAAGTGAAGCATAGTCTGTGGCTCTACCTTCGACCATTTTCAACACCTCCACTGCCACCATTTTGGCCCACACTGTCATCATCGCTTGTTTGGATTATTGCAACAGACCCCAGGCTTCTCTTGCTCCATGCATTCTCTTCTCAGCACAGGTCCTACTGAAAGGAAGTCATACATCACTACTCTGCCCAAAACCTTCCAGTGGCTTCACCTGTCGCTCAGAACCAATAACCAAATGTCTCTGTTACCTCCAGGGTCATGCGACTAGCCCTAAAGTTCTGTGCCTTCATTGCCTCAAGCCTCCATCACCCACTCCTCCAGCCACACTTGGCTCCTCCCTGACCCTTGAATATATGCAGTGCACCACTGCCCTTTGCCTCAGTGATCTTCCTCAGATTTCTGCAGGATTCACTCCCTCACTTTCTTCAAGTCCTGACTCCAGGGTCATTTCCCCTGGACACCTTATTATTTTTTTTTTTTTTACATCTCCATTGGAGTATAATTGCTTTACAATGTTGTGTTAGTTTCTGCTGTACAACAAAGTGAATCAGCTATATGTATACATATATCCCCATATCCCCTCCCTCTTGAGCCTCCCTCCCACCCTCCCTATCCCACCCCTCTAGGTCATCACAGAGCATTGAGCTGATCTCCCTGTGCTATGCAGCAGCTTCCCATTAGCCATCCATTTTACATTTGGTGGTGTATATATGTCAATGCCACTCTCTCACTTCATCCCAGATTCCCCTTCCCCCCCGTGTCCTCAAGTCTGTTCTCTACGTCTGTGTCTTTATTCCTGCCTTGCCACTAGGTTCATTGGTACCATTTTTTTAGATTCCATATATATGTCTTAGCATACAGTATTTGTTTTTGTCTTTCTAACTTACTTGAACTCTGGGTGACAAACTCTATGTCCATCCACCTCATTACAAATAACTCAATTTCATTCCTTTTTATGGATGAGTAATATTCCATCGTATATATGTGCTACATCTTCTTTATCCATTCATCTGTTGATGGACATTTAGGTTGCTTCCATGTCTTAGCTATTGTAAATAGTGCTGTAATGAACTTTGTGGTACATGTATCTTTTTGAATTATGGTTTTCTCAGGGTATATGCGCAGTAGTTTCCCTGGACATCTTATCTGAAATTTCAAACTGCTCCACTATCAATACTTCCTCTCTACCTGCTTTGTCTTATTTTTCTCCTTCTCCTTATCACTAGCTAATATACTATATAAACAACTTGGTTTTCTTTTTCTTTTTAAAAAATGTCTTCCACTAGAATGCAAGCTCCATGAAGCAGCGTAGTTTTCTATTTTACAAATGAAAAAGCTGAGATGTAGGGAAATAAAAGGATTTGAACAGTATTCCAGGGCTATAGAGTGAAGTCTCCTGGGTCCAAATGATGAACTTGCTTGAATCTCCTCCAAAAGAGGAGATTCTTTAGGTAAGAGGTGGAAAACTGAATAGAACTTGTAGACCTGGAAACATGGGAAATAAGAGGCAGTTTTTAGGGGTGTTACAAAAATGCTACTTCATAACAGTAATTTATACACTTTTGGAGTGAAAGGAGGGCTGTTTGTTTTAATTACATGCTTGAACTTCCCCTTCTTTGTATTAAAGTGTATCCTTCTTCCACAGGCCTGTGACCCAGATGAACATGGAGTGAGAAGTAAGCAAAAGAGTGGAGAGCAGATAGTTACAGAGCACTTGGGCTCTGCAGGCACACCATCTTCACATGCATTATCTAATTTCCTCTTCACTTCCTTCCTATGGGAAATTACTGTTTAGGGATGAAGGATCAAAGGGCCTAAATCGCTTGTCCAGGGTCATGTGATTAGGAAGCTGTAATGTCAGTGCTTGAACCCCAAATTTGTCAGTCCCAATACTTGTACTCCTAACTACAGGTATTGGAGCTGGCTCCTAACTACTCCTACCTAAAAACTTTAGGTTTCTGTAGAACAGTGCAGGGAATCCCAGTTTCCAGAGTCATTTTATTACGGTCACATTGCAATAACTCCATATTGACTGAGTGTGTACTGGAAAGTTTCTTTGCTTACTTTAGAAAATCCATTATGTTTCTTTTTAACCATGGGGCTCTTCGATGTTAATTTCTTCTGAGCACTTGAGAAGCATTTTAGTTTATGCTGGCACTTGAATTAGTATGGTGTTATTTCAAATGATGATGATAATTCAAAATTTTGAAGCATGGAAATCATCTGGTCAAAACAAAACCAGAAACTAACACAGGTAACATTGCAGTAGGTAGTATCTTCCCCTTGAGAAAGTTGCAAGAGATAACGTGTTGGTTAGGATGTGGAGAAAGGGGAACACTTTTGTGCTATTGGTGGGAATGTAAATTGGTGCAGCCACAATGGAAAACAGCATGGAAGTTACTAAAAAAAATTAAAAGCAGAGCTACCATATCATCCAACAATATCACTTCTGTGTATATACCCAAAGGAAATGAAAACAGAATCTTGAAGAAATATGTACACTCTCATATTCATTACAACATTATTCACAATAGCCAAGATATGGAAACAACTGAAGTGCCCGTCAAGGAATGAATGAATAAAGAATATATATGGGTATTATTCAGCCATGAGAAAGGAAGATATACTGCCCTTTGCAACAACATGGATAGACCTTGAGGGCCTTATGCTAAGTGAGATAAGTCAGAGAAGGTCAAATACTATATGATCTCAATTATATGTGGAATCTAAAAAACCAGACTCATAGAAATAGAGAGTAGAGTGGTGATTACAAGAGGCTGTGGGTAGGGGAAATGGGGAGAAGTTGGTCAAAGAATACAAACTTCCAGTTTTACAATGAATAACCTCTGTGGATCTAATGTATAGCATGGTGATTACAGTTAATAATGCTATATTCTTATATACTAGAAAGAAGTTGCTAGGTGAGTAGATCTTAAATGTTCCCACCACGAAAAGGAAATGGTAATTATGTGACATGATACAGGTGTTAGCTAATTCTGAGGTGGTGATCATTTTCCTATATATAAGTGTATCAAATCAACATGTTACACACCTTAAACTCACACAATTATATATGTCGATTACATATCAATAAAGCTAGAAAATAGAAGGAATATGTATCAGGTCTTTCTTTGATCAATAAAATAATTTTATTGTGTTTAAAAAAATATCACAAAGAGTTCTTAGGTAAATCCAGCATCTTGTTCATATAGTTGAACAACTCCTGTATCTTATCCATCAGCATGCTTTCTTACAGAAATAGGTACCATTCCAAAATTTCTGATATTCTTTATTTTTAACTTTCATGGTTTGATAATTCAATGCAGCTGAATTTGATACACATTTAATATCATTTCTTTAGAAAATTAATTCATTTTTCTGGGCTTGAAACATCAAGCAAGCAACACCTGACTTCATTCAAACCCTGCAGATATATTTTCACCCAAGAAATTGTGGATATCAACGAGACACCTTCTCTCCTAATAACAACATTGTTGGGAAAGTGAGTGCAGGCAGACCTCATCCTGTAATGGAGGCCCCATCACAACAGATAGTGCAAACAGTAGCCATTTTCTTTCCATTTCCCTACCATTCATCAACCCAGAGCTGCTTGTTTTTCTTCCCAAGGAAGCTGAGCTTCACATTGATGTGATTGGAGTTCCTCTGGGATTCTTCATAAAAGCTGGGTTTTCCTTCAGAGCAATGTTGACATTTTGTGAGATAGCAACTGTCTGGTTGCTGAGAATGGTCGTCATTCTTGAAGCAGCTGCTGCAAAGAGAGGACCATGGGGCTTCCCTGGTGGCACAGTGGTTGAGAGTCCGCCTGCCGATGCAGGGAACACGGGTTCGTGCCCCGGTCCGGGAAGATCCCTCATGCCGCGGAGCGGCTAGGCCCGTGAGCCATGGCCGCTGAGCCTGCACGTCCGGAGCCTGTGCTCCTCAACGGGAGAGGCCACAGCAGTGAGAGGCCCGCGTACTGCAAAAAAAAAAAAAAAAAAAAAAAAAAAAAAAAAAGAGAGGACCATGGTTTTTATTTCCACACCTTCCTTAGTTACTTTTTCTGAGCCCTACCTACGGTATGTGCTCCAGGCATGTTGAACTTTTACATTGGACATGTTGTCTCTGTTCTTTTTAGACCTTTTACTCATTTATGTGTTTACTCATATACAATAAACTATTTCTGGTGTGTGTGTGTGTGTGTGTGTGTGTGTGTGTGTGTGTTAAGCAGACGTGGATATCTCCTTTCCTTGTTGCCAAAATATCTGGTTACCTGTAGTTGGATTTGAATTCCTATTTTTTAATATAGGCTGCGATGTCTATCAAGAGGCACAATGTGTGTGTCTGGGGGCAGCAAACAGTGTTTAGAAAGAAACCTGGTTTCTTTCTTTCTTTTAAATTATTTAACGTGTTTAACGATCTAGGATATGCTCTATGTTTTCTTTCCTGCAAGAAAACCACTCTCTACTTGCCTTTTGAGAGGCAAAACATGCTTATATCCTGACTTGTTTAAGTTTCCAGGACTCTTTCTATGTGCAGCCAACAAATTGAAATAAGTATGTAAACACATTTACCTTTGAAAATAGCATCACAGTATAAGCATTCTTACAAAACTTGCTTTTTTTCATTTGACAATATATGTATTGAAAACCAATGGAATTATTTATCAATAAAAGAGTATCATGTCTGCTTAAAAGTAATTCTGCATGGGAGGAGGAGGGAATTAAGTGGGTGAGGGCAGAGATGTAACAAGAATGGCCATGAGCTGACAGCAGTTGAAGATGGGCAATGTGTAAAAGACTTCCCACATTTTGGACTTTTAGCAAGATCACCATGTACATCCTCATGTAAGTATCTTTGTGTATATGTATAATTATTTCTTTTTTATATTTTAAAAATATTTTATTGTGAAATATAAACATATACAGAAAATGTAAGAAACAGAAATATTTAATTCAACAATTTATCATAAAGAACACATCTGTCAAGACATAGTGGTAACTTATTTTCTTGCTCTCTTGTTCAACTATGGCTTCAGCAATCAATATTGATCTTTGGTAAGAAACAATTTTGATTCAATTTTTCTATTTTATTCATTTTCTACTTCATTTATTTCTGCTCTTATATTTATTGCTGTCTTTTTGCTTCCTTTGCACTTACTGTGTTTTGTTTTGCTTTATTCTGTTTTAGCTAGCTCCTTAAGGTAAAATCTTGGGACACAAATTTAAACCCTCTTTCTTATTTAATAGAAGCATTTAAAGTTATACATTTTCCTCAAAGCACTGCTTTAACTTTACCCCACAATTTTTGATATATTGTATTTTCATTATCATTCAGTTTAAAATATTTTCTAATTTTCCTTGTGGTTTCTTTTTTGACCTGTGAAATATACAGAAATATGTTGTTAATTTCCAAATGCTTGGGAGATTTTTCAGAAAGCTTTTAGTCATTAATTTATAATTTAATTTAATGTGATCAGTATGATTCAATACTTTTAAATTATTGAGACTTGTTTAATGATCTAGGATATGCTCTATTTTTGTGCAACTTCTTCTTTAATTTTATCCATTATGACATTTTATGTCTTTTTCTTGGAGTGTTTATTCTATTAAAATTCCATCAATTATTTATGTAATGGATTTAGATCTGCCATTTTACTTTTTGTCCCCTCTTTTGCTTGTTGTTGTTTTGCTTCTTTGTCCTCCCTTTTCTGCCTTCTTTTGGATTAAATATATTTTAATTCCACTTTTGTATATCTGTTGGTTTTTCAGCATAACTTCTCCGCATTTTTAATGACCCATGGAATATTAAAATATTCTTAATTTCTCACCGTCCTCCCTCATAAATTTAATATTGTATGATTTCACATAAGATGAAGAATCCCTGTAACTGCATATGTCCATTTGTCAACCCCTATTTTTTATGCTACAGTCATTTTACGTACTACATTTATAGATAACACATAACTCACAAAAATAATATAATGTTGCTTTTAAGTGGTGATATGCACTTCAAAAAATTAAGAAATAAACAATAGTCTTTTGTATTTATTCATATATTTATCATTTCTGATACTTTTTCTTTCTTCCTGAAGATCTGAGTTCTAAGTTAGAATCATTTCTCTTAGTGAAGAATTTCCTTTAGCATTTCTTGTAGTGCAGAATTTATTGATGGAATTATCTCTATTTTTTTAAATCTGAAAATCACTTCATTTATGAAATATACTTTTGTTGAATATAAGAATCTGGGTTCACAGGAGTTTTCTTTTTCCTTTCAATTCTTTAAAAAGTGTTTTTCTTCTTCCAACTCTTGAAAGAAGTCCCACTACCTTCTGGCTTCTGTTATTCCTATTGTGAAGTCACTGTTAATTTGGATCATTGTTCTCCTATATGCTTTATGTCATTTCTCTCTGGCAGCTTTTTTTTTTTTTTTTTTTTTTTGCGTTACATGGGCCTCTCACTGTTGTGGCCTCTCCCCTTGCGGAGCGCAGGCTCCAGATGCACAGGCTCAGCGGCCATGGCTCATGGGCCCAGCGGCTCCGTGGCATGTGGGATCCTCCCAGACCGGGGCACGAACCCGTGTCCCCTGCATCTGCAGGCAGACTCTCAACCACTGCGCCACCAGGGAAGCCCTCTGGCAGCTTTTTAAATTTTCTTTTCATGTTTGGTTTTCAGTAGTTTGACTCTAATGTGCCTAGGTTTGATGTTTTTTGTAATCTTACTCTTTGAGATTTTTCTGAGATTCTTGAACATGTAAATTTATGTTTTCTACTAAAATTTGGAAATTTTTGGCCATGCAAAAAATTTTCAAACTTATTCTTCCCTCTACTGTGGAACTTCAATTACATATATACTAAATGTTTTGTTATTGTCTCCCAGGTTCCAAGGGCTTGTTTATTTTATTTTATTTTTCTGTATATTCTTCAGACCAAATAATTTCTATTGATCTGCCTTCCTTCTCCATCTTCATCTACATTCTTCTGTTCAGTAAATTTTAATTTAAAAAATTTTGATACTATATTTTTTGGTTACACAATTTTCATTTGATTCTTTTATCAGATTTTCTATTTCTCTGATATTTTCCTAACTTTTCACTCTTTGTGAGTATGTTTTCCTTCGTGCCCTTGAACTTAGTTATTATAGCTGCTTTAAAATCCTTGTTTGATAATTTCAACATCTGAATCATTTTGTCATTTGTCACGATTAATTGTTTCTTTTGATTTGAGAATTGGGCACATTTTTCTGTTTCTTTGATTGTTATGGATTATAACCTGGACTTTGTGAATGATATCATGTTAGAGACACTGAATTCTTTTATATTCCTCCAAAGAATGTTTTTTGTTTGTTTGTTTGAGTCTGAAATTAACCTTATGAGATGCAAACTACAAAACTCTATTTTCCCTTAGTGAGTGAGAATTTGAATTACAGTCAAGTCCTTTTTTTCTTAGTGGGGCTGCTTGGAATCTGCCCATATATGTTTGGTTCCAGGATCAGCAAGAAATATGGTCAAGGATTATACACAGAATTTGGGATTTTTTTCTCTTTGATTCTCTCATTTCTGGCCTATCATTTCTCAATTACCAGTGGATGTGGTTATCTTGAAGTCTCTCTTTAGTTCTTCAAGCCAGTAATATGCTCAAATAGTTTTCTATTTGAGTTTTAGCTGCTCTACATAGTATAGACTGAGCCTGTCTTCAGACTAAAAGTTAAAAAAAAATTTTTTTTAAAGGGTGAAGGAATTCATCAAGTGCTATTCTTTTATTTTAAGTATTGATGATGACTCTCTAATATCTGCCTTCTTTTGGTTTTCTTGTGCCTTCATAAATTTTAGATTTCCTCAAGAGTTTATAGTTTTTTTCTGTGGGACACTTGGAATGATGGGAGCCACTTGGCTATTATAAGAATTGGAATTGTCCAAAAATAGTTCATTGCCAGCCACTCTCCTGACATCCATCCTATCCTTCCCCAGTCATTACTTTTATCTTTTCCACCCCAGTGTAACATATGCCCTGATTTCTGTGGTAATAATTTTCTGGGTTTTGCATCTCTAAATACTACAGTTTTGCTTATTTTTAACTTTTATTTAATTGATATCTTATAATATATATCATTTGGTATCTGCTTACTTTCATTCAAAATTATTTTAACATTTTTCCTCAGGGTTTCTGCTCCAGCAGCTTGGGATCAGACCCTGCCCCTGATAGAGTGCTGATGGCCACTGAGCAGAGGGGAATTATTGCCTTAAACCTGGCTCCAGCTCTAACCCCTCCATTTCCAGCCCCACCCCCCACCAAGATGATAGCTGCCAGCACACCCTGAGGAAAGACATGACTTGCACCCCTGTTATATCCAGCTCTTCCACCAAAAGGCACTGGGCACACGCACTGTGTATTGGGACACTCCAACATAAGAACAACCTCTTCAAGACTGCAATAAGTAACAGTTTCACCTAAATTCATAGAGGCACAGAAGGTTAAGCAAAATAAATAGAGGAACTACTTACTCTCCATTGAAAGAGTAAGAGAAAACCCCTGAAAAAAATAAATAATAAATAAATAAAATGGAGACCAAAAATTAAAATAAAAATATCAATAAAACCAAGAGCTATTTTTTTTGAAAAGATAAGTAAAATTGACAAACTT